>NW_028274821.1:63070408-63373439 GCF_037043125.1 Eumetopias jubatus
ACTTCATTTAAAGGATGCTCACGTATTTTAAAGGGAATCACTGGGACTGTCCGTAAATATCCAGGGCACTGTGGAACTTGGGAGTGAAGCTTCAGAAATGAGAGCACAAACCAATGCATTCCCTTCCCTATCTCAGCTCATGTGGATCATGGAGCTGGATTCTCCCTCCACTGGGGTCCCCGAGTAAGGACACATGAAGCAGAGCCCCTCAGTCACCCCATGACTGACATGCAATATGGGGGAAGTTAAGCTCTTATAGTTGAACCCACTGGGCGTTACTCATTAATACTTATAAATTTGGCCTATCTGACTGCTATCATCACTTCAATAAAGGTAGAGTCAAGCAAGAAAATGAAAATATGGTAATAGCCCATTCCATCTAAGTCACTGAACGTGGAACAAAAGAAGAATGACGCTGTGATAAGCAACTGGGAAAAAGAGTCATAGTTATTTCATGATATCGTATATGTATACATACATACATGTACATATATATGTACATTCAGTATATATGCAGAAAATTTAAGATGCGTGGATTATATAATATTTGTATAATGTATAATAGAAATATACAATACATGTAAAATTCATATGTATATATAAAATGTATTATATATTAATATCATATATATATATACTGATAGGTAGAATAATGGCCCCAAATACGTCCATATCCTAATCCCTACATGGCAAATGGGACTTTGCGGATGGGATTAAGGTTAAGAACCTTGAGATGGGAAGATTACACTGGATTATTCAAGTGGGTCTAATCTATTCACCTGAGTCCTTAAAAGCAGGCAATCGCTCCCAGCTGCAGAAATCTAGAGATGACAGGCACAGGAAGAACTCGGCCTGTTTCACTGGCTTAGCAGATGGAAGAAGATGCCACAGGCCAAGGGATGTGAGTGATGTTTAGAAACTGGAAAAGACAAGAACACAAATTTCCCTCTCGAGCCTCCAGAAAGGAATACAGGTTTGCCCACACCGTGATTTTAGCCCAGTGAGACTAGCATTAGATTTCTGATCTACAGAAATCTAAAACAATAAATTCATGTTGTTCAAGTCACTCACTTTGTGGTACTCTGTTACGGCAACAATAGAAAACACACACATTCACATCCACGTGAATTTTAAGGAAAATAGAATTCAGATTTTAAAAGGCTTGACATGGAATTTTTAAAAACTGTAAACATGGATGTAAATTGAAATGGAATGTTTAGGATAGTTCTTAAAAGTAAAAATATATGAAGCATAAAGTAAAAGAATAATACACTTTCAAAATGTACTGTCTGAGCCCAGACTCTGTTGCTTGCTGCATGTTTTGGGCAATTTATCTAACTTCTCTGGGCCTCAGTGTTCTCATCTGCAAACTATCCACCTTACAGAGCTCTAGGAAGCATAGATTAAGATGCAATATGTGCCTGTCCTCATACTAGTTCTTTATGACAAACTACCCTTATGTAATAGGCGATCATGAAGTACCCAAAACCAAAAGTAACAATGTACCAACTCTGGGTTTGAGTCCCAGTCCTACAACTTATTGTTACAGTTACTCACTACTTACAATTCTCAATTTCTTCATCTGTTTATGGGGATAACAAAACCATTTGCCTTCACTGAAAAGTTCCCATGAGATAATGTTTTAATAAATGGACATTAGAGAAATCATCGTTTTTCAGGCCAGTGCAACAATGGCAAGGATGGAATCTGGGAGACCAATTAGAAGGCCGAGATCATGTGAAAAGGAATGGCAATATCGACCTGGGACAAGGGTATAAACACAGAAAATTCATTATCTGGAGATACTGATCAAAATATTTAAACTCTATATGACCAACATCTTAGAGACCTTCCCCCTTAGAGGGAAAGTAATAGCATAATTAGAATTTCACTTGATGAGTATGGTGTCGGGAAAAAGGGGTTGGCAAGAAGAATCAAATATTTGATGTCCCAGTGCTGATAGGGTCTCATTTATCCCTTCAATATCAAGGATGACTTTGCCAAGAGAGCGGGGATGTTCTAAGTCTATTGGATGCAGTCCCCTGTGTGCATCTTCATGTTAGATATACTCTTTCCACCGGGACTATTGACCGAGGTGCTCTTGTCACTGGAGAGCCGTGGATGGGCACTGACAGCCTGAGTCCCTGCCATTCCCCTCCTCCCACTGGCTTCCCTTGCCAGCCCATGGCCGATTGGCACAGTTTTGCTCTAACTAGGTTCATACATTCAATCACATAGTGACCAAGCCAGGCCCAAGATGGCCATGAAGTCAAAGATTTTCAAACTTTTCACTCTAGCTTATTAAATAGAGCAAAGTCCCAAGAAATCACCCACCCTACCCCTTCCTATTTCCTGGGAGATAAAGAACATTGTGATAAACATCAGAGAGGAACAAAATGATATTCAAATTATAACAATGCAGCAATTACGCCCCCCCCCAAGAAGTACCAAGAAGGATAAGAACTATAAAGAATTTTACAAAGTGCTTTGATGAATTCAAGAACAACAGTGATTGAAAGTCACACCCAACTTATGGAAGTGCTGATGGCAGCTGATGACCAAGCATCCTGCCTGAGCATCTCAGGCATCCAACTCTGGTGTCTGCATGTGGTTGTCAATTGGCTCTGCCACCCAGCTTTGTGCAGAGCAGCCTGGCTTCTTATTGGGACACCAAGTGAGAATTCTTTTTTTTTTTTTATGAAATTTTATTTATTTGAGAGAGAGGGAGAGAGAGCACAACCTGGGGGGAGGCAGAGGGGAAAAGCAGACTCCCTGCTGAGCAGGGAGCCTGATGTGGGACTTGATCCCAGGACCTTGAGATCAGGATCTGAGCCAAATGCAGACGCTTAACTGACTGAGCCACCCAGGTGCCCCCCAAGTGAGAATCCTTAATAAACTCTGGTAATGTGCTCCTTTCTTTATGATATAGCAAATCTTGATCTCTCTTAATAACCCACTTATTAGTTTATGATGTTTCCCTTGGGTATATATTTAAAAAATAATAAGTAATACCTCTTAAGTTCTTACTATATTCCAGAAATTCCTCTAAGAGCTTTTAATGCATTAAAAAAATGAGCATTCATGGTATTTCCCATCGCTCACTGATAAGAAGGTAATTGTATTTTTGCATCATATACAGCCAGTTTATTCCTAAACACGGCAATTTTGTATGTCTCTGTCATAATCCACATGTGCTTATTTTGACGTTTAATGTCCCAAAACCATTCTCATTTCCCTTGCTTTCAAGTTGTGGGGACTAGTTTTGTCATCCCCAAGTCTTGACCATATTTCAATGGTCAAACTATTTTTTCAAATATTGAGTGCAGCACATACGTAAGGGTTTTAGAATGAAGCCTGGAACTGGTGCTCCCTCTCCATTTACAAGTGAGGAAACTGAGGCCCAAACAGGAGCTTAGACATTTTCGAGGCCACTCATTGCATGGACAGAAGCGTCAGCACGAGACCCAGACCTGTGGCTCTCTGCAGACCACTCCTTCCAAACTGTGGAAATCAGCCTCAACCCTCCCTGACTGTTCTCTATGAATTGTCAGAAGAGCTCAGTTCTCCTTCTCCTGATCCTACCTTAACAAATTACCCCAAAACTTGGGGGTTGAAAGCAACAAACATGTATCTCACAGTTTCTGAGGGTCAGGAACCCAGGAGTGGCTTGGCTGGAGGCTTCTGGCTCAGGGGTTTCTCGAGACTGCAGGTAAGATGTAAGTGGGGGCCTCAGTCCCCTGAAGACTTGACTGGGCAGGAGCACCTGCACCCAGACTCCCTCATGTGGCTGGGCGCTGGTGGCCTCCGTTTCCCACCGCATGGGCTTCTCCGTAAGGCTGCTCATGACGTGGCTAACAATCAGAGAGACAGAAACCAAGGAGCCTGAACTGTATTTCGCGTAACAGGGGGAGCCATTGATAAGTGATGAGAATTGCTGAAGGCTTTTTTGGGATTCATCATCAACTGGGTGTCCAGTTACGGTTTAATTATCTGGGCTGAGACCATGCTACGTTGTCTAAAATACTGCAACTAGTTGCTGACAGAAACTCAAACAAACAAAATTTAGTAGCAGGAATCCTGTGAATATCCTGCAGTGGCCCATAAACACCAGCCAACGGGAGGCAGGGAAGAACATACTGAGGTGCCTCATTAGTCCAGGGAAAGAAGAGAGGTTTATTTTTGAACTTTGCCTTTTACAAAATTTACAATCGCAGATCCGATGACTTTGGATTTAGAGAGTAACTTTGAAACGATTTAGATGCACGTAAGCCGATGACACCCAGGTCTGCGTCTCTGGCTTCAACCACCCCTCTGAGTTTTGGCCATGTTTATCCAGCTGTCTGCCGGACATGTCCGTTGGTTGAACTTTGGATACTTTCATTTCAACATGTCAGAAATTAGATTCATCACTTTTTCCAGCATCTCCTGCTTTGGGTGTTTTATTTAATTAAATCATCACCTGCCCAGCCACCCAAAGCAGGAGCCATTAGGCCACCCTCTGCTGAAGGCAGGAAGCCATAATCCCCCTCTCACGCGCTGAGACTGACGGCTTCTCCCACACACAGGCCTCATCAAATCTCCCTGTCCTCTCCTGCCTCCGGCCCTTAAGGAATGTGTTGCCTGGCCTGGAACATTCTTCTCTCTTGCCTGACTTGGAAAACTTATGGGTTTCTCAGGACCCACTCCAAATGTCGCCTCCCCTCTATGGAATGAATCTATCCTTCACCTGGACCTCACACACATCATCACCAACTTCCGACGTCATTGCTGCTTACATGTCTACCTCTTCCACGAGACAAGGAGCACTTTTTACTTGATAGCCAGGGAGACTCTGGCCCCTAGAAACAAAGTGACGTACTTGAGTTCAAGTTCACTCAGTTTACCAGTAGCAGAGCCAGGACTAGAAGATATTCCGAAAACGCTCATGGCTGCGTTAGCTCTAGGATAAAATGTGTGCTGCTTTGTTTGGTGCTGGAGAAGTACCTGCTGGGCTAAATCCGTGTTTGTCTTTGAGGTGAAAGCTGTACCCCCAAACACGTGTCCTGCATCGGGGGGTGGCAGGGCCTGCCTAGCGATACCCCAGTCGGGGAGCGGGTGCGTTGAGGGGCTTGGGTGGGGCTGCTTGGGCCTTGCTCGAGGGACGGCCCGTGGAGAGGAAGTGCCACTCTGATTTGTGAGTCACCCATTTCCACTCCACAGAGGCCCTTGTCAAGCAGGAGCCTGTCAGCATTCATCTCCATCTCTCTTACCCCTGGGGCCAAAAGTCACATTCGGTTTCTGCTCACTTGTTTGATTCCCAGTGGCTCCTCTGGCATCCCCAGCTTCAGAACTTTCAGCAAGTGGTTTCTTTTGAAAGTTTAAGGTGGAAATCTCTGAGCTGGGCCTGTGCTGCTGACAAGTGTGCGATCGATGGGAAACCCTCACGGGAGGCTATCCTCGGGACCCAAGTCTTGCTAAAAGGCACTTTCAGAAGTTAGGAAAGGCTCTTAGAGGCCTTTGACAATGGACTAAGCTGGCCTCACACCATCCCCTTTTTTCTCCTCGGTGACCGTTCACCATCACTACCCTCTCTGACAATCAGAGAAGAATGTGAGGATACAGATGGAAAGGAAATCACTCCTTTCATACATACAGGAGAGGATGCTCTTAGGGGCAGGCAGAAAAGCAGTGACTTGGGAGAAAACTGTGAAGGGTGGGTGGAGGCTAGGGGCTGGGGCAGGCTGTACCTTTGGGCTTTGGCTCAGCCCCTCCAAGTGGCCTGTCTTTCTTGGGGTTCTCTGCCTTTGATTCCTGTAGCCACCACCACACCTGGCCTTTCCCAGCCCCCAGGGAACACCAACCCTTTTCTTATTTCTTTTGAACATAACTGAAATGGGCTAATACTTTCCAAAGTCGGCTTCACTAACGTGCTAAAGAAAATGTACGTAGAAAACACCACCTGCATGGAAAACAGTCCAGTTCACTCAGGATCATCATCTTGATCCTACGAACCCCAGAAGCGAGTATGAGAGACCTTCATCAAACATCCCCAGGTGCCTATCCAGGTCTACCCCTTGTCTTGCTTCTTTCCCTGCAAGTTTCCTGCCCTTCTCTCAACCATAAGGCCTCTAGGTACCATTTTGTTTGCTGGCACCTAGAAGATGATGTGGAGAATCCTTTTGTTCAAATCAAAACATAGCAGGAAAGAGACCTGTTAGGATGTAAGTGAAAGCTAAAGGAAGGCATCGGAGGTGAAGCTAGGCGGCAATGTAAAGATGCTAGAAATATTTAGGAGTCAGAATAGGTAGAATTTGGGGTCCTGTTAGATATGAGATGGAAGGTTTGAATTTTCTTTTTCTTGTTTTATAATCTGTTGAACTCAGGCTGGAATTCCTTGTATCATTTGCATGTTGGAAATAATAATGCTAAAAAAAAACACTGGAAAGGGGAAGCACAGACAGGCACAAAGGGTAAGTAAGACAGGACTTGTGTTATTAATGAAGATACATGTAATGGCATGTCACTTTTTTAAAAATCTAATTTATGAAAATATAATTTACATACAATAAAGTACCCACATTTTAGGTGTATGTTTCATTGAATTTTGACAAACACATATAGCCATATAACTACCATCATAATCAATATATAGAACATTTCTCTTACCTCATAAAAGTCTGTTGTGCCCCTGCCCACTTAATATCTACCCCCCATCCCTAGACCACCGCTGATTGGCTTTCTGTCACCATAAATGAATTGTGCATGTTTTAGAATAAATGGAACCAAATAGCATACAATCTTTTGTGTATAGCCTTCTTTCATTCAGCATTATGTTTCTGAGATTCATCCCCATTGTTGCTGAATAAATATGTCATTGTTTGGATATACCACATTCGTTTATCCATTTACCTGTGGATGAACGTTTGGGTCGTTTGGAGTTTTAGTTATTACAAATAAAGCTGCTGTGAATATTTATAGGCAAGTCCTGGGGTGGGGCACCTACATTTCCATTTTCTTGGAAAAATACCTATGAGGAGAATTGTCATATGGGAAGAACATGTACGTTTAACTCTATGAGAAACTGGCAGCTCATTTTTTAACCGATAGAACACTTCTCACCATTATTCACCATAATTCAAGGATGAGGAAAAAACAAATTTAGCCCAATCCTACTTGAATTATCATAAAATTTGAATTAGAGGAATCTGAATTAATGAGATTAAGCCATTATAAAATGTTAAATTAATCCAAAGATGGTTTGGATTTTTTAACTCATCCGAAAATAATATTTCTTTTTTTTTTTTTTAAGGATTTTATTTATTTGACAGAGAGAGAGACAGCGAGAGAGGGAACACAAGCAGGGGGAGTGGGAGAGGGAGAAGCAGGCTTCCTGCCGAGCAGGGAGCCTGATGCGGGGTTCGATCCCAGGACCCTGAGATCATGACCTGAGCCGAAGGCAATCGCTTAACCAACTGAGCCACCCAGGCACTCCATCGAAAATAATATTTCTAAAAGAATATTATATGTACCAGAAAGGAAAAATTCTGTGAACTTTGTATATTTCCTCCCAGAAAAGAACAGCAATGTATTGTTATTTTATCAATTATATAATGCCATATAAAACTGTGAAGTGCTCTATCTATAAACATGCATAGGGGATTATTGTGTTACTTTCCTGGAAGCTGTCAGGGGACCAGTAGTACTGTTTTGCTTATAACATCAGGTGGGTCCTGTGAACGCCATGATATCACCCTTCCAAGTTGACTCAGCCAGAAAGCTGAGACGTGTATTGCCAGATAGGCCAGCAACTTGGAAAATTACAGCTCTGCTGTCCTTAAGGGTTCCGCTGTGATCGGTAGCCTTATCATTGGCCCCTAGGGACCTAACATCTCCAGGAGCAAGCTAATCATTGGCTCAGAAATTTCTTTAGAAGCTGATTGACTGCAGCTGCCAATCTAGATAATCACCAGAGAGCCCCAATTAAAGCTCGACCATCGATCTCACTGCCAGGACTGAGGACTTTAATATAAATCCACAAGTGGATAAAAATTACCCCCTGAGAAAAGAGCAGCATTTTTGCAGTATGCGCTATATTATACAGCCATATTATACATTATTTATAATTCATAGATGCGTTTTTAACCCATCTTCTGAAATGTTGTATTGTTAGTCTAATAAGGTTGGTATTCAGAACCTTTCTTTTTCAATCCTTCACTTTGGAGAGAGACATAGTAAATCTGGAAGAAAATATAAATGAAAGAGTATTTTTAGCACTGACAAAAATAGGAACTATTTTAAAGTAATTTGTACTTTTGTCATTGCTGGGGTCTTCATTAGCCACCTAAGGAGGAAGTGCCCGATGTTTTCACTAATCCTCCAGATGAGGCCAAGTTTAAAACACACACTCTCTATAGGGATTATGTGAAGATGTTAAAAGTTGGCCAGAAAGGTGACAAGGTATCTTGATAATTGAGACAATCCTGGAAGCCGGCTGGTCTGTCCAACCGCTATGAACTAATGGTGGGTAATCAAACACAGCAGGTCTGCACAGATACTGGCAAATGCCAAACAGCTTCCTGTATGCACAGAATTCAGCTTAATTAGTCACAGAGGAGGAATAGGCACATTTAAACTAATCCAAGAAATCATTATTGTTTGAGTTGCTTCCATGCAAACATAAAAATAGTCGCCCTCTTAAAATAAGCAGTTCCTCCCTGCAAAGGGAGGGCATGCGAGATAGTCAACTGACCTTCGTAGAAAAGAACTGTCCAGAGCATGAATTCTCTCTGTCACTCCACTTTTTAGTTATACTCCAGCCTTATTTCTCAGTAGCCCTATTTCACCCAGTAGATGACAAATTCTGGTGCACGCTAACTCAAGAGTGGCTACTGACAAGAAATATGGATGGACTTTCAAAGTGTTGACATAGTTTTATGGATGAAGAGCTCCAGGGCTGGTGACCAGGTGCTATACACCCGGCTGGTAGGGTAGGGCTCTTTTGTAGGTGTCTCTGCGGTTCTTCCCTAGCAACTAGAACATGATTGACCACTGGGGGTTTTCCTGTTGCCCCAGAATGGGAAACCAAGCCTCGGAGTGGTGAGCAAAAGGCACTTAGTGTCCCAC
This sequence comes from Eumetopias jubatus, assembly GCF_037043125.1. Classification (NCBI taxonomy): domain Eukaryota; kingdom Metazoa; phylum Chordata; class Mammalia; order Carnivora; family Otariidae; genus Eumetopias; species Eumetopias jubatus. The sequence goes on from NW_028274821.1 coordinate 63,079,511, forward strand.
TTTCTAAGTCATAATCTCTCCAAGGAGGCTTTGGGTGGTTGGGCCTAGCCCACAATAACACGGGCTATCGAGAGGACTAATTCCAGAATCGACGCTTCCACCCTCCCCATTCATCACCCCTACCCCAGCCTCATAGGAGAAGAGGACCTAGAGGTGAGAGAGGGTCAGCCATTTTGGCAGTGCTGTATTTGCTGAAGATTATTCCCTTCCAAGACTAAGGAGGTTCTTCCAGCCCTTGGACCGTCCTAAAGTCATGTGATTCCCCCTCTCTAATCATTTGCAAAGATAGGTGGGGTCTGTGAGGAGAGGAGCTGGCATTTGGTTCCATCATCACTGCTCAGGCTGTGCAAGCTGAATGAGAGAAAGAAAAAGTCTCTCCATTTGTGTCGGTGTAGTTGGTTGTTACAGCCCTGACTGTCCCCACAGAAAAGGCAAGGAGGCATCTGCATCTGAGGAACATGGTAGGAGAGCCACCAACTGGGGTTGAGTTGGAATTTTCTGTCAGATCTTTTGAGGGATCTTTAATGGGCAAGATTATGGCTTGAGCGTGAGCCCCTTATCAACTGGCATGTTGGGGCTACCACTTGTCCTCATCAAAATCATAGAAAATGAGATAGGATAGCAGCCAGCTAACCCAGAAGGCCACGACTGTATGCAGTTAAGTAAAGAGACATCTGCCCTGTCCTTCCCCCTCCTCCCTGGCCCACACCGAAAGCCCAGCACCCAGATGGGAGGGAAGGTGGCATCTGAAGCACACCCAGCCTCCCTCCACCCCATCCCAAGCACTCAGGGCCAAGGAGTTGGCCAGTGTGAGGGTCCATGTCAAGTCTCTCAAACCTTTCTAGGCATCCTCAGGTAACAAAAGTCCTGACATTTTCAATCACAAGGATGTACTCCTTTTTAGTAAATAAAACAACCAGTCAAAACATAATTGTCAAAACATTACTTCCTTCAGAGTTAAAGCTCTCCTCTCCCCTCGGTCCTGACCTGCCTTGGGCTTGGAGACAGGTGGTGAGTCAGCTTCTTTCCTATTCTTCCCCCACCTTGCTCTTCTCCTTCTTACCCCCTCACTGGGCGGTCTCTGGCTTCCATGGGGTTGGAAATAAGGTGGAAGAGTGTGGAGAGAGGGGTGGTGAGAGGAGAAGTAAGGGGGAGGAAAGGTGTTCGCTGACTGGTTTGGTGCAATCTGGCTGTGGTACTCTTTGGGCAGGGTGGAGTCCCATTGCTGATTCTGTCTCCTCAGTGAGGCTTTCATGAAAGACTCAGTGACATCCCCTCTGGGACCTCTGACTGTAGCCCCCTCGATGGGAATGAAGCCCATTTCAGCTCCTGAGTATCTGAAGGCCCTTCCTATTATCCTTCCAGGCAATCTACCCCAGGAGAATCCAAGGTGACCCCAGGCTAACTCCTCTTCCCTCCCTGCCTAACGTGGGCCTATGTGGCCCCTCAAACACCCTCATCCGCCCAGTGCCCCACTGTTCACAGAGGTGTACTTTGCTCCCTCCTGACAGTCTCCAGTCTGTTGCCAAAGACCCTTTCCTCAGGGTCTTGTCTGTGGATTTTTTTCAGACCAGTTTTGATAGAGATGCAAATGATTTTTGTCTGGTGGAAGAGATAACCTCAATGGGTTATGATTTATGGTCATGATGGAATACTGACAGGTTTTGTACCTAACTCAACAATCTTATCCTAACATTGCTATAAATACTTAGCTTTTCAAATGTTTTTTGTGGAATGATTTTAACATCCTAGTGGTTCCTCCATTAATTAGTGAGTTGAATAAAATCTTCCTCCATTAATTAATGAGTTGAATAAAATCTTCATTTTATTTGAAAGAGAGTCATAATTTTACCTTTCTGAAAATTATCTCTTAACAACATTCAAGACCCAACACTCTCTGCTAAGAAATTCTACTACCACTAATATTTGATGATAGTACTAACTTACATGTCTTTAGCAATTTATAAGATGCAACTTCCTTCCTGCAGTGAGAATCTTCTTGAGGACAGAGACTCTGGGTGTCTTGAGCATCCCTTCTGCCTGGCATAGTCTCTAGTACATAATAGGAACTCAGTAAATATTTGCTATGAATTTCATTTGATGTTCATATAACCCTGCAAGGTTAAGAACCCTAAAGCTACCAGAATGGTCCAAATCACATTTTCTTAAATGTATTTGAATGGCTTGCCCAGTGTCACACAGGTAGTAACTTAAGAAATTTGGGACTCAGTCAGGCCTTTTTATTTCGAGGGCAATGCGTTTTTTGAGGATACCACAATTGTCTCTCATTTTATAGATGGGTACTTAATACTCCCATATAAATTAGAAATATCTCCTGGCTAAAAGCTTCCTTAAGTAACTGCTTCATATTAGGATGCTCTAAAAATTTTTTTTAAACATGATTCAATCTATAAAACTTCTCAATTCATGCTCATAAGCATGAAGTCATCTAAGGTCATGGCAATAATATCTAGAGATAAATCTGAGAAGGAGGATTTATTATTGAAATGGTAGAAGAATTTTTGCCCCAGTAGGGTAGTGTATCTTGGTTTAGGAAAAATCCAAATATATGGAGCTTTTGTTTTCCAAGCCAGGCACAAATGAACACTGGAACATCAGAAACTGGTTCCAGTCTGCGTCTGGAATTTTCTTTAGTCAATATTCTTGTTTCTTTGAATGCCAACAGAAACCCCGGCCCTCCTGAAAAAGAAATCAAACAAACCAAACAGAGAAGTCGTGGGTCCCTTTGAAATATGCTTGGGTCCTCATTTCTTTCCATTCCCCTCGCCAGCACCCTATTATAAATCATTATCCGTTCTTACCTAAATTGCTGCAAAAATCTCCTAGCTGATCTCCCTGCACCTGTTCTTATGCTTCTCTCACATCAACACCACAAGTAAAGTGATTTTTCAAAAACACAATGTGGTCTTGTTTCACCCTCTTTGTGACCTCCCACTGTTCTTAGCTAAACCTAATTCCTTAATGTGGGCTAGGGACCTCATGTGACTTGGCCTTGCCCAACTCTCTTTCCAGTTACTCACCCTTGCTCACAGGGGACCCTTCCCGTCTCAGAGCCTCTGCACATGCTAATCCCTCTTCCTAGAAAACGCCACTTTGCCCTCACCTAGCGCATCCCCCATCACGTCTCAGGGGTGGAGTCATTTTCTTGGAGAAGACTACCACCCTCCTCCAGGCCCCGCGAAACACTCAACGATGGCTTGTTCAGCATTTCCATTTCCCCACCAGACTATGAGCTCACTGAGGCCAGATGTGCTGTCTATCTTGTCTGCAGCCCTGGTTCGAGGCCCAGCATTGTATTCCACCAGTTCAAAGATGCATGTTTTTTCCCCCCTGTTAACATCTCTGAAATCAGGATATAACTTTCCATCATTAGTACATCATGGTTTATTCAGCAGCATTTTTATTTCCTAGTGTAAGAGAAATAATTGTGTGTCATACAACTGATACGATCTTCCATTTGAGGAAATCCGGTGGTTGCTACATGAATGTAACAAAAAGCCTGTAGTTACTCGGTGTTCGGCCTCCGGGCAGAAATTCTACTACTTATGGATGGCTGGGTTCTTGAAAGGCTATTTGCAAGTAGCAAAGCAAGAGAGTCGACTGCTGTTTGCTCCACTGGTTGTGGACAGCACCAGTGCTTTTTGGCTCGAGTGCTAGCTAGATGGTGTGCATGTAGCAAGTTCATGGGAGAAGAGCTCTGTATCTGGGAAAATTCACGCTGGCCACTGCCTACGCTCTGGTGTCTGCTGATTCAACTTCTGCCAACGCAATTTCATAGCCCAACCACTGTTGTCAGCACCTCCCCTGCCGAAGCTGATGTTCCGTCAGCTGCCCCGTCTCAGATCAGCAGCCCCCATCCAATGTCCTCCCCAGGCTCCAACTAGCTGCCTCTCTCTGCTCACTGAACAGAGCCGCCCTTTCGTGCTCACAAGACACTTCACCCCTATAAGACATTCCTCCTTTGGGAGCCCAGACAAAGCCCTGGGAGAGAAGAAGGGAGCTACGGAATGCTTGATTACTCATCATATTCCTGCCTTGACCATTGGTTCAGAGCCCTAAATCTACGAGAATGGTCCAAATTGCATTTCCTTGGAATCCAAGAGTAACTCTGGAGCAATTCTAACAGAGAAGCAGCTATAGAGGGCCCAACAAATTCCAGTTTTGCCTTTCCATAAAATAGGAGCCTATTTTTTTCCCCTTCTTGGGAATCGGCTCTTCCTCTGGTGGAGGTTGTTTCCCCCTGATTATTTACCGAGAAAATTCTCTCCTTATCCACGGCATGTCTTGACCCTAGCACAAGAAGGCATAAGTAGAACAGGTTGTTCAATTGACTGTGGCCTTGATACGTCGCAGCCATGATTGACGAGGCCTGCTATTTCTGGCTATCCTCTGCCATCCTTACCCCTGCCTGGGGCTTCACGAAACAGCCGGGTTGTAGCCCACTGACAGAATCTTTTAGTCACTTTCAATTCTGACAAGGAAATATAGACATGGGCCTTCAACTTCTAAATTAACTTTGATTCCCTCCAGACCCTGGTCCCTTTCAGGTCACAAAGCAACTTAAAACTGATCTGAACATTTTCATTTAAAAGAAAAGAGAGAAGGGGGAAAAAAACATGAAGGAGAAATTATTGAGGCAAATATGACAAAGCATGAAGATGTACACCAAATAAAGACCTTATTCAAAAATGTAAGAGAAATTAAGATCCCAGTAAATAACTGAGATCTGTCCAAACTTTCCAACCCTGAATGGAAGCAAGGACAGAAATATCCAGTTAGGAGGTGCCACTGAACTGTGGCTTGTAGAGGACTCTGCCCTCAGGTGCAGCACGCTGGACTGGAGCCCGGAGTCATGTGTGGATTTGAAGCCAATAAGCCGAAGAGGATCATCTGATGAGGTTGCCCCAACTGAGGGACCAGGACCAGATGCCAAAAGCTAAAACGCTGGGAGGTGTTTGGATGGAAAGATATGCTGTGCCTATAGACATGAGTCTCCCATAAGAAACAAACTGAAATTATCTAATGGAAGTTTTAAATGAGGAACAGATAACATCACTTTTGATACTAGAGAATGATCTCAACATACATCACAAATTTTGAGGAGTTTCTCATCAGTGGAACGATTGGGCATCCAGTTGAAGGAAATATCCAAGGCAAGGGACACCCCCAACTCCTGCGGGGTACAGCCTGGAGGCCAGACTGGGCCATGAGGAAGCAGGGAACTCTTCACTTGAAAATGCATTTGCTACCATAGAAAAATCTTTCAGAATCAGCTGTGCAGGCAGCCCAGGGGAAACCTGCCACATCCAACAGGAAGCCCAAGAGAGCAGGGTTTCTCTCTGAGCAGGAGTCTCTCTGAAGTGGCTTTACTCTTCTGTGATATGGCTGGGCTTTCCCTGACGGGCGAGACAGAAGTACAGGAAGGCTGTCAGTTTCAGAATGGAGGCTAAGCCAAACAATGATCTGGGTGCAGAAACTTTTGTTAACATAAATTTCCCCTGGTATAAGACCTCTTCTGATGGACCTCTGTGTCCCTGAACTAGGATGACATGGTCAACCAGTCCTTCAGTTGAAGACTTAAAGATTCTAAGTCTATTCAAGTAAGACCTAAGAAGAAGTCACTTACCTAAATTTTGGACAAATATGGGATCAAATATTCAGACAAACACACACACACACACACACACACACACACACTACAGAGGGGCTATTAAAAAACTTTCTACAACATACAAGATAAATGTAGCATTGAGATATAGACAAAGGCATTCTTAATATATATGTTTCATTCAGGCCATACAAATAAATTTCAGAGAGAGTCTGCTTTACACCCTGGAGGACATAAGAGCAAAGAGATAAGAAGTAATTTGAAGAAGCAAGAGATAAAAGACGAGATGGTAAGACAATATATTCCTATGTAATGAGGTAGTTCATTAAGGGAGATATGTAAAGACAATGCTACAGAATAATCTGGTAACTGTAAAAGGCATTCAGTGACAGAACTCACTGCAGAAAATCAGATCCGTAATGTGTAGGATAAAAACTGGGGGCAGTCTCTCATGATGCAGAGGAAAAAGACATGAAAAAGACATCGAAGTGATAAAAGGGACATAAATGGAAGAGCCAGAAAATGAAGAGTCCACATGTGGGTGGGTCTGCTGCTTATTTGCTCTAAAACTCCGTTTCTCCTGAGTTACAGGTGTTTCTCTAACTATAAAATGGGCTGATAGGGGGCGCCTGGGTGGCTCAGATGGTTAAGCGTCTGCCTTCGGCTCAGGTCATGATCCCAGGGTCCTGGGATCGAGTCCCGCATCGGGCTCCCTGCTCCTTGGGAGCCTGCTTCTCCGCCTGCTTCTCCCTCTGCTTCTCTCTCTCTGTCTGTCTCTCATGAATAAATAAATCTTTAAAAAAAAAAAAAAACATTTTAAAAAAATGGGCTGATAGGAATACTAGTCTATAGGGCACTAACAGGATTGAATGAGAGAGTGATTGTAAAGTGCCCAGCATTTACAAAGCATCAGATAAACAGTAGTTGCTCTTACTACTGCTACTATTTCCGTTATTATTGTTGGATAATTGGACACAGGGACACATGCGGAAAAAGTCAGTACCATTGACGGTCGTCTATGTCCCAGGACTTTTGGCTAGATTTTGTCTATAAATAAATATTTTTACCAAGAGGAACTCAGAGCTGCTAAATTCCCTGAATCCATTTTTTAAGGATATCTGGCTTCACACATAAATAATGCATAAATAAATTATGATTTGATGGATATGAAATATTTGCCTAAAACTTTCCCCGTAATTCTGCGCACGGAGCTTCAGTCTCCTGACATTGAATGTTACAGTGGAGAAAGGAGAGGTCAGCTTGATACTTTTTTTATATGAAATACATTACGTAGAATAAAAATTACAGCTACAACACTATCCTTGCAGTTCGGTAACTCAGAGACGCCTCAAGATTTTTGTTGTTGTTCTCAGTCTTTTTTTTTTTTTTTCCTCTGTTGACCTGCAGGTTCAGCTCTGGGTTTGTTACAGGAAAGTTTTTCCCATGATATCTTGCAATGCATTTATGTCTCATGCATCTGTTCTTCTTTCCAGAAACGCTGATGCGCTTGTGTTAGTTGGCCTTTATCTGCTACGTCCATCCCTTGTCATCCTAACGATCTATCCACATCTTCTTTCCATTTCCCTTAATGCTCCGGATTCTGGTTGTTGCAGCTTCTAAGGTGACTCCTCTTTCTGTAGTAGAGTTATTATTATGTTCTGTTTCTTTCCTAAACATCGACAGCTTGCTTTTTCTCCTTTGACTATCCTAGAATCTCTTCCTCTTCTTTATCTCTCTGTTGTGCTTCCTTTTCAAAGGAGCCATGTTCTTCTTAACTTCTCTGAGGGTTGAAAAAGTATTTATCTGGACTTGTTTCCTATACTCCAGAGTATTTTCTCTGCAAGCTTGGAATCATTCCAGACGTGAATTCCTCATCTGGTTTCCCCGTCTTAACTCATCTCTTTCTTTTCCTTTGGTTAGTATCTATACATAGGACCCAGAGTGGTCTTTTTTTATTCACCTCCCTTTTAAGAAGGGGGCCATTCTACTAGAGCCAGCTATTGGCTCAAGAATGCTGTGTGTGGTTAGGGCAGAGAAATGATCTGGAGCAGCTTACAGCTTTGGTCCCAACACATGGTTTCTGAAGATATTCGGAGAGATTTTTTTCTTAATTTTTATTGTTTGCCCATATCAGCTGAGCAGATCACCGGGACAGGAGGTAGGTCTGGCTCACAGTAAATCCCTGACTCCCAAACTGATGTCCATCTCATTTACTCTTAGCAAAATCCGGACCATGCTGAGGTCTGGAGGGTTATATATCATCTCTCAGCATCCTTCTCCAAATCCATCCCAAATTCACGGATTTGGCAGACATTCTCTTTGTCCTATGGGTTGGCAGTTGTAGCTTTAACTATATTTGTTGGAGTATGTTCTTTGGATTATTTTAATAGGTTACAACCTGGGGACTACAATTAACCAGCTTGTCACCAGAAGTCCAATGTAGACTTTTTTGAAATGAAAATCTGAGGACGTTTCCTCATTCTGCTGCCCCGCTGTGATCTGTGGCCCAGCTCCAGCACATTTTTGTCCTTCACACTTCTGCCTCATATGGTGTTGTTCGCTCTCTCCCTCCGAACTTTTATGACTTTGTTCCCTCTACCTGGAATGCTCTCCCTCCCCCACTCCCCTTGCTTGGCCGGCTCCTTACACTCGGGGCTCAGCGTAAACACCACCTGTCCAAGGATGCTTTCTCCGATCACTAAGTTTATAGTCATACCATGCGTCTGCACTTGCTACGTCAAATGTCCCTTCACACCTGGTCAGCAGCTCCCACAGTGATATCTTGACTTCTCTTCATGTTGTTATGTGGTTTTGACAGTAAATAATGAATTCAAATTTTAAACTGCTGTTTTCAAGTGAACATTCTCTAATCTAGACTGGACGTTAGTAGGAAAGTAAAAACATTGTGAATTGATTTTGGTTTTGGTTCTTAAAACTACTTTTTAATTTTTAATTGAAGTATATTTGACATATAATATTAAATTAGCTTGAAGCATAGAACATAGTGATTCGGGTGCCTGGGTGGCTCAGTTGGTTAAGCGACTGCCTTTGGCTCAGGTCATGATCCCGGAGTCCTGGGATCGAGTCCCACATCAGGCTCCCGGCTCAGTGGGGAGCCTGCTTCTCCCTCTGACCCTCTCCCCTTTCCCTGCTGTTTCTCTCTCTCTCTCTCAAATAAATAAATAAAATCTTAAAAAAAAAAGAACATAGTGATTCAACAGTTATATACATTACAAAATGCTTACCACTTGAATGTATTAAAATATTATTTGTCTTTCTCTGACATATTTCACTTAGCATTATACACTCTAGATCCACTCATGATGTTGCAAATGGCAAGATTTCATTCTTTTTATGGCTGACCAATATTCCAGTGTGTGTGTATGTACACACGCACCTCATGTCTTCTTTATCCATTCATCTATGGATGGACACTTGGGTTGCTTCCATATAATGGCTATTGTAAATAATGCTGCAATAAACATAGGGGTGCATATATCCTTTCGAATTAGTGTTTTCATTTTTTGGGGTACATACCCAGTAGTGGAATTACTGAATCATACAATAATTCTATTTTTAATGTTTTGAGGAACCTCCATACTGTTTTCCACAGTGGCTGCACCAGTTTGCATTCCACCAACAGCGCACGAGTGTTCCTTTTTCTCCACATCGTCACCAACACTTGTTATTTCTTGTTTTTGATTTTGCTCATGTGTGGAATTTAAGAAATAAAACGAGCAAAGGAAAAAGATAAACACAAAAACAGACTCTTTTTTTTTTTTTAAAATTGTTTATTTGCGAAAGAGAGAATGAGAAGGGGGAGGGGCAGAAGGAGAGGGAGAGGGACAAACAGACTCCCCGCTGAGCACAGAGTCAGATGTGAGGCTCAATCCCAGGACCCTGGGATCAGGATCTGAGCCAAAGTCAGAAGCTTAACCGACTGAGCCACCCAGGTGCCCCCAAACAGACTCAAAAATATAGAGAACAAACTGGTGGTTGCTAGAGGGGAGGTGGGGGTAGGGGGAACAGGTTAAATAGGTAAGGGGGATTAAGAGTACACTTATTATGATGAGCACTGTATAATCTATAAAACTGTCGAATCATTATATTGTACACCTGAAACCAATATAACACTGCGTGTTAACTATACTTGAATTAAAAAACATTTTTGGGGGGGAGGGGCAGAGAGGGAGAGAGAGAATCTCAAGTAGGCTCCACACCCAGTGTGGAGTCCCACACGGGGCTCAATCTCACAACCTTGAGCTCATGACCTGAGCCAAAATCAAGAGCCTAACACTTAACTGACTGAGCCACCCAGGTGCCCCCAAAATACATTATCTTTTTAAAGTTTTTATTTAAATTCCAGTTAGTTACATACAGTGTAATATTAGGTTCAGGTGTACAGTTTGGTGATTCAACAATTACAACACCCAGGGCTTATCACGACAAGCACACTCCTTAATCCCCATCACCTATTTCACCCATCCCCCACCCCCTCCCCTCCACTTTCATCAGTTTGTTCTCTAGAGTTAAGAGCCTGTTCTTGGTCTGCCTCTTTTATCCCCTGTGATTGTGAATTTAAAAATATTATCGACCCTATTCCCTCTGCTGGGCTTTTCATCTCTGTGGCTTTATTAATTTTATAACTGGAAGTCTGTGCCTCTCAATCCCCTTCACCCATTTTGCCCACTCCCCATGTCCCTCCCCTTTGTCCACCACCAGTTTGTTCTCTATATTTATGAGTCTGTTTCTTTTGTTGTTGTTGTTCATTGTGAATTAATTTTGAAGTATTGTGTGTTTGTTTCTGTTACAGATATTCACTCTAGAGCAAGTCTGGTATAATGAGGGTATGTAATGAAAATGGGTGTTCTGGAATCTGTAGCCTAAAGCGGAAGAAAGGAATGACTGGTGTATCTTTGAGGTTTAAGTCCCTTCCCAACACGTTGTTCCTCTACATCCAAATAAAAGGTAATTCAGAGGCTAGGAGGTTTTGTAGGGGTGGAAAAGGGAACAGTTCCTCAAGACAAATCAGGGCATTGATTCAAGTTCTTCTGTCAACTCGCCCCACTCTGTTTTCATACTTCCTGTTCGTAGGTAAGCACTTAGTAAACCGAGATGCAAAACGGAAGGCCAGCAGATTCTTCAATAACAAGCCGTGTGAGGCATTTGCAGCATTCTCCAGGCTGTCAGAGGGCTTAGATCAAGGGTTTTCACACTTTGCCTAAGCTCTTCTCAGACATATTTGCTCCAGGCTTTTATCAACTGCCAGGCACTGAGCAGCTGTGAGTTCCACACCTCACAGGTATGTGGGGCTGTCAGCATGTCCGATTCCATCGGCTGCAGAGAAGTTGTGCCGTCTGACACCCCTCTCCTCCGACCAGCAGGTGTCCGTGGGAGCTCTGGGCTCCTGCTAACCTGGGGAGGTTCTGTGGAAGACACTCAGTCTGGGCACTTCCGGTTCCCAGCCTCACATGGACCCCAGTGCCCTGTCCTCCAAGATGCCCTGTGGGAGTCCGAGGGCAGGGTTAGCTCTGGCAGCCTGCAGTCTCTGGGCTGCACTAGATGATTCGAATGTCTGTGTACTCTTTAAAATGTGGTTCACTGAATTCGTTTACTGGGTTTAAAAAAACTAAGAATATAATAATTATTATTATTTTTTCTTTTCAGTCTTGTATGGCTTTGTAAGTCAACAACCTTCATTGTTTTCATGCCTCTCAGGTTGGGGGGGGGTCTTCCTTTTGCCTGCGGTGACTTTTTTCAACAAATTACTTTTTAAATGTGTTAAGACTCCTTTTCTTTGCTTTAATCTGCCTTAGAGTGATATTACCATTTTGTCTTTTAAATTTTTTTAACTTTTATTTGGGTTGGTTTGAAGAGTTTTCTTAGTGTTGAGATGTCATTCCATGACCTAGAATCATAGACTTTCTGAGCTGGGAAGGCCCGGGAGATCTTTCCTAAATCTCTTCTCGTAGAGGTGAGGGAACTGAGACCAAGGTGTTAAGACACCTGTCAGCATCTCACAGCCAGTGGTGGAGCTGGGATGAGGACACTCAGGTTTCCTCACCCTCTGGTCAAAGGTATTTCCGTTACAGCTACTTAGCTTGAAGGCATTCCCACCTGTTAACGCTCAGTATCTTAGACTCTAAGAGCTCCATCACCACCTTTGATGAAAATACACAGGCCAACTTGTACAAAAAAGATTTGTAACTACAGTCGGTGTGATTTTGTCAACTCCTCACCCAAGGCCCAAGAAATGCCAATATCCATGTCAAACAGTCCATCGCTGGTTAATTAGTATTAAGTGCATCTATTATGTCAGGACAACTGCCAAAATGTGGAAGCCCTTGGTTCTCGTGATGGGGTCATCGGGAGATCTGAAGTGTGGCATCCCGAGAAGCATAGCGATAATAATGGTAAGCTAGATTTCACAGTGGATACTGAGGAGAGGGGCATTCCTTGGAATCCAGATATATTCAAATTATACATCATAGGCTAAGAAGAGCAGAAAAATCTGGTGTTCTCTTCCAATTAGTAATACTGGTAGAATAGGCTGACATTAGCAAGCCCTCATATTTTTGTTGGAATAATAATAATAATGATAATAACAATAATATTTTCATGGCATCTTATAGTTTGCAAAGTTCTTTCACATCTATAATCTCATTTAATTGTCACAATAAATATTTTAAATGAGTATCTTCTTTTTCAAAAGCTGACATTTGTGATTCTAAATCTCACAGCACATTACTGGGAGAAATTAGATTTCAACCCAGTTTCTTTCTCTTCAAAAATCTCATGATCTTTTGTCATTTCTTTCTTCCTCCCTCCTTTGACACACATTCATGGAACGCTATGTGCCAGAAACCTAGTAAGGAATGATTCCATCAAATGTGCAAAATTGGTTCAACACAAGGAAAATTATTATCGTAATCCATCATTTCAATAAATAAAGCAGCAAAAATTAGGTTTTGTGGCTACATTAGAGCAGTAAGAAATGGCTCTCTTTGGATAAGCTTGTCCAAATTCACCTTTTACAGATGAGGGAAATCTGGCATGGAGGTGGGAAATTGCTCAAACAACCAGTGAGAGAGAAGCAGCACGCCAAGTAGCTCAGGTATTTCTAGTAGAACACAGTGCTCCTTAAGAGACACACAAGACATGTGCTTGGTAAAAAATCTTTGTGCATTTCTGAAGAAGGGGAATGGGTACACACATATACACAGATAAAATACATACAGAAGCAAGTCAATATTAGTCTCAACGGAGAGACTATAGAAAGAAACCTCTGAAAGAACAGGATATTATAGTTTTTTTTTTTTATTATAGCTTTTACCATAGATTAGAGATGTTCTAGAATTAGAGATGCTTATGAAAGGGGATTCACATAGAAAAGGAAAAGAGAGAAATACCACCTTCTCAAAATCCAAGGGAATCGACCCAAGGTCTAAATAAAATAAACAAAAGTGGCAGAAACCATGTAGATACATAATAACTAAGTCCTGAGAACCTGAGATAAATAGTCAGAAACTATCATAAAAAAGAAAGTTGGTTTATGATAGCAAGGTACCATATTAAAAATTTTATTTATTAACTAAACAAATGTTTATTGCCAAACAGTGTTCTGGGCACATGGGTTACAGCAGAGAACAAATAGACAAAGACCCTGCCCTTAGGGATCTTTTGTTCTCATGGAGGAGACAGAGCAAGCATAAAGAAGTTGGATCATGCCTTTGAAGCTAAGTGCTTTGGGAACACCAGTGAGCAGGGTCAAGGGAGCCAGGACCACAGATAGTGAGCCTGAGCATGGGGCTGCACTTTTAAATAAGATGGTCAAGGCCACTGAGACGGTAACATCTGAGTAAGACCTGAAGAAGGTCTTAGCCATGCAAGCATTTGAGAGAAGAGTGTTCAAGGCAGGGATATCAGCCAGTGCAAAGGCCAGGAGGTGGCCTCCCTGCTGGGTTAAGGAAATAGCATGGCAAGGCGACCTACCCAGCTGTTTGAAATGACACTGAAGTGGACATGGGGGATAATCACGCAGAGCCTTGAGGACCCTTGTCTACCACTCTAAGAACGCAGGCTTTTACTCGGAGTGAAATGTGAAGTCCTTGGTATTTAGCAGAAGAATGTCATGATATGACTTGAACCTTAAGAAGATCACTCCGCTAACTGTATTGAGGGTAATGCTTGATCATTGCCCTTCTCTTCTCCCCTGGCTCAAACCTCCAGCACCTCAATTATCACAGATAACAGTGGCATGAGCCAAAGTAAGGACAGTGGAAGCAAGAACAAGAGGCCAAAGTCTATGTATATTTTGAAGGTAGAGTCAACACTATTTCCTGAGGTGCAGTATGCAAAGAAAAGGATAATGCTAAAGATTTCATCCTTGACCAACTGGAAGGATAGTTAACAATTAACATGATATGGGGGGCACCTGGGTGGCTCAGTCGGTTAAGCGTCCGACTCTTGACTGATTTCAGCTCAGGTTATGATCTCAGGGTCCTGAGATGAAGCCCCACGTCAGGTGCTGAGCTCAGTGGGGAGTCTGCTTAAGACTCTCTCTCTCCCTCTCCCTCTGCTCCTCCTCCCACTCACACACACACACACACACACACACTCTCTCTCTCTCTCTCTAAAATAAATAAATAAATAAATAAATAAATAAATAAATAAATAAAATCAATCTTTAAAAAAATTAACATAATATGGGACACATGAGAATTACTGAAAGCAAATGCTAAAATCCTTAGAGGATAGTCCCAGAATATCCTCCCTATTCTCTGTATTCCTAGAGTCTAGACCAATGTCCAGAACACAGCAGGCACTCGATAAATACCTGTTGAGTAAACTGATGAATGAAGGAAGAGTAACTACTGGAATCTTCTCTCTGAGCTATAGTTTAAACCAGCAGTTCTCAAACTCTAGCATGCAACAGAACCACCTTGTTAAGATACAGATTTTGGGCCTCATCCCCAGATTTTCTGATTCTGTAGGTCTGGGATGGGACCCAAGAATTGGCATTCATGACACATTCCCAGGAGGAGGCAGATGCCGCTGGCTCGAGGAGCACACTTTGAGAACCACTAGTTTGAACGCTGTGCTGACGTGCTCTGACAGTGAGCACGTCCTCGCCAGGCCTGAGGTAGATTTAACTCCTGCCTCTCTGTGTGCTTTGACATCCCAGCTTCCTCTCCATGGCCAAATGATTTCACCCCTTCCTGACCACTCATTCCTACCCCCGAGAGCTTTTCTTTTGGTTTTCAGTATAGCCATGTCTTTTTAAATTTACAAATGATTTTACCTGTTATCTCTTTGTGTGTGGAGCATTTCTGGGTGCTGTTTCCTTCTTTTAGTTCTGTCTCAGCCCAAATGGGGAAATAGCCCCCTTTCCTGGATTTCCTCAGAGCACCAAAACCCCCACCCTGTGAGGTAGCTGTGTGGAATAGATGTTTACTGAGGAGTCTAGCTTGGTTCAGCAGATAGCTTAAAATTTAACAGAAGACACCACATCCCTGTCCCCAAATTTCATAAGCCACTCCCACAGAGGACAAATGGCTTCCCTGTCCTGCCCCAGTGACCCTCATTCTTCAGATGTCACCACAGCATACACGCACCCCTAAACGGAAAGTCCTTCCCATTTTGCTATGCCAAGTGGTTCCTCTCTTTCTCTCACCTCGGCCCTTTCAGGCCAGGCCCTGGGGGCATCCCTTCCTACCCAAGTGATTGATTTTTCCAACAAAGATGACTTTCCCACTAATGAGATTTCACCCACCATCTCTATAATGGTAATATTTTTCTCTACCACAACTCATACACACACACACACTCACAAACATACAATTAACTTTAATAAGCAAAAGACCTCATTATGGTTCTAATTTGCATCTCTTTGTTCATTTAGGAACTGAGATCATTCTTCATGTTTTTTGTTTTAATCCATATATGTTTCCCAAGTAAATGTTAACTTTCTATCCTATCCGATAGTTTGCCCTGTAATTTTGGTTATGCCAAAGGGTTTTTAATTATTATGTAGTCAAGACTGCCCATCTTTGCTCCCTACAACTTCTTCAAACATTTGTAACCTTCCTTGCTTTCCCCTAAATTCTGGAGGTCTTATGTTTTTTGTTTGTATTTGGTTTTTCTTTTATATTTGACCATTTATTACACCTGGAATAACTTGCCTCTGATATGAAAGAGAGTCTAAGTGAATTCCTTTCCCAACTGTTAATCAATCTTCTTTATACCCCTGTCACCTAGCACAAGTTCTCACTAACTGTTTTCATAATCAATGAATGCATGTCTGTACTCAGTAGCAAATAATACTTCTCTTCCCTATTTGAACAGTGTTTTATTTGGGGATGTGATGAGCATGGCATGCACCATTCCATCAGCGACCACCACTACCTACCCACATAGACACACTTTTGGGAAAAGCAAATTCCTCTCGGACATATTCAATCCTTCTCAAGTAGTGAATCTGCAGCCACCCAGAGGCAGTCAGAAAAGATGTAAGCATTGTCCAGGAGACAAGGTCCAAATGCCCTCTGGGTCTCCTACAGCAGAGGCACGAGAACTGGAAAGGAAGGGATAAAACTGTCTCTATATGCAGCTGGTCTGGTTCTAGGTCTGGACAATCCAAGGGATTTCAGAACAAAACTACCTCAAACAATAGGACAATGTAGTGCAATAGCACATAATAAAAATCAACATATGAAAATCAATAGCTTTCCCTGAATCGAATTATTCAGGGATAAGCTGCATATCAATCCAAATTGAGGAGCATTTTATAAAATAACTGGCTTGTACTCTTTAAAAATGTCAAGGTCAAGAAAGGCGAAACAGGGGCACATGGGTGGCATAGTCGGTTAAGCGTCCAACTCTTGATTTCGGCTCAGGTCATGATCTCAGCGTCATGAGATCGAGCCCCCATACTCAGTGGGGAGTCTGCTTGAGCCTCTCTCCCTCTCCCTCTCCCTCTAACCCTCCCCTGGCTTGCATTCATGTGCGTGCACTCTCTCTCTCTCTCTCAAATAAACAAATAAATAAAATCTTAAAAAAAAAAAAAGGTAAAGGGCGCCTGGGTGGCTCAGTTGTTGAGCGTCTGCCTTCGGCTCAGGTCATGATCCCAGGGTCCTGGGATCGAGTCCCACATCAGGCTCCCTCCTTGGCGGGAAGCCTGCTTCTCCCTCTCCCACTCCCGCTGCTTGCGTTCCTGCTCTCACTACCTCTGTCTCTGTCAAATAAATAAATGAAATCTTTAAAAAAAAAAAAAAGGTAAAACAAACAAACACAAAAGCCAAGGAACTGTTCCATAATAAAGAGATTAAAGAAACACAACAATTGGATACATGTGCAATCCTGGAGCAGGGACAGGGTGGAGAGTGAGGGGCAGAAAATATAAAAGAACTTACTGTTTCAATTGGTTAAAAAGTTAGATATCAGTTGTTGATTAAATAGTCATATTATGATGTTACATTTTTTGAACTTGGTAACCATACTGTGGTTATGAAAGATAATGTCCTTGTTCTTAGGAAATACAAACTGAATATTTAGGGGTAAAAGAGAATCATATCTCCAACTTACTCTCAAAGCAATCTGGGGAAAGCAAAAACAAAAACCAAACAAACAAACGAAATACATATATTTCAGAATGTAAACAATGAGGCCATCTGGGGAAAGGGTATATGGAAGTTCCTTGTACTATTTTTTCAACTCTTCTGTAAGTCTGAAATTATATCACAGTTAAACAGTTATATAAAAAATAAGAACCCTCATATTCACAACCATAAACTAGTTAGAAGATAAAATGGAAGACAAAACCTGTTCACACAAATACCCAGCATAGACCTAATAAGAAATATCTAAAACCTTATGAGAAAAATGAAAGAAAAAAACACTCCCTAAAGACACAAAATTATTTTTATAAACAGAAAGATCTTCTTGATTAGAAAGACCCAAATTTAGAAAAGTCAGTTCTCCCTAAGTTAAACTACAAATTTATTGTGATCCTAACAAAAATATCATTAGGGGTCTCCCCCCCTACCACCCTGGACCTTGAGAATTTAATTATAAAGTTCATTTCAAAACCAAGCAGGAAAAATAATTAGGAAATTTCTGGAAAATGAGAGCAACTGGGGGGTGGGGTTAGCCCTACCAGGTATTAGACATAGTTTAAAGGTTCTATAATTAAATGTGTGCTATTGGAGTAGAGATAGGACAGTAGAATAGAATAGAAAATCCAGAAATAGACTTAATGTGAAAGAAAACTTAAAGTATGATGAAGTAAATTTATAGAGAAAGGATGATTCGGGATAAGTGGATAGCCAGATGGGAAAAGATAAAATTTGATCCATTCCTTACATCATAAATCAGGATACATTCTAATTGGATCAGAGATTTAAATGTTGGAAGAAAGGAAGGAAGGCAGAAAGAAAGAAAGAAAAAGAAAGAAAGAAAGAAAGAAAGAAAGAAAGAAAGAAAGAAAAAAAGAAAGAAAGAGAAAGAAAGAAAGAAAGAAAGAAGGAAAGAAAGAAAGAAAGAAAGAAATCATAGGTACTAGAAGAAAGCACAGGTCAATTCTATAACATATGAATGGGAAAAATGTTTAACCTATGGTTCAAAATTTAGAGACCATAAGAAAAAGATTGATAGATTTGCCTATATAAAAATTTAAAAAATAAACTTTTCCACAGTGAAAACACATCAAATGATAGTAAAAGACAAATGACAAGCTGGAAAATATTAACTTACATCACATACAGCAGGTTAATATCTTAATATATAAAAAACTAAAAATAGAGACTAAAAAGAGCAATGACCTACAAAAATATGAGCATGACTGGCATGGAAAATGAAATGCAAATGGCTCTTATCATATGAAAAATGCTCAACATAACTCTCAAAAAGAGGAAAATAAATGAAAAGGACCTTGAGATACTATTCCAGAAGTTCGACTACTGGCAAAATTTAGGAAACAGACATTGTCATACCTTGCTGGTAGGATTTGTAAAATGGTATCTCTATAGAGGAGAATTTGTCAATATGTATAAAAGTTAAATATGTGTTTACCCTTTGACCCAGCCACCCCAATTCTAGGAATCTAACCCAAAGAGACATACTGGCAAAAATAGAAGATATATGTATAGGGCCACTCACTGCGGTATAATTTCTTATATTACTTTGCCCAATAATTGATTGGCTGGACTATATGACACATTTACATAATTGAGACCCACAAAGGAATGAATATATATATAAGTATATATATATATGTATATATATGTAATGTATGTAGTGTATCTAGTGTATGTATATATGTGCGTGTGTATATATATATATATCTGTATATCGCTAGTAATATATATGTATATCCCTAAGATGTACATACTCTTTGCTTAGCCATTCTATTTCTAGGAATTTATCCCATGCGAATAATTTTAAATATATTAAAATTGACAACATGGGTATTCATTCTAGTATTATTAATCATATTGAACAATCAGAAATAATCTAAATGTTCAGCAACAGGGGACTGGTTAAGTATCTATACTGAATACACAAAATTGGAGAGATCCCTTGTCCAAGAAGCCTTCCTTCACACCCCATACTCACACAGCTCTATGACGACCTCTCAGTGGCGCACATCCCCTTATGCCTCGCTGTCGAAGAATTTGTGTATGGGTATGTTTGTCCCTTGGGCTCCGGGTTCCCAGATCCAGGGAACCAAGTACTCCTCATCTCTGTGTCTATTTCACCCTGACTCTAACTTCAGCCCCTAAAGATTAACCTGTATCTTACACACAACTGACCAAAAAATGGCAAATAGGTTTCATTTGCAGCATCAGTCCTAATCACTTAAAGATGGCTTCCTGGAGCACCATCTGAGAGTGATTCTGAGACTGAGCGCAGGCTTTGTTCAAAAGAGTGCTACAATCAATTCTGTCTGTCACACACACGGAGAAGAGAACAGAGGCACATATACCACGCCTTGCATCAGAAACTACACATTGGTCACACTGACTTTGACGATTAATCGCTCTAACAAATGCATTGACTCATCTTGTAATTCCTGGTCATGTTTAAAAAACAGACACACTCACAAATAACCACGGTATATAGCAGACTATATGAAAGGTGTTTAGGAAAAAATATAACATCTTGCAGTTTTAATTCCAAAGGAAAAGACATTACAACTAGCTGGGGAGACCAGAGCCGGCTTCAGAGAAGACATAGCTTGAGTCAGGCTACGAAAGATGAACAAAATGGTAAAGTCTGAACAAGAAGAATTAGAAAGAAAGGCATTCCAGGGAGGGGAACCAGTGTGAACAATACAGATCGTGGGAAAGAATGGGTCGGTTTGATGGTACCGCCACCCAGCAATCTCCTTCTTCCTAACGGAACCCTAAATTTCATTTAGATATCCGCCCGCCCCTCCTGCAGCCACTCGCAGGAAGGCTGACTCTTCTTTCTAAGCATAGCCCTGACTGGTGGAAGAGTAAAGCCATTCGTGATGTCAAGGATCAGTCTGGGGGCAGCGTGTGTTCTATTTCTGACCAGTGAGATATGAGGAGCAGTTTCCTAGGAGGGCTTCTTGGAATAGTCTTCTTGCCCCAAGAGAAAAACCACAGGATAAAACAGCACACCTTTCTCTTCCAGATGTTGCCATGTTGACCTGATGCTTGGAAACGATTCTTGGAACCTCTGGCCTGAGCTTGAGAATGGCAGAGCAGAGGGGTGGGGTCCTTGATTGTAATACCGAGCTGCTGAGTCTGTCATCCCTGCTGCCCACCCAATCTCTAGAATCTCTGTTACGTGAGAGAGCACACTGCCTTTCTCTAGAAGTCAGCTTGGGTTTCTGATTATGGCGGCTGAAAGCATCTGAGTCATTAAAGAATGGTGAGCACCCCAGTTGGTTAGAGCAGAAGGTACCTGAATGTAACTCGAGGGAAAGATGGCTGGGGAAGGAGGCTGGGGGCAGACCTCATGAAACCCTGCCTGCCAGGCCAAAGAATTTGTAAATAATGGGGAGCCACTGACAGTTTTGGTAAGTAATGGGGAGCAGACTCTCAGAACAGATGGGATAAATATTGGTGCAAATGCATGGTGTAGCTAGCAAAGGACCCAATTTGATGCAGACTTCTCTCTCTGGAGTGAAATATGCATCTTCGAGGCAGCATCTTAACCAGACTGGGAACAATATGGAAAGGACGTGGGCGTGAGTGATGATCAAGTCCCCGGCACTGGTCTCGATGGTCACGCTCATACACAAATGCTGCCCTTGGCTGCAGTTTCGCCAGCATCGTGTGTGAAACCAAACAGTTGGTTTCTCCACTTTCCTTGGCAATGGCAAAGCCCCAGTTGGAGCCCCATGTTTGTGCTAAACTCCAGGCGGCACGATTCTGATTTATAACTTTTAAAATTATTATAAATGTGATTTCTTTCCATTGTAGAAAAATTGGAAAATACATATAACAAAAAGAAAATTGAAATACTTTTCAATCTATCTCTCAAAGACAAATCACAGATAACATTTTGTTGTATCCACTCCAAACTTAGTCTCTCTGTGTGTATCCACTTAGTAAACAAAAGTAATGTCACAATGTATAAATCGTTTTGTCATTTTTTTTCCGCTCAGCAATATATCATGTGTCACTTCTCATGTCAATAAATATTATTTATTTTCTACAACAGTATTCTTAATGGCCCAGTGAATTTCATTCTAAGGAAATATGATTGGAATATTATTTCCAATGAACATCTTTATATATGTGCCCAATTTATATACGTTGTCCAGTTATCATCTTAGAATAGACCCCCAGAAGTAAACTTGCTATAAAACATAAAAGAGTAAAAAAATTATTTGAAATTCTCTTCTTAATGAAGTATAAAAGTAAGTGAAAGTATCCCCTCCATGTGAGTCCCCCAAGCTTCATTTTTTCCAAGCTTTTAAAATATCTATTTAACATCTATTTGGACATATGTCTAAATACACAAATACATCTATTTATATAATTCAATAGATATATGTATATATACATACAAATATACAAATCTCTATTTAGGTAATTTGTTTTCACAAGAACAATAGATCTGTTGTGCGCCTATGAACACTTGTGAACAGTGCATGTCACGTTGTCCTACCAACACTCCCATCTTCCTCCTGAAACTGGATAGGATTATGCTTTCAAAGCAGGGGTATCCACCCAACCGCTGCCAACAGGAATAGCACCAGGGTGCAAACGGTAATTGAAACGATTGCCAAAGGCAGGTGACTTCAAACACCATGTAGTTCACTGCAATTTTATTGTGACTCATTCTTTAAAATCTTTCAGGTTTCTGTTCTTTCTACCTGAGGATGACTGGGTGTCACCTCCACCTCTCTCTTTGTTGACATGGTAGACATAATATACCCACTATGTCCAAAGGCTTGGCTGTATGGTTGACTTTCTCAGTGCTGTCATCCAACCTCTCTGTTATTTGGTTCCGCAACCTGGGAAATGGGACTCAAGGCGTGGTACAGTGGAACTAGAATTTGGGGTCCAGTTCCAGACTAACAATGGACAAATAGCATTCTAAGCAGCCAGATCAGGGTGGGTAGCAGAGTCAAGTCAAAGCAGTTTTCTGGAGTCAGGATGGACAATGCCAAGAGCAAAAGTCAAGCACAGGAGTCAACATCAATGCAGTGATGAGTTAGAGAACGGGCACTGGGGGATTTGCACAGCCAGTAAAATCATCGCTCTGAGTTGTGATTCCTGGCATGAGGCCCCTTTGTGGAGCCAAGTCCACCTCCCTGATTAGTCTGTGGACTGTCTTAAAAGTACCACCTACCTCCTGCTAAGGGTTCAGCTAATCATCTGTGAGCCAAACCATGACATCAGAGTTACTTTTCAGAATGGCTAACACCTAGAAATCAAATCATGGGGTATACATATATTTAGTATGTGATACAACCACATTGGTTCATTCATTTAAAAATACTTATTGAGCACTTATAGTCAAGTCCTATGCCAGGCTCTGAGGATTCAGAGGTAAGACATAGTGCCTGCCCTCTGACAGGTGATATTTTGGTTGGACTGAGACACACATACACAGATTATTTCAATAGATTGTGTTGGTCACAAAGATCAGGGCTGGAAAAATTGTTCTAGAGTACTTTTAAGTAGCACATGGAAGACTTCATGGGAGAGACAAATAGCATTCAAACAAAGAATGCCAAATATGCAGGAATGAATCAAATGAAGATAGAGTGGCCTGAGGGAGCTTAGGTAGAGGGGACAGCCTGTGCAAGAGTCATAGCTTTTTAGACTGTGTCAGGAGCCTCTTGGAGTTCAGAGTGGCCAAAGCAGACAGAGCAAGAGGGGAGGCAGGAAAGGTGGTGAGACCTAAAACCAGAGAGGTAATCAAGTGCCATCAGGACCTTACTCACCGTGCTAAGAAGTATGGACCTCACCCTAAAGACAATGGGACCTGTTGAAATGTTTTCAGCAGAAAGACAACCAGATTGGCATTTTAGGAAGATCATCACGGCAAATGGATTGGAGGCAGGGAGCCCATGCCTCTGAAAACTGATGTCAAAATAAGCAAGATTTTCTTTTTCTACTTCTCGTCCGACTGTTCTTTACTCATTAGCATTTACTGAGTACCTACTAAGTGTTCAGACCCTAAATTAGGGACCAGAGGTAGAAAGGACAGGGCACTAGCCTCGCTGTGTTGCTATGTGCTTGTGAGATGGGTTTGTTCAAGGGTGCATGTCATTAGAACTTAAGCACCCTGTATTCTCTATAAAAGGCAACACACAACCTCCTGCCCAGCCTTGGTTTCAGTAAGAAAGCAGTACTCCCATCCCCCTTAATCCAGAGAAAGGAGCTGTGCGTCACTGTGAGTGCCAGTGTGGCCCGGCAGAGAGCTCTTGGCCTTGGAGGATGTCCCGTTCCTCGAGCTCGGCCTGGGCTGTTGGGCCCTTGCTCCTCCCCGGAGCCGTTTCCATGGGCTGCTGGCCATACTCTGAAAAATGCACAGGTTGCCAAACTGTCAGCAAAAGCTTTAATGAATGGTTCTAATTACATTCAAGTAGCAGAGCCCACTGCCATTTTAATCAAATCTGGGCCTGGCAAGCTCTTTGGCAGGAATACAAGAGAAAGCCTCATGAAAATGCTGCCAAAACACTAATCACCTTTTATCCGAAATTTGCCTGATGGAGGCCTGGATATAAAACGCTTAGGGAGGGGGGCGAAAAGAAAAAACCCAACAACAACAACGTTTGGATATTTTAAGGAGCTTATTTTGGGGCTTGCCATAAATTATTACATGTCGGGAGGGGAGAAAATTCCAAATCAGGAGTTGCTGGGGGACCTCCCTTTAGGGACAGTCCTAGCGGCGGAGGAGGGGGAGGGAGCGAGCCCCCCGTGGGGGCCTGAGGCGGGCGCACTCAGCCAGGGCCAAGTTCACCTTCCACGCCGGCACAGACACAACCACATAGCCTTGCCCAAGACCTTGCCTTGGGAGGCAGAGGACCTACAGTCCTGTTCCGGGTGCTTGCGTCCTCTCCCACCTCCGTGCTGTCACTAACTGGAAGGTCTCCCGACCCGAACCTGGGTGGCAATTAATAACTTTTTTGTTTCTTTTTTCAAAAAGATGTCTTTCATATGAACTACTGCGATTCTCAAAAGCTAAAAAAAGAGAGGGCTTCCTCTACTGAATTATTCAAGGCAAGGACACAGGCAATAGGAAAGCTAAAACCCAGACACTTCGCAACTATGTTCTAGCCCCGGGGGAAACAGAAAGGGAAGGTTTGGTGACAAACCAGGTTCCTCTCCCCTGGGGCAGAACAAGAGAAGAAGGATTCAAATTGCTTCAAGAGGGAATTCATTTACAAAAAAAAAAAAAAAAAAAAGCTTCCTGACAAGGACAAGGGTAGACAGTAAATAGGGAACAGAGATAAGGGGTAAAAATCTCCTTTACTCCCAGACTCTACCCTTGGAATCTGCGAGGAGGGGTTTCCACATCACCCCCAGGCTAAAGCTAGTTGTCCTCAGGCAACAAAATGAAGGTCTCTTAACATTTTATTTTAATACTTTAAATACCTCAGCCAGGTGTCACCCCCAGATTATTGGTTTGATTTCCTTCAACCCTCGATTCCATTTTCCACATATTTTATACCTTTTCCCCCATGATGAGGCCTCCAAGAGCCCTGGCATACAGGGGAGTCTTGAGGGCCTAAATGCGCTTGACACATGAATTTGGAAGCTCTGTTTTTAAATCCAACCCCCACTATGGACTAGTTATATGACCCGAGCCTCGGGCTTTCAGTTTTTGTCACTTATAAAATCAGGATTAAAATCCTTGCTCTGCCTGTTCTATAGAATACTCACACAGATTAAATAAGATCATGTGTATAAGACTGCCCCGCAAACACAAGAGCACTTTACAAATATTTGCTTATTTCTTTATTGTTGTATAAGTATAGCTAGAGGAAAACCTGAAGATCTGAAGTCGAATCTCAAATGTCACTTAGTCCCTGGCTGCATAAACTTGTGCTTTTATTCCCTCATCTGTAAAATGGGTCTAGTATTGCCGTGGAGAGTTGTTGAGAGAACTGGATAAGATAGCCAATGTGAAAGCACTAGGAAAAATAAAATACTAGAGAAATATGATTCTACCAAAACATGCTTGCTGTGGGACCTAAATTCCACTGGCTGGATCCTGGAGATATATGTCAAGCATTGAGAAGTTGGTCAAAGCCTACAGTTTAATTTGGGGAGAACAAACATCTCAATGGACACGAGGTTCCAACTGCATAACTGTCTGTCCAACCAGTAGTTTCTCTGACCCCATTCAGGTGATGGAGTCCAGCTCAGGCTACCACATTGCTAGGAGACCAGGTTGGGTGCCCAGGCTCCCAGGATCAGTTCTTTTTAAAAAAAAAAAAAAAAAGCATATTTCAAACCATATAGTTGATGAAACTTTATTTAATTGAAATTTGCTAATGGAGTAGAACTTAACATTTTCTCACTAAAAAGAAAGAGGATGTGTGTGTGTGTTTAAAACAAAACAAAAAAACCCCATAAAAATGGAATTCCTCCACTCCTTACTCCTTATCTATGAAATACTTAAAGGCTGTAGAATAAGCCTCCCTTTTATCATTGAAGAGCTTGGACTCTTAAGAAAATGTCCACGATAGAAGTAGGGTCATGTAACCAAAGATGAATCTAAAAGTGTGGTGGGGACACTTCAGAACGGTGTCCGTTGGCCAGAGCCCTAGAGCCGTGGTGTTCTTCAAGGACCCATAAGGGAGGACAGGGAGGCAGACGGGAGCAGGAACTTGCAAGAATAGAGTTAGGAAGGCTCAGGACCAAAGTGAGCTGAGAGATAAAATTAAAAAGAAGGAGGAAGAGGAGGAGGGAGGGAGGAATAATAAGAAGAAGAACAAGAAGGAGAGGAGGTGGGGGAGGGGGAAAGTGAGAAAAGGTTTTGAGTTCAGAGGGAAAAAAGGCACAGTCCACCAGCGAAAGCATTTCCCATCATGAGTTCCTTGAATATCCATTTCCTGGAGCATTACTATGGGGTAGAACAAGGAAAAGAATAACTCTTTCTAACTAATAACTAATTAGTTATTACTAATTACTAATAACTCTTAAAAGCTTTAGCATTGTTGGATTATACAACCAATTAATGAAGTTCCTTTACTGAGGGACTTTCCTGAGGCTTTACTATACGAATGTGCACCGAACATCTCTAACAGGATATAGTGCAGTATCTCGCAGACTGGTTTGACCACAGGATTTTTTTTTTCATAAGGCATCTTGCAGAAATCGCACCCCACAGAACAGTTTGGTTTAGACAACACTGGCTTAAAAGATCCCAAAATCATATTCTCTTTTAAGATTTGAGACCAAAGGAGTCTCTGGAAGTTAAAAATTCTGCCATTTCATTAATTCATCTATTTATACATTCAACAAATATTTATCAGCATCTACTCCATGCTGGACCCTACCCCAGGCCCTGAGTGTACAGTGGTGAACAAAACAAACGGGGCCCCTGTTCCCACAGAGGGTCTATTTTACTGAGGGTGGAAAGCAGAGGAAAAAACACAAACAAGTAAACAAATATATGAACAAGATTGTGGTGGGCTCCATGATGGCCCCTAAGGATGGCCACGTCCTAATCCCTGGAAACTGTGAATGTTTCCTTACATGGCAAAAGGGACTTTGCAGATATGATTAAGGATTTTGAGACGGGGAGATCATCCTGGATTACTCCAATGGGCCCTGAACACCAACACAAAACACCTTGTAAGAGGAATAGAGGAATGCCAGACAGCTGAGAAGGTGATGTGATGACGGAGACAAAGGGAGATAAAGCTCTGGGACGTGGGGACACAAACCAAGAGATGTGGGCAGCCTCTAGAAGCCAGCAAAGGCAAGGAACAGATCCGCAAACCCTCCCCCCCCCACCCCCGAGCCTCCAGAAGGAGCCAGCCCTGCCAACACCCCATAAGACTCATTTCAGACATCTGACCTCCTGAGCTGTAAGAGAATAAATGTACATTGTTTGAAGCCACTAAGTTTGTAGTAATTTGTTACGGTAGCAACAGGAAACGAATACAAAGGTCATGTTAGCTGATGATAAGTTCTGTGAAGGCATTACAAGGGGGCCTGATGTGTAACTGCCTGGGGAGGGGACAGGCTGCCGTTTTCACTGGGGTGGCCTGGGAAGTCTGCTCTGAAGGGGTGTCAGCTGACAACATGCTCCAGACAGCACAGGTCCACTTCTCTGTTGTTTTGTCCCCTCTAGCAAGGAGAGGGGGCTCACTGGCCAGTGACAGTTGGACACTGTTGGTACAGAGAATAAAAGACTCACTCTGGTCACTTCAACGGATACGCAGCTTACTGAAAGGACACACATGGAAGAAACCAAGGCCGTCACTCTGGGCCAAGTCCCAAGGAAATGGAGGAAAAAGCTTCCCAGGCAGACTCCCCAGAAAGAAGAAGAAGGGCCTTTTAGAAGTGAGAACAGAGCTATTCAGAAATGGAAAGGTGCTTGGGATCCAGAGCAGGCTGACACCATCAAGAGTAGAAATAGAGGATCCTTAGCCTAAGCCTCCCTATTTAGCTGAGTTCTGTTTCTGTCTCTGCTTCTCTCCATGGGTCTTATTGTGCTGGCTCCAAAAATGAATGGCTTACTCCGCTAAACTCCTCCTTAAACGCCCAGAGAGAAAAAAAAACCTGATTTGTCCAATTCTTCACTATTATCCCTCATTTGTCTTTGGCCAGGCTAGAGACTGGCTGCCTATGGTCAAGTGCCCATCCCTGATCCGATCAGCTGTGGTCAGAACAGCCAGGTTGCTTGGCCACCAATGCATGAGGAACTGCCCAGGACCATGGCAGAGAGAAATGCGGGCAGGCCAGGCGGCTTCCTCCTGAAGAGGCTGTGGGTGAGGCCGGCAGTCGGCACAAGGGCTCAACCCAAGATCTAAATTCCTGCCCAGTGAAGGCTGTTTTCCTTCTCTCTTACCTCAACAATGTCTTAGTGCTATTCTTAAAAAAAGGAAACACACTGGGGTGCCAGGATGGCTCAGTTGTTAGGCATCTGCCTCCGGCTCAGGTCATGATCGCAGGGTCCTGGGATTGAGCCCCGCATCGGGCTCCCTGCTCCGAGGGAAGCCTGCTTCCCCCTCTCCCACTCCCTCTGCTTGTGTTCCCTCTTTGGCTGTGTCTCTCTGTCAAATAAATAAAATCTTTAAAAAAAAAAAGGAAATAATCTACATCACATAATAGTATCAAAACTTACGCCTCCTTGTCATCTGAGTTATTCAAGCAGCAACCCTATCAAGATGATAAAGGATTACTTCATCCTGGTGTCTGACCCCAGAGGGTTCCTTGGAAGCCACCTGCATTTCCTGAACACTCAGATATGTAGAAGGATAATCTGAATGTGCAGACGGTAGACGCAAGGACAGCTGGTCCAGGTGACCTCCGGGTTGTGGCGCCTGCTAAAAGGCATGATTCTATGACATATCAGACAACCCCTGTGGGTTGGGGCAGGAATAGAGCAAGGAGGAATCAGAGGTCAAGAAAAGGTAAGAGAGTCCAGTTCCCCTTCCCCGATCAGAGCCGAGAGATGACCACAGGTGTGTGGTCAGGGAGAGCAGGCAAATGGTCCCTCCCCTCCTATCTCCTCAGAACCTGCAGATGGGGCCCATGTGGGGTGCCTGTGGGGATTGGGGGAGTGGGGATGTTCCTAGGGGGTCCATGAAAGCTGAGAAGGCAGAAGGACTCAATCATTTTAGGGACCCCAAGTATAAAGGTCCACTGACGGTTTATCTCTTTTAATCCTTACGATAGACCAGAGTGATAAGGAGATCTTTATTAGCCCATTTCACTAATGAGGAAATGAAGAGTTGTAGAGGTAAATGTCCATGATGTCCAGAGAGCCCTGAACCTCTGTGCGAAGCATCACCCGCCCCTGGGCAGCTCACAGCGCAATGAGATTCCTATCCCAGCCTCCTTTCTGCCGGCTCCCTTCCTCCCCATACACACAGCTCTCTGGGAGCAGCCCCGGATCTAATAACCACTATGGTACTGTGGAGAACTAGAGAAAATGCCCAAGAACACTGACAAGATCTGGCCTGGGACAGATGGTCCCTAGGCATGGCTGGGGGAGGGGGAGGAAGAGGGAGCCCAAGCTCCATCACTGGTAAGCAGAGAGCCCTAGTGAAAGCCACTTCACCTCCAGCCTCCTCCCTGCCCTCCATGGCAAAATATTTCCGCCTGCCCTGCCCTATTACAGAGCTAAGGTAGGGAGTAAAACCTAGACGGTTTGTGAAAGGGCTTCGCAAACCATAAAGTGTGCTTTGAAGATTATTGTAGCCAGAAGGAAGATTACTTGGCCAGACTAGAATCTCTCTCCAAGAAGCTGAACTCTCTCATCTACTCATTCACTATCTCCGGCGACTGCTTGCTCTGGCGCTTCTGACTCCAGCTGCAATCAGCAGTCCTGGAAGGTAGGGGCTTTTGTCTGAG
The DNA here is from genome assembly GCF_037043125.1 of Eumetopias jubatus. NCBI lineage: Eukaryota > Metazoa > Chordata > Mammalia > Carnivora > Otariidae > Eumetopias > Eumetopias jubatus. The sequence goes on from NW_028274821.1 coordinate 63,109,160, forward strand.
CATCTTTGTATGCTCACCAGCTCAGTGACTCTTCATTGAGTGGACGTGTGTGCGGTGTTTCACGGTCTATACAGATTCTCACGTAAACCATCTCGTTTGTTCCTCGCAAACACCCAACGTTTACCAGGACCCTTTAAGTGAGCACTAACCTTTACAGTGCCTTATCTCATTTAATCATCACAACTCCATGAAGGCAGGTGTAGTGCTATTATCTCCTTATTCCAGATGGGGAAGCTGGAGCCCAGAGAGGTTCGGGAACTTGCCCAAAGCTACACAGTAAGTAAGTGACAGAGTTGGAATACACCCCCAGGGAGGCAGGCTCCTGAGACTCTCCTCTGCAGCATGCTGAGCGGGCTCTCAGCAATTCCCTTATAGCATTTATTACCTTTTTTATTCACACGTGCCGTGTCATTCAGCCACTACAGCAGTCCTGTGAGGCAGGTGATTCCGTTTTCCTGGAAAGGAGCAGTAAAGTGATTTTTTTATGAATCCTTGCAGTAACAGAGCAGGATTCATACCAGGTCTGGTAACCTAAGTCTGGTTTTCTTCCCATCACAGGTAGCTCTCTGATAATAGAGGTAAAACCAAGCTTCTTCCAAGGTGCTCTGGAGATAATTGAGATAACAAAGGGCAAGTGGTTTGATTTTCTTGGGAAGAAAGGTTCTTGAGAAACTTAACATTTGATTATTGTCCCCGCATTTTCAGTGAGGAGCAGCAGTGTGGGGGTGATGCCAAATATCAATCAGCCGACGAACAGATCAGTCATCTTCTGGGTAAGTGTGCACATCAAATTAGCATTTTAGGAGCAAGGCGGAGAATGAGGTTTCTGAAAAGTCTCTCTTCAAAATATACACCAGCCTTCAGAGATTCACTTTAGGTATTTCTGACACCCCACATTCATAGGATTTTCACAAGTTAGTAATCCTAAAACTCTCCTAGGCAATCAGCATCCTGCTTGGAAATTATAACAATAATAATTCTGAAGAAAGCAGTAAATTCTACTTCCTTATTTTCCAATTTCACATACCCTACAGTGGTCATATGTGGGATGTTGTTGATTTCTAAAGAAAAACCTAGTTTTACCCAGTGGAATTTTTGCTGGGGTGGAAACTTACAAGAGGTGATTACTTAGTCAAGTCAACAAACCATCATTCACCATAGATATAAGAAACAAGGTTGATCTGTCAACTTGAGCTGCTTGAAATGACCTAGGAACACGTCAGGACATGTGGGAGCCTTAGAAGCTTTTTTTTTTTCCTTGCCACTTCAGCTTTTATTCTGCTGTTGAAATTAAGGTAAAAAATTTTAATTATTTTTATGGTGCTGGATATGTTCCATTAGGTTTCCCTTCCCCCAGCTTTATCGAGATATAATTGACATATAACATTGTGTAAATTTAAGGTGTACCATGTGATGATTCGATACAGTATATATTGCAAAGTGATTACCACAGTAAGGTTAGTTAACACATCCTCACCTCACATAATTACCATTTTATTGTGTTGAGAAGGATCATTTAAGATCCACTCTGTTAGCAACTTTTCAAGGACACAGTACAGTATTGTTAAATGTAATTACCACGCTGAATATTAGATCCTGGATTTCCCTTTAGTTTCACGTATGAGATCATACGGCATTTGTCTTTCTCTTTCTGACTTACTTCACTTAGAATGATGCCAGTAGAGTCCATTTTGGAGTAGGCATCACAGCTCTGGCACTCCCTAGCTCTGTATTTTTAGGCACGACAATCTTTTAGCCCTAGAGCCTCAGTTACCTTATCTGTAAAATGGGAACAAAAATAATACCCACTGGATTATAGTGAAGCATTGACTGGGCAACTACCATATATCAGATACTGTTAGAAAGCTGGAGATAGAGCATATAACAAGACAGGCAAGGCCCTGATCCTGTGGAGCTCACGTTATAGAGGTACTCAGTAAATTGTTTGTAACTATACATACTATTACTGTTATTGATATTTTTTTAGTGATTGGCATTTGATCTTTTCTTTTTCCATACCAATTTTTTTCTTTAGAAGAGGATATGTTATTTCAATAGAAATCATTCCTTTTTCATGCTTAGTGAATTTTTTCTAGTGTTGCTACAAGTAATGATGTATGAGTTGCCTTATAGACCACCCCCACCAAAAAAAAAAAAAAAAAACCCAAACAAAACAAAAACAAAAAAGAAAAGAAATTTGCTCTGCAGGGCCTGGCAGTTTCTCAAGAGGTCAAAAACTCCTGGAGAAATACAAGGTCTTCTTAGAACAATCTCTGAAGAGTGCATGCTCATTACTAACTGCACAGGGAATGCCTCGAGTGAGAGGGATCCTGGAAGCATCACAGAGCTGCAAGGCTCTCCAAGAAGGGCCAATGTGGCTGTGGCCCCTGGAAAGACTCAGACAGATGAGCTCGGGGGGAGCTGGGCCTAGAGGTGCCCTCAGCCCCACATGTCTGAGGGAAACTGAGGTATACATGTGCTAGTGTTAGTCCTCGGTAAATTGTCTCCTCCAGGAGAGACGCCTCAGAGAGGTAGAACCAATCATTCACCTGTGCAGCCTTGAATAGACCCACCCACCCCACAGCTTCCCTTTGGGGCCCAAACAGACTTCTCTGCTTCTGATGCGTCTGGATGGTTTTGTCTGGAGGCTCCTATACGGCTCTTGGGCTTTCCGTAGGTTTGCACGTCACCTCAGCCCAATCTAATTATTGCTAGAAGGAAAGCTTTGAGACAGAGCACACAGGGATGAAGATTTGACTTTGAATTCACCTCTACGTTTATTAACAAAGATACTCCCAATTGATTTTTGATACATGAATAAACATTCTTACAGCTTAAGAAGTTGTTTTAAAATGGGGTAAGCATTCCTAGAACTTCAGAACAAGAAAATATTAGAGATGGGGAGGCATTCAAGCCAACTAATCCAGCCTCCTTTGTGCAGAGTTGAGGGAAAGGCCGTTTGGAGAAGGGAAGGGCCTCTTCTGTGGTCCTATTATTAATATCTGGGAAATCTGGAACCACGAACCAGATCTTCTGCCTCCCAATCTAGTGCTCCCTCCACCTCTTGATCAATTTACAACCTGGAGCAGGAAATTTGACTATCCTTCTAATCTCCTCCCAACTTGTGCAGTTACAAAAATAGATACAATCTGGAAGCCCAGCCATGCCAAATATTGTGGCAGACTTCCCAGCGTCTCCTCCTCCCCCAGCTGATGGGAAGTTGAAGCTCCATAACACTCTTGCTAGAAATGTGAAAATTATTTCTTTTTTATTCTTTCTTCTATCTAAAGCCCACTGCCCACCCGGGTTCAAAGCCCACTCAGGATCCTCAATCCAGAGAGAAGGCATCAGAGAGGCCATCAGATAAGCAGAGTCCCCGATTTTAGATTCTATAAATTTAAACATATCTGAGGCTATTGTGAATATTTATGTTGAAGAAAGACCCAGATTAGTGATGAAGAAAAACATGAAGTCTTCAAGGGAAAGCCTATGGGGCTGCGTGAGGTCTTTCTACAGAGAGGAAATGCCTAAAAAGAGAGAAACAAACAAACAAACAAAGGTTGGACTTATTAAAAGATTAATTTCAAATGGGGGCTGAACCCTATAAGAGAAGCATCATACAAACAAAAGACAAGAGCATTTGAACATAGATGGACGTTGAATTTGAGAAACTGTTTTTCTTCATGCTGATACTTGGCAGCTTCCTGCAAAGAGCAATGGAGACAGACATACAAGGATGCTCACTGCAGCATTATTTGTAATAGAAAGACATGAAAGTAATCTAAATCTCTTTCCAGAGGAGACCCATCGGAATAAATTATGGTGCATACATACTATGGAGTATCATGCAGCTGTTTAAAAAACAGAAGGTTAAACTCTGTTCTGACGTAGAATGGTGTCCAATACACATTGAGATACTACACAGTAAAAAGCAAGTGACAGTACTGCATGATATGATCCCATTTGATCCAACAAGAAATGTATATATTTGTATATATACAGAAAAGTCTATAAGAATATGCAAGACAATTAAATGCTGGGAAATGTGAAGAGGAAGAGAAGGAAAAGGAGAGGCTTTTATTTGTCTCCTTTTATCTTTCTGATGTGAAGGTTTTACTGTGATAATATATTATGTCCAATATCTTTTTCATAAACCACAAAAATCTAAGATTTTAAAGACCACAAGAATAATTCAGAATTGATTCTTACTCATAAATTTTAATTTATTAATAAACCTTCCACAACATAAAAAATAATAATGATAATAGTATTAGATGAAAATAATCCCTTTTCTCCCTTCATGAAAACTTCAGCCCTCAGATACAATTGATCCTCCCCCTCCTTGGCATCACCCTCTGTAACTCTGAAGGCTGACACCATGCTTTCTTGCTCTCCTTGCTCCTCAGACCCCTAGATCCATCTACACCAGCTGCCAGCCTGTGGTTACTTGCTGGATCTTGCGACAATGCCTAGAGCTAGAACTTGGAACTTCTTTAATCACAGCCCAGAGAGCTATGATCACCAAGAACTGGCACAGATGCCCCACAGATCCAACCAAACCATCTCTATTCTCTTTTCTGGTAAAAGAACAGATCAGGGAATTTCTTTAGTGGGTGCCAGTGAACTGCAGCAAGGCAGTTGCCCAAGTCAGCAATCTATTTGTGCAAGTCCCTAAAGAGGAACGGACTGGAGAGCTTACAGACACGCTACAGAGTTAACAAATATGTCCACAAAGTGTAGGTTACTAATGATGATAGCCCGGATGGAAGCTCTCGAGCTCTGCAAAAGGGTCCAGATTTGGACCCTTTCTTGCTCAACCTTTTTATCAATAACTTGGAGGAAGGCTAGAAAGCCATGTTTTCAGTATTCACTACCTTTTCACCCATCACACTGATTTTCTTTCCCCTCCCACTTTATTAGAACATTCCAGAGGCACCTGGGTGGCAGTGGGTTAAGCGTCAGACTCTTGGTTTAAGCTCAGGTGGTGATCTCAGGCTCTTAGATCCAGCACCGTGTGGGTTCTGTGCTCAGCACGGAGTCTGCTTGAGATTCTCTCTCCCTCTGCCCCAGCCCGCCCCTACCCTGCTCTCTCTCTCTAAAAATAAATAAATCTCAACAAAACAAAACATTTCCATCTCTGAACTCAAAAAGGTACAAATTCTATCATCTCTTTTCTGTGTTAACAACTTGCCTGTCTGCCTACTATAGGTTTCCATTTGTATGACATTCTGGAAAAGGCAAAATTATAGAGCTAGAGAACAGGGTCAGGGCGAGAGTAGGGACTGACTACCAAGGGGCAGCGTGAGTGAACATTTTTGGAAGACGAAACTATGGCGATAGATACATGACTCAATGCATTTCAAAACCCATAGAATTATATGCCATAAAATTTGAATTTTCCTGTTTGTAAAGTTTAAAATGAATCCCCAGAAAACTCACTTGTCATTTTAAAATCCTAATATTAATAGTGATAGCAATAATGCAACATACAAAAATAAATGCTTGCTCCTCAGTTCAACAGCTTACATTGAAAAGGGGAAAATTCCCTGGTTTCTTTAGAGTTGGAGTAAAAAAAATACCTGGCTGGACATATGCATCATATTGTCACCTGGCCCCTGCCTGCCTCCCCAGTTTCACTTCCAGTCACTGCTCTTCCCTCCCATGTCATATTCCCAGTCCTAAACGCAGGTGGTTTCTTGCTCTTGTGCCTTTGCACAAACTCTTAACTTCCCCAACCCCGTCTCCTTACACCAACCCTGAGAGCCCTTCAGCCATCAGGTTCTTGGGCAAGGCTTCCCTGGCTCCTGATAGAAATGATGTTTATTTCTATCTCCACCCTCGTGATTATGTATTGATGTGTCATTCACCCTGTTAAAATGAGCTCCTGGAGGGTAGATACTCGGTCTTCTTACTTGCTTCTGAATCCACAGAACTCAACATGGTGTTGGGTGCATAATCCAGCACTCATTAAATATTTGTAGACTTTAAACAATTTTAAACAACTAATTTCTTTTTTCTGACTAGGCAAACTAAATCACTAATTATGTGTTTGAAGAAGGGGGCATTTTTCCAAAAAAAGAATTCCCTAACCATCAGTTTTCCCTTTTCCAGCATTCTGCTACTCTTTGGGAGCAGTAGCAGTAGCATCCATTAAGAGGATGCAGTCAACAGTAATCCACTTTACAGCATGTTTGCAAGATACCATATCTCATTTTAGTCAATTTTCCTCTAGTTTTCAGTCTTGCAACACCTTTGTGCAGCGTGTGATTCCTAATTCTTCCCTGCAGTCCCTCATATGTAAGATAAGAGGACTAAAGTGCATTTGACCTCAGCTGGGGCTTATCCTGATGCACTCGAAAGCAAAGGAAGAAATATTGGCAGACCACGGACTCATTTGAAAGGACTGTGATATATTGCTGCGAGAATCTTAGACTATTGCTTATGGTAAAAACCCATGTGCCTTACTCGAATACTAAGGGATCTGAAGGGATTGGAGAGAAGGGATTTCCCATCCCAGCATTCTGTCCTCCCCAAAGCTGATCTCATTCCCTGGCTAATGGGATAGGTCAAAGACATCTGGCTATTTCAGACTGGGATTTCAGCAACCGCTGGGATGAACCTTTGCCTCCAGTGAGACTGTAGTAGGCTGGGGGTGCAGGGAGAGCTGCCAGCCTTGTTGTCACCCCTGCTCGAAGGTAGGCAGGTCAAGGTTCCGGCTGGAGCTGCGGGTGCAGGCAGACCATTAGAGGTCTGCACAGGGTGCAAATACTGGCAAGGCAAGGCTTGGGAACATGGCCTAGGGGTCCTGGCAACACCACTTATGAACACAGTATCTTAGAAGACTGGTATAGAAAATGCGTGCTCTGATCCTCAGTTTCCCTATCTGTCAAAGATAGAGCATTAGAACCAATGATGTCTAAGGCTTCTTTCCTGACTCCTGCTTAGGTAAAATGGTTTGGTCATGAACAAGGCCAGGCAGGAAGAGAGGGCAAGGCATTTCAGAGTTCCTGGTGAGCTGGACTTCATGCTGAGCTAGAGAAGGGTAATGGTAAGAGCAGCCCCCAAGGGCTCCAATAGCCCTTGGGGAAGCAGTCTCCTAGACTGGCTAAGTTTCCTAGGCCAGCTAACAAGCTCTCTGCTTAGACAATATTTGCCCAACGAAAGGCCTTCAGAGGCCCACGCAGCAGCACGTGGTCAATCCACTGGGGCTCAGCATCCCAGGCAAGAATCGCAGGGGCAGGACAGACATTTCTCAGCCCAGCTGCTCCATCTCCACACCAGCCCCAGGCTTGGCTCAGCCCCTCCACCTCCTTTTAAGCACCCTGCCCTCCCCTACCTCTAACGTACACTTCATTAGGAAACAGCATATATGATGGAAACAGAGCAATTTTAGAGTCTGAAACCCCAGATTTGGGTCTCAGCTGTGACTGTTATGTACTTCAGTGACCTTGGGTAGATTATTTTCCCTACCCCAACCTCAATGTTCTTTATCTGTAAAATGGAAATCGTATCACCTACCTCCAAAGATGTTTCCGTGATTCAAATCCGATCACTAAATAGCTGTACTCTATAAACTGAAACACTAGATAAAGCTAAGCCATTAGCCACATCAAATTATTTTGGGAAGTTGTTGGGGTCTAAATGATGCATAAATAAAACCAGAGCTGGAGAGAAAGCCTCTCTATGCCCTGTGCAGACTCGCTGTCTCCTATCCGTCATCTGGTGATCCCCCCCGACCCTCCCTCCAGCCTTCCGGGCTTGGCTGTGGGGCCAGCCAGCCGCTAACAGGACGGCTCGCTGCTCAAACCAGACAGTCCCCAGGGTTGGAGCTTGTGCTTGTCAGCCTATCAGCTGGCACCCTGACAGACAAGGAATCTGGCCAATAAATGTCTAATCAGGATGATATCAATTCTCAAATCTGGCAATTCAGCCAAGTGACTCCAAAGGGGTAGCAGGCAGTTCCATAGGGTACAGGGCTGGTGGGCCACAAACCTTGGCGCTTCGACGCTATGGGTGTTGTGGGAGGGCGGAGAGTCTGGGGGAACGGTACAACAGCATAACTTTCACAGAAGGAAGTGTGTGGAGGTGGAACGTGCAACTTGGAGTCCCCAAACCTTCAAATACTGAGCCCTGCTCTGCTATTTACTGACTGCCGGTCACTTCATATCTCTGAGCCTTGGTTTTCTCATCGTACGATGGGTATTACAATAAAGAATAATTCCAGTCGCTCCAAGCTGTTTCTTTGGCCTGAAAAGGAATCTCACTGGTGAGGCCAATGGTGGTTGAGAGTGGGTGTAAGTCAGAAGCCTCGAGTGAACACCACGTCTCCAAGGCTGCTCTACAGATGAAGGACAAGGCCCATCCCAGGCAACTAGTGGCCTTGACGGACAATTTCTGTCAGGGACATATAGGAGTTAGTGACACGAGGGGCATGGCTCCTCCACAATTCTGACTGAGTTTGGAAGTCCTCAGATATCTCAGGGTCCCACAGAAATTGAATGCAAAATTGTATGCATGAATGCTCTGGGTATTTTTCTGGGGAGCAAGTCCAAAGCTTTCACTGGAATCTCAGAAGCATCCCTGACTCACAGAAGGGAAAGAGCATTGTTCGAAACTGCCATGCTGACTTGCACACCTGAACCACACTCTTCCCCATCCTCTCCCCTGGGGGTGGCTGCTATGGACCATGACCACGACCAAAGGAAATCACCACCAGCCTCCACCTGCCTTGCCTGTCATGAGCTTTATTTTCTTCTTTTATTTTTATGTATATTTGTCAAAAATTATTTAGTGAATAAACAGTACATTTATAGTCACTCAAAACAACAAAGTTAGTTTCTTTCTTTCTTTCTTTCTTTCTTTCTTTCTTTCTTTCTTTCTTTCTTTCTTTCTTTCTTTTTTTTAAAGTTTTAAGTCCATTATTTAACCCAAGAAGCAAGAGTTAACATAGACAGGGTTTACCACTTTGTCTCGACAAACACAATTTAGATGTGCTGTTTCTAATGAAAACCAAAACAGAGCAAATAATTAAGTTAAAAACAACAGCATCAATTTAGTGGTTTACCAATTAGCAATTCACTCCAACATGTATTGAGTAAATGCCGAGCTCACAGAACACCATGCTTAGCGCTCCTAGCTTAATTGGCCTCTCTGCAACATTTAGCATGGCTGGCCTCTGCCATCTACACCACCACCTTCCCTTAGTCTTGGTGACACACACTTCTCAGACGCTCTGTGGGTTTCTTGTGCAGGTTCTTTCCTCTTCCTCTGCACTCCCCTTGAACCGTGGCTCTGCCCATAGGCCCCTTGTTTTTTGGCTGGCTCTCTCCCTGATGGTTTCCTTTGCTCCTATGACTTTGGTGACCATTTCTACCCTAATGATTCCCAGGTCCGTAACTCTAGCCCAGATATCCAGAAAGAATTTTAGATCTATAAGCCTCCATCCGAAGGTCCTACAGACATTTAAACTCAGCATTTCAGAAGCTGAACTTCTTATCCCTAAGGTCAACCCTCCTCCAAATCATGATCTTCCTCTTGTGCCTCCTATTAGTGCATCCAAGCAAGAACCATGGATGTTTGACTCTCTTTCCTACTGCCACATCCAGTGACCCTAAACATGTCTGTTCTTCCTCAGTACTCTCAGTAACCTCCAAATATGTTAGTTACTATACTAACTTCACTTACCTGGATGATGGCAACAGCCGTCTAACAAGCCTCTTTGCCTCCATTCTTGCCTGCTCTGATCTATTCTTGATGTAGCAGCCAGAGAGATTTTCCCAAAAGGCAAACTAGATGATGTCTACTCTCCTGTCTACAACACTTCAATAGCTCACCCATGCCTTCAGGATAAGGTTCAAACATCTGAGAATGTCTTATGAGTTCCTCTGTCTCTGACCAATGCACCCCCCCGCCCCGACTCCTTCTCTAGAGTCCATCTACTGCCATCTGTAGTAGTTAAGACTGAGGTTCCAGCTGCTATAACAAAGACACAAATATCATAGTGGCTTTTAAACAAGACAGATGATTTTTTTCCCCTCTCTTATATATCGATCCAAGCATAAGTAGTTCAGGACTGCTATAGGAACCTGATTCCTTCTATCCTGTTGCTCTGTCATTCTCACTATGCAGCTTCCATCCAAGGTGGTCTAAGGTGGTTGCTCCTACTTCCATCATCCCTTCCCTTTCCAGGCAACAGTGAAGGGCTAGAGAGACAAAGGAAGGATCCAGAAAAGGTAGTATATGACATCCAACCATATTAACCATAATTTAGCTCCCTGCTCATGCTTGGCTGCAAGGGTACCTATGAAATAGTGTTTTGCTGAGCAGCCATGTGCTTACTCATACTTGTTTCAACTTAAGACCTTGCAGCCACCGAGAAGGTTTTCTGTCCCACAGGGAAGGTGTGCTTCCTCTCCTAAAGAGTTTATTACACTCAATTTTAGTTATTGGATTACTTATCTATTTTCCCATCCAGGTTATGAGATTCTTTAGAGCTAGAACTGCATCCTGTTCATTTCTGTTTCCTTAATGTTTGGCATAATGCCTTATGCATAATGGGCTATCTATACATGTTCATTGGTTGGATTAACAAAAACAATTAACTAAAAGTAGGACCCCCAAATGGTATACACACAGTATGAACTTAACTATGGGGAAAAAAAAGACAAACAACCAAAAAAACCCAACATAAAACTAGTCCTGAATGGAAACGTGTCAAAATGTTAGCAGAGGTTGCTTACAGGCAATGAGATTTAGGGTAGTTACTTTCTCCTTTTAGCAGTATTCTTTTAATTGGGACAGGGGAATCACATTAAAAACAAGGGGAGAAATCTTGCTTCTTTAAATTCATATTAAGGGACGCCTGGGTGGCTCAGTTGGTTAAGCGTCTGCCTTCGGCTCAGGTCATGATCCCAGGGTCCTGGGATCGAGCCCCGCATCGGGCTCCCTGCTCAGTGGGGAGTCTGCCTCTCCCTCTCCCACTCCCCCTGCTTGTGTTCCCTCTCTCGCTGTGTCTCTCTGTCAAATAAATAAATAAAATCTTTTTAAAAAATAAAATAAATTCATATTAGGAGCTTTAAAAGTTTCACTTAACAACTCACCATTACATTGTTTTTGAGCCATTGCTCTTTCAAAACACCAAGGAACCAAATTAGAGTGAACTTTTTTAGGTTAACGTTTATAGTTAGCAATCACTAAGTCCAGCCTGGTCATTCTATAGACGGGAAAACTGAGGTCCAGAGAGAAGAAGGGGTCTCCATGTATATGGTCTTTTAAAAAAAAAAAAAGCACTTAAAAATTGCACAATACGGTATTGTTGGTTATAGACACAATGTTGTACAACAGAGCTCTAGAATTTACTCATCTTGTATAACTGAAACTGTATGCCTATTGAACAGCAACACTACATTTCCCCCAGGCAACTACCATTCTACTCTGTTCCTATGAGTTTGACTATTTTAGATACCTCATATAAGAGGAATCATGTAGTATTTGTCCTTCCTGTGACTGGTTAATTTCATCACAGTGTCCTCCAGATCCAACTATGTTGTGGTAAACAGCAAATGGCAGATGAATGGCATCTATTCAATAATCGACCTTTATTGGTTACTGTAGATAGTACTGCAATGAACATAGGTGTGCTAATATCTCAAGATCCTGATTTCAAGTCTTTTAGATATATACCCAGAAGAAGGATTGTTAGATCACGTGATAGTTCTGTTCTAGTTTTTAAAGGAATCTCCATATTACTTTCCATAGCAGCTGCCTCATTTTACATCCCCACCAATAATGTACCAGGGTTCCAATTTCTCCAGATTTTTCCCAGCCCTTGTTACCTTTGGTTTTTGGTGGGGTGGGGGTGGGGGAGTGGGGGTTTGGATAATAGCCATCCCAACAGGTATGAGGTGATATTTCACTGTGGTTTTGATTTCCATTTCCTTGATGATCAGTGATATTGAGCATCTTTTTATATACCAGTTGGCCATTTGTCTGTCTTCTTTAGAAAAATGTCTATTTAAGTCCTCTGCCCATTTTTTAACTTTTTTTTTTTTTTTTTTGCTATTGAGTTATAGGAGTCCCTTATATATTTTGGATATTAGCCCCTTATCAGATATATGGTTTAAAAATATTTTCTCCCACTCTATAGGCTACCTTCTTGCTCTGTTATTTCTTTTGTTGTACATGAGCTTTTTAGTTTGATGTAATCTCACTTGTTTATTTTTGTTTTTATTGCTTGTGCTTTTGCTGTCATATCCAAGAAATAATTGTCTAGACCAATATCATGAAGCTTTTCCCCCTTTTTCTTCCTCTAGTTTTATAGATTCAGGTCTTATGTTTAAATATTTAATCTATTTTGAGTTGATTTTTGTGTAAGATGTAAGATATGGGTCCAATATCATTCTGTTGCATATAGATATGTTTTTTGCAACAGCATTTATTAAAGAGACTATCCTTTCCTCATTATGTATTCCTGGCACCCTTGCTGAAGATCAGTTCACTGTGTATGCATGGGTGTATTTCTGGGCTCTCTATTTTGCTCCTTTGGTCTACGTGTCTGTTTTTATGTCAATACCTTACTGTTTAAATACTGTAGCTTTGTAATATACTTTGAAATCAAGAAGTGTGATGCCTCTAGTTTGTTCTTCTTTCTCGGGGATGCTTTGGCTATTCAAGGTCTTTTGTGGTTCTATGTGAATTTTAGGATTATTTTTTCTCATTTCTGAAAAAAAAATATCATTGCAATTTTGATAGGGATTGCATTGACTCTGTAGATCACTTTGGCTAGCATGGACACTTTAACAATGTTAAATCTCCAAATCATGAATATGGGCTATATTTCCATTTATTTGTGTCTTCTTTAATTTCTTTCATCAATGTTTTCTGGTTTTCAGTATACAAGTCTCTCATTTCTAAGTTTAACCCATTTCTCATGGGTTAAACTTATTCCCAAGTGTTTTATTCTTTTTGTTGCTATAGTAGATGTGATTGTTTTCTTAATTTCCTTTTCAGATAATTCGTTGTTAGTATATAGAAATGAATCTCATTCTTGCATGTTGATTTTGTATCCTGAAACTTTACTGAATCTGTTTATTAGCTTAAACTGATTAGCATGTGGCTCTGGATATATCAGATTTGGTTTTATTCTTTAGGAAATGCCTTTGATTGATATTTTTATATTTCAGTTGTTTTCATTTTCAGCCATGATGGACTGCCGGTCCAGAAACAATGCATCCCACTGTGTGCACGGCTTAATTTGGTGCCTTGGCCAGCGAATTGGAAGTAAATGATGAGATCAGTCCTTGTGGCCCACTGCAGATGCCACCACATCATAGCATTCTGAGACAAGGCCATTTGTCTGCAGCTTTTCTAGGAAGAAGCCTCTGGCAGAGCCCATCAAAATAAAAGGTGAGGCTGCCAGATGTATTTCTTTTTCTTCACGTGATTGTGGAGGCCATTTTGTGGTAGTTTAAAAAATATATATGAATTTGTTCTTCTTTCCACTTGGCTCTTTACCCATCAGTTATGTGGGCTTAGAGAGGGCACAGAGGGGCAAGTCATTTTTTTTAAAAGACTTTAAAATCAGACAAATTCAAGGGGAACTGGAAGCTTGTTTTGCCATCTCTCTGTTGTATGCCACATTCTGGGAAATTAGACTTCTTCCTCAGTGTCAACGCTGCATGAGCACGTCTAGCTCAGCCTCTTTACTCACAGTGTCTCCTGTCCCTTGAATTCTCTCTCCCAGCCTCCCCAAGCTCAATGGTTTTACCTGCCTTCCTGACATTTCTGGCTCTCTCTGGTCTCATCTGCCTCAGAACTCTTAGTTCATGATTGATATATATGCACCACCTCTTTTACACCTCCCATGTGCACCTTAGGCTGTGATAAAAAAAAAAAAAATGTTCATGTGCATCTGCTGTTTCCCCACACTGTGGCTTTCCTGAAAGCAAAGACTGTGTCTGATCCATCTCCGTGTCTTCAGCGACTTGCACTCACTAAGCCCCAGGACATTCTGGTTGAATCAATCAGATCGTCCAAGATCCAACCCTTGAGGGCAGCTTTGCTCTGGGATTTGAGCCAAGATTCCTTTCCCAGCTAGCCCAGAGCTTCTAGCTCTCATCCACAGATCTTTGGAACCAAGGCCTTCAGCTTGAGGGAGAGTAGAAAAGACAGTGTGGTACTGATGGAGAAAAGACCTGGGTGCAAGTCCAATCTCATCCACTGCTAATTGAGTCATTTCATGTCTTCCAAAAATAGTTTTGTTTTGTTTTGTTTTTCCAACTGCAAAATGATTGTTGTTGAGCTTCACAGGTTGTTGTAAGGATTCAGTGTAGTATACTCAAAATAACTTGCAGGCAGGTTAAAACTCAAAAAAGCAACTTTGTGCATCTGTGAATATTACCTTTATCCTTCTCCACTTATAGGCATCACACTTTTCTCTTTCCTTTCCATCCATGTCTAACCTGTCTACAACATTGCTATTCACAACTCACCCTAGCACAAGATGCCCTTGCCTACAGCAAACAGCAGTTTCCAGAAGTTCAAATTTCATAACTGCAAATGGAGTCATTCAAGAATATCAGGATTAGCGCCATGCCTAATGTCTGCTATGAGGGTCCAGAAATAGTGATAAAAATCAAATGATCCCTCTTATAGAGAGCCAACATGTCCTGAAGGGATTCACTGGTGACAATAAAAGGGTATATGGAAATGGAATTGCTGCAAATCATACCGGTCATCCTATGTAGAGATCCATTGTTTAAGCTCCCTTTGTCCACAATGCTGCCAGCACACACACATCCTACATTTCCTTTTCTATGGCTAAGGCCACTCAGAGCAGCCTTGTTTTTGTGAATAGAGCTTGGTCATATAAATACAACATGGATCCTTCACCTTTCCACTTTTTGATATGTAGAATTTATATAATGTGAGGATTCATCTTATCTCTTGGTTCTAGACATGGAAGAGCTCATATATGAGTCTAACAAAAATATCCTTGGTGCCAAGATGTCAGGAGAGCCAGATCCATGTGGGGCTTTTCTAGGACTCTTGCATAATGAAATACGCCCAGAGTCCAGAAGAAGAAAATATTGGGTGAGACCTTGCAAGACAAACACTTCTGAATTGGGGGCAAAGGTCACTGTGACAGACTGCTCCTTCTGTCTCTCCTACAAACACCACTTCTCATGGGATGTGGGTTGTCATAGTGATGGAGGTGGAGTGACACTGAACCTAGAGGGAAATAGGAAATATGCTATCTTCTGTGGCTTCTCTTCTCACCTGCCATGCTTCCTTTACATCTCCTTTCCCAAGCAGTCTTCCACGTCAACCTTCAACAGCCATGGGCTTTCTGCCAACGCTTCTCCCACACATTCCTACCCAATGGCTCATTTCTAGATGTTCCTTCACTGATTAGTTCCTTTCAGATTTATAACTTCTTAGGATTATCTACAGATTTTAGATTTGACCTCTCTCTTCTATCAAAATTATGAACTGCAGGCCTTGGGCAAGGGAAGCACCCAGGTTCCTGGGACACTGCCCTTGCTAAGACTTCTGAGCATCCAGGTCCCTAATTTCTGAAAGAGAAAACTGGATACACTATATATCCTCTGTGATTATAGCTCAATCTGACACTTCAGAAGAATATACTTTCTTTGTCACTAAATGAGAAGCTCAGTGGTCCCAAACTAAGGGTTGAATTATACATTGTTTACTCAGCTAGAAAATATCTTTTTGAGAAAGATCTTGGAACTGGAATTGGCTGTAGGCTCGGCAAGGGTGGACAGTGCAAAATGTACAGCCTCTTGGGCAGTCTTGGTAAATGAGAAGGGCTCTAATGAATGGGAGGGAGATGAGCAGCCCCATTTTACCTTGTGCTGGTCAATCCATAGCTGGATTGCCACACTCCCAATTACAAGTCCCTTCATAGAAGTCAAATAACCTGAGTCCACAATGGGAAGAGGAGCAGGATGGATAAAGGGTCGGATGTGTTACAGATCTGAAGAAACTGGGAATCTTCAGCTTCCAGGAGAGAAGGCATTTGAGACTCCGTTAAGAGTTGCCTTCAGATATCTGAAAGGTTGCCATTTGGAAATGAGATCAACCATGTTCCATGTGAAAACTGAAACCAATGGCTGAAATTAATTTTGGCTCAACGTTAAGTATACCTTTTCTAACAGAGCTGCCTATCAGTAGAAGAGGCTGCCTTGTGAAGGAAGGAGCCCCTCACTAGTGGGAGCGTTCAAACAGAGGTCTGATAGCAAACCATTAAGGACACTGTCTAAGAGTCCAACTTTGGAGACTCAAACCTGGCGACCTCTGATAGCTTTCTGAATTCCACAACGTTTTCATGCCAAAAGAGAGTCCAAAACCTAATGCCAAATAGCAGCCTTTTCCCCATCCCCCTTTCTGTTCCCAGCACACTAATTTTCTCTCTTTTGGTGCTGGTAGGAAGCAGGACTCCATGAGAGCTGGTAAGTGAGACAAGGCTCTGCCCAGCCCTCTCAGCATGATTGGCAATTAGCTGGACTCCAGCCTTCCAGGACTCACAAGCTCTCAGCAGGTCGTGGTACTCCACAGTGCTTATTTAGAACCCAGGGAAGGAGGCAGCCACAGGTAGCAGGAGCTTAATTCTGAACCCATGCTAACCAAACATTAACATTTGCATTTAAAAAACGGAGCAGGAAAAAGAGCAATGAAAACTCTACTCAATTAAAGCTGTTTGCAAATGCAAATATGCCTGACATGAAGAGAAAGGGGCTCCTGAGTGGCTACCCCTCTCTGTTGACATTTGTGACCAGCCAGAAGAGGGGAGTGCACACATATGCTAGAAGAAGGAACTGGAGTGGGCGGGGAGTGGAGGATGAGGAGGGACAGAGAGATAATTTGGTTCTATACCATGAAACCTATAATTTCACTCTGACATGAAAATTAGCTCGGTAGCTAATTAGCTTTCTAATATCATTTGCTGCCATAGAAAGGACAAAAGTTTATGAATTTATGAACCCAACTGATAAAGAAAAAAAGACTACAAGTTTATAAGAGGGGATTAGCTGATTCAAATGACAGGGGCCATTTCAGGGAATTAGGCCTGTCACTGCCTTTGTGTCCCAAAGAGCCCACAGAGGTGGGTCTTGAGTTGTGTCTGTACACCATCACATCTGTGGCTGGCTTAGCTTCTCTGCGGAGCCTTCCAGTATTTGGAAAAGCCTGCTGGAAAGGGCTTCCTCATACTGTTCCGGGCTTTCCTCTGCAGCAACCCACCACTGGTCCTAATTGTGCCCTCTTGAGCCACTGAGCACACTTTCCCTCCCCCTGCCTAAGACAAGCCTACTGTGACTTGAAGTAATTTATAAATCAGGCCACGAGTCCACTCTGCAGCTGGGCTTCTTACCCTATCAAACATCTTCCCTTTACCTCTCTGAGCTACTCTAGCTCCCTTGGCCTTCTCTACCAAGCTCTATGTGATCCACTTAGGTTTAGAGCCTTCTGAAAGCTTCTAGAATTCACCCTGAACTCAGGGAATCTCTTTTTTGTTTTTATTTTCTTTCAAATATAATCATAGTATGTCAGAAAAAAATGGCATAATATGAGGCCTAACTTTCACAACTCTCACAGCAACACTGATTTTAGCAACCACTCAGGGATGACAATACCTTTACTGGAGCCCAGGAGTATAGTTGAGAGGTTCTAGGACCTGGGTGGAGCAAAAAATCCAAGAATAGATGCATTGAGGGTTATAATAGAGCAATTTCACTTTACCAGTGCCAACTGTCCCCCAGGGTGGCACAAGCCAGTACCAAGACAGACCCCCTTTGCCCATGATTTTTCCTACAAGGAAAAGTGAGAGCAAAGTAAGTACCCAACTTCCCTAGTCTTGTAGGACATTGCCCAAGACCCACTTTTGTTTCACTCCACCCAGAACACTCAGGGGATGGGTATAGCTGATTCATCTGGGAACAGCTAGGAGCAGAAGAAAGGGGTAAGGGTTCACAGCATTCAGCACATGGATCCTCAACAACCATCCACAGATACTAACTGGCTTGCAAGCTCCACTAAAAGCCTTAGAACAGATCAATAAAACTAAGAGTTAATTTTTTGAAGAGATAAACAAAATTGACAAACCTTTAGTTAGAATAAGAAAAAGGGTGAAAAGACTCAAATAAATAAAATTACAAATGAAAGATGAGACAATTATAACTGATTCCACAAAAATACAAAGGATCATAAGACAATACTATGAGTACTTATACACCAACAATTGGATAATCTAGAAGAAATGGCTGAATTCCTGGAAACATACAACCTACCAAGATTGAATCCAAAGAAATGGGAAATCTGAACAGACCAATAATAAGTAAGGAGATTGAACCAGCAATCAAAACCCTCCAAACTAAGAAAAGCTCAGGACTAAACAGCTTCACTGGTGAATTCTACCAAATATTTAAAGAATTAACACCAATTCTTCTTAAACTCTTCCAAAGACAGGAAGAGGAGGAGAACACTTCCAAACTCATTTTAGGCGGCCAGTATTATACCAAAGCCAGACAAAGATCCTACAAGAAAAGAAAATTACAGACCAATATCCCTGATGAACATAGATGAGAAAATCCTCAAAAAGATAATACCACACCCATTCAACAGCACATCAAAAGGATCATACAGCATGACCAAGTGGAATTTATCCTTGGGATAAAAGATTAGCTCAACATATGGAAATCAATACATGTAATATACCACATTAACAGATTGAAAGATAGAAATCATATGATCACCTCAGTAGATGCAGAAAAAACATTTGACAAAATTCAACATCTTTTTATGACAAAAGCTTTCAAGAAATTAGGTATGGAAAAAATGTATCTCAACATAGTAAAGGGCGTATATGGCAAGCCCACAGCAAACATCATAGTCAATGGTGAAAAGCTTCCCCTACAATCAGACACAAGACAAGGATGCCCACTCTTACCACTTCTATTCAACATAGTATTGGAAGTCCTAGACAGAACAATTGTGCAAGAAAAAAAAATAAAAGGCATCCAAATTAGAAAGTAAGGAGTAAAGTTTTCTCTGTTTGTAGATGACATGATTCTATATATAGAAAACTCTAGAGTTCACCAAAAAGCTGTTAGAGCTAATAAATTTAGTAAAGTTACAGGACACAAAATCAACAGAAAAACCAATTGTGTATCTATACACTAATAATTAACTGCCCCCCCAAGAAAAAGAAATTAAGAGAACAATCCCATCTATAAGAGCACAAAAAATTCAAATACTTAGAAATAAACTTAACCAATGAGGTGAAAAATCTGTACACTGAAAATTATAAAACATTGATAAAAGATCTAGGAATCCCACTTCTGGGTGTGAAACCCATATTCTAAGATATCTGCACTCCCTAGTTCATTGTAGCATTATTCATAATAGCCAAGATCTGTAAACAACCTATGTGTCCATTGACAGGTAAACGAATTAAAAAAAACGCATATATGATGTGTGTGTATGTATATATATCACATTATATAAAATGGAACATTATTTAGCCATAAAAAAGCAGGATATTCTGCCATTTTTTACAACATCGATGAAACGAGATGATAAGCTAAGTAAAATAAGCCAGAGACACAGAAATACAAATACTGTATGATTTAACTTAAATGTGGAATATCAAAAAGTAAAACCTACAGAAGCAGAGTGGAATAGTAGTTGCCAAGGGCTGGAGGCTGGGGAAAATAGAGAGATGTTGGTCAAAGTGTATAAACTTTCATTTATAAGATAAGTAAGTTCTGGGCATCTAATGTACAAAATGGTGATAACAATTACCAATTACCAATACCATATTGTACAGTTGAAATTTGCTAAGGGAGTAAATCTTAAGTGTTCTCAACAGGAAAAAAAAAAGGTAACTAAGTGAGGTGATGAGTATGTTAAGTAGCTTGATGTAGTAATTATTTCACAATGCATATGTATACCAACATATCACATTGTACAATTTAAATATATATAATTTCTATTTGTCAATTATACCTCAATAAAGCTGAAAAAAATTGAAGAAGATACAAATAAATGGAAAGATATCCCATGTCTATGGATTGGGAGAATTAATATCCTAAAACTCATATGAAACCACAAAAGACCCCCAATAGCCAAAGTAATCTTGAATAAGAACAAAATTGGAGGCATCCCACTTCCTGATTTTAAATTATATTACAAAGCTATAGTAATTAAAACAGTAAGATATTGGCATAAAAATAGAAATATAGACCAGTGGAACAGAATAAAGAGATAGAAATAACCCACATACATATGGTCTAATTTTTTACAAAAGCACCAAGAATACAAAATGGGGAAAGGATAGTCTCTTCAATAAATGGTGTTGGGAAAAATTGATATCCACAAACAAAAGAATGAAACTGGACCCATATCTAACACTATACACGAAAGTCAACTCAAAATGGATTAAAGACTTAAACAGAAGACCTGAAAGCATAAAACTTCTGGAAGAAAATATAAGGGAAAAAACTCCTTGCCTTTGGTCTTGGCAATGATTTTTGGTTATGGTACCCTAAGCACAGGAAACCAAAGCAAAGCTAAACAAGTGAAATTACATCAGACTAAAAAGCTTCTGCACAACATAGGAAACAATCAATAAAATGAAAAGACAACATATGTAATGGGAGAAAATATTTGCAAACCATGTATCTGATAAAAGGTTAATATCCAAAACATATAAGGAACTCCTACAACTCGATACCAACACAAAACAGAACAAAAAAACAAAAAAACAACGAAATAACCTGATTTTAAAATGAGCAAAGGGCTTGAAGAAATGCAAATGGTCAACAAATGCATGGAAAAATGCTCAACATCACTCATCTTCAGGGAAATGGAGATCAAAACCACAACGAGATACCACCTCACACCTCAGGATGACTGTTTAACTAAAACAAAACAAATGTTGGCAAGGATATGGAGAAAAGGGAGCCCAGGTACACTGTTGGTGTGAATGTAAACTGGTACATCCATTATGGAAAACAGCGTGGAAGTTCCTCAAAAAGTTAAAAATAGAACTACCATATGACTTAGCAATTTTACTTTTGGTATTTGTCCGAAGGAATTGAAATAAAAATCTCAAGGAGATTCCTGCACTCTCGTGTTCATGGCAGCATTACTCATAGTAGCCAGGACATGGCAATAAGCATCGAAGGATGAATGTGTAAAGAAAATGTGTGATAAACATGCAATGGAATATTATTCAACCTTACAAAAGAAAGGAATCTTGCCATTTGCAATAATACAGATAGACCTGGAAGATTTCAGGCTAAGTGAAGTAAGCCAAACACAGAAAGACAAATACTGTATGATATCACTTATAAGCGGATTCTAAAATAGTCAGTCATAAAAGAAGAGTAGAATTGTGGTTGCCGGGGGCTGGGAAGAGGAGAAAATGGTGATGTGAAGGTCAAAGTGTGTAAAGTTTTAGTTATGTAGGATAAATATCTACTATACAGCATAGTGACTACAGTTCACAATACCATATACTTCACATTTGCGAAGAGAATAGATCTTATGCTAAGCATTCTTACCACAGAATAATAATAAAAAGAGTCGGAGGAAACTTTGGGAGGGGATGTGTTTATGGCCTCAATAGTGTCACTGGTTTCATGGGTACAGCTTTTTACATGTTAATCATACCCCGATAAAGTATTTTTAAATATATATAATCATAGTCACACTTAATGAGCACATATTATGTGTACACAGATATTATATGTCTGTATACATTATTTTATTTAACCCTCACAGGAACCCTAGGAGTTAGATGTTCAATTATTATTCCCACTTAACAGCTTGAGAAAACTGAGTCTCAGAGAAGCTAATTGTCTTGTCCAAGGTTACAGAGCTGGCAAATTATATAGCCAGCAAGAGCTGGTAAATTATATAGCCAGCATTTTGAACTCAGGTCTGTCATTTTTTACCAATATCACCACCTTACTAATATAGGACCTTTTGCAGCTCCTTGATTATCACTGTTGTTAGCTCTGTCAATCTCTAATCTCCCAAGGTATGGGTGAAGAATGTGAGCCTCACAGAGCGTGAGTGATCTGCCCCTGTCAACAGCAGGCAATCGGTTGTTCTGGGGTTGGAACACGCTCTCTGCGCCACAGCACACTGATGTACACCTACTACATATTTTGTCCTAACACTGTTTCCTTTGGATTAACCAACTCTCAGGATTATGACTTCCATAAAATAGAACCAAAAACATTAACACTTGAGATTAACACAAAGTGGATGTTGAATGCCTGCATGTAATTAAACTTATTTTTAAGGCCCCTTTCTATGGACCCCTAAATACGATGTAATTGCATTCCAAGGCTTTCTGTATACAGATAGATATCAACTCCTGGCCACATGTAACCACCAGGCTTTGGGTCCAAACTATCACAGTCCAGCTGATGGAGTGGGTGTGGCTTCAAGAAGCACTGGAGGTGGGAGTCCTTCAAAGAAGGCCAGGGCGCCCCTTAGCCCTGCCCAGATCCCCATCCACACAAAGGACTTTCCTGCCCTTTCTCCCATTCCTTGTCCCCTCATCAGTCCCCCAGCTTTGAAGCTGGATTTACCCAGTGACTACAACTCCCACGCTGACCCCTAAGTTCCCAGACGGGTTATCTCCCGGGATGGGCCCACTAATGGTTTCTTTTTGGCCTCCCCAACCAGGTCTGGGCACTGTGACACATGCTTCCTATAATCTACCCTGCCCCTCCCCAGATTTCTTGATACCCACAGTTTGTAGTAACCTCAACCTCAGATAGGACACTTTAAAAATAAAGAATATCATCCATTTATCTGGTAAAGTCTACAGTACACAGAACCCCCATTGAGTGAAATTGGGCCCTCAGTAAAAAACATTAATTAAGCTGAATTTCAAAAAATATCTGTATCAAGTTACCACCCTCTTCCCAAACACTGTTAGGAATTAGAGTTCTTTAAATGATTACATTCTCTAATTGTCAGAAATTTATTTTGGGATACCTTAAAAAAACAAATTTGAAGATGAATCAAGCAATGCTCCCTGATACTGAAATCGCTTAAACCTCTCACGGACTCTAAGAAGCAAACTTACTTTTAAAACATCCTCTTCCAGGTTAGGGGTCTTAGGGGACTGACTGCAACTGTTACTTGGCTACTTCTATAAAAAGGGTTGTGATAGTTAACGATAGTACTGTTAAAGAATGATTCGCATCTTTAGAATAGGATTCATGAATATTACTCATTGCAGTTTATGGAACCCAACCAAAAGCACAGTCAACAGACCAACGCCTGGTTGATATCCAGAAATAACCAAACCTGACAATGTGGTCAGCTACATTCAACAGCCCAGGCAAAGAGTGGAACAGGACTCAAGGGAGTAAGCACTTCCCACAGCATTCTGAAGATGGTCATCTGGTACAAGTGACCCCAAATTCAATTTTTTCATTCCCAATAGTGCCCTTAAGAAAAATAAAAGTCAGTCTTAACTACTAAGAGTTTTGATGCTCTCGTGCTTATCTAAGAATACATCCCTGCTTTCTGTTTTTATATGATCTTTATGACATAGTTGAGCTTCATGAATATTTGGGTAATGATTTCTTTCAAAATTTTTGCTGAACTTGCTTTCCTCACAAATGAGTAAGAGTCCCCATTCTTTAGGTAGCCGCTCCTATTACTGCCCTGCTCTGTTAAACCCTGCCATTCCCTTTCTTTGTCCCTCCAAAATGGGTTCCACCCAAAGTAGACTTGCTACCTCATCTTCTAGATGTGTCTTGTATTCATTTCTCCATACATCTTCCACTCTCCTCCTCGTTTCTTCTGTAGACTTCAGTTTCAGCTGACACATCTGAACTCGCTCTGACAGCCTGAACTCAAAAAGAGTTCCTTTGGCTTTGCTATTACATTGCTGTGTCTGGTGTTCAGCCTCAATGATTTTGTTGGCTTTTTTCACCTCATTCTTTTCACTTCCCACAACAATTCTTGAAAAGCATCATCTTGTTTTCTCCCATTGGTCACCAAACCCCTTCAATAATATAATGGAAAGGGGTATGGGGTGGGAAGGATGGCTTTTGAAAACTGGAATGCAAATGGCACTGCTAACCAGCTGTGTGATCTAAGGAAAATCACATAGCATCTCTGAGCCTCTATTTGCTGGTTTGTAAAAGGGAGATTATCACCTCCAACTAACAGGGGTTGGAGCAAGATGATCATGAAATGATAAAAGGGAAAGAGCTCCATGAACCACAAAGAACTGTTCAGAAGTAAATTGGTGTTATTCTCCTAGCAACATCCCTGCTTTCATCTGGGTAGCTATTAGCAGCTGTATTATTCTTCCATCCATAGGATCTAATGTTCTCATCTCTTCTCTTTTCAGGGAGGTATGGTCCAATGACCCTGGTATCAATGTCCCAGAAGGTACAGTTGGGTTCCTCTGCAGCAGAAGTTCTTAGCTTGCTAGGGCTCTGCTCTATAGATAATTTCTTAAAATGCCCCTATGGCATGTCTTATTTCCCCTCCGTCCCTGGAGAAAAGCACCAGTGAGTGGTTAATCCAAGCCATCCTCACCACCTTGCCATTTCACACATGTCTGGAGGTGACAAGATGGTGCTAGAAGGACACAATTTTGAGGGATGATGGGCCTGGGTTCGAGTCCTGCCACCAACCTTTACTAGCTATGCCATCCTGGGCAAGCTTCTTAACTTCTGGGAGCCTCAGGTTTCTCCTCTATGAAATGGGAGACAACAATACCTCTCAGAGGCTCTCACTACATAAGATCATTGTAATGATTATTATATTAAAGGAATGGAGGGAACTCATTTAAGGAACATCTGGTTTTACTGATGCTTTTCCTGGGATTAATACTTCCCAATAACTTGTTAACCAAGTCCAAGTCTTTGCCATTGTGCCACTTATAGGTCCAAGGAGGGAAACCCTTCATAGTCCCCCCAGATGACTTACTTTTCTCCTAGAACATCTTCCAAGATAAATTTCATTTCTCATACCATGCTCCATATCTCCAGAAAATAGAAATAAGATAAATATAATTCTTGGATTAATTTCAAACTGAACTGCTCACTCTTCCCCAAATAAGCCCCTCATGTTCTTGCCCAAATCCTACCTGTCTTCCAAGTCTCATGCTCTCTGCTTCCCCTGATGTTCAGAATTCTTGGCTAACATGTCTTATCTCCTTCTCTGTCCTGATAGTTGCTGGAGGGCAGAGATCCTGCTTACCATCTTACTGAGGGAATTCAGAGTGGGCCTTAAGGGGAAAAGGAAGTGGGGAAGGTGGTACCAGTGACTGATACAGGAAGAAGAAAGATAAATCACTGAAGTCAGGGAAGATTTGAATCTGAGTGTCACCCTGTGTTCAGATAGGATTTTCATTAAGGGAAAACACAATCTAGTGTAAGAAACCAAATGAGAAAAGAGCTATGGGCAGTTTTACCCTGGAAAGGGGCAAAATATTCTCATGGGGCTTCCCATATATGATGTTCCACAAGACCATGATTAAAATCCACAAATAATGAAAAGATGGATGTGAACATAGGATTAACATTAGTGTTCAATTAGTGCAGAAATGATCATCAGTTAAGCCAATGGGAGAGTCTCCTAACAGCAGAGGTGTTCAAACTGTGCTGGAGGGCTCTCCTCCTCTGGGCAATTTCAGAGTGTTTAACTTTTCGTGTATTGTAGTTGTCCTGTTCTGGGGCTCCACGGCGACAAGGCTGAGTCTGATTCCTGCCTGTCTTCTTGGCACCCAGTAGAGGGTCAGCCGGTCCTTCTCCAGGGCTGAGTGCTAGACCATGCCTCCTGTCCACGTTCTGTCACCACCAGAGCAAGCCCTCTGTACTCAAGGGGAGGCCTTGAATTGCTGAGTTTTGATTCCGAGTCCGCATCTTTCCGAGACAACACAACCAGCATGCTAGCTGAGAAGCCTCCATGAATGTCTGCTGACAGAGACCTGCCCATCTCCTTGTACCCTCTTCCCTTACTTGTCTAACCGTGGCAGGGATGCCTCCTCAGCCCCACCCCTACCTGTGGGCTCAACCTGACCTCCAGCTCTGGACCCTTCCCTGGCCTGAGGTAAAGGGGAGCATAGGCCCCAGTATAAGCCAACATGGCAACTCAACTGATTCAGACCTACTCTCCAGGAGACAAGACCTCCAGTCTTTTACCATCCAGTTAGTGCTATAACAGCAACGGATTTGGAATGCCATCACTTTAATAAATCACCTGGTTTCATTCTTCCTTGTCCCAGTACAGACATGACTTTTGCATAACAAAACCATAGAAAACTTACAATTTTTATTCTGCATTTTTTTTTTTTTTTGCTTCACATTATAAATATTTGTTTCTATCTTGTCTGGTTTCTAGTGGTCTAGTGGCTGTATAATATTCAATCAGGTTGACAGACCACAATTAATCAGCTCTCTATTTTTGGACACTTAGTTACTTCCAAAATGATGCTAAGCAGCTCTGCAAAGAACATCTTTTTTTCTGGATTCAGAATTATTTTCATGCAAGGATTTTCAGAAATGGAATCAGTGAATCAAAGAAGAAGAGCATTGCAAAGTTCTTATATATAGTGTCATATTAAAGTTAGCTTACATTGCTATGAGCAATATATAAGTGTTCCAGTTTCAACACAACATCACCTAAATTATCATGACTATCTAACATTTTAGCTAATTTAGAATGTATAATAGTAACTCATTTAAAAAAAAATTGTCCTTCTTTAATCACTGGTGAGGTTGGAAGGTTTCCCTCATGCTTATCGCTAATAACATTGCCTCTTAAATATTCTGACAGCACCAGAATTTCTGCTCTGGTGGGCCAGCTTCCCAATTTTTGGGTTCTTACATTTATAACCTGCTTTCCCTGGCTCTGGCTTTATAACCCATTTGCTAATCCCCTGACACCACTTGATCCTACATCTGTCTACCATTTAGCCAACGTCTACCAACTTGGGTAGGGATTTATAATCATGGATTAAGAGAAAGTCGTCTGCAGTTAGAAGTCTGGGTTCTAGTACAAACTCTGCTTTTTTAAACTGTGTGGCAGTAACTGATTCACTTTTCCTCTCAAGGGCCCTCTTTTCTCACCTATAAAAAGAGTAACACCACTTATCTGCTTAGCCCACAGTGTTATATGAGCACTCTGAGCCCTGTAAAGGCAAGGCCAGCTAACTTCTTCTGTAAAGAGCCATATGGTAAATATTTTAGACTTACAGGTTATATGGTCTCTGTTACAACTACCCAATTCTGCTATTGTAGCAGAAAAGTACAGACAATGACAGTAAAGGAATGAGCATGACTGTGGTCCAGTAGAACTTTCTTTCTAGATACTCAATTTAATTTTATATTTGTATATAAGCATGTTATATTTACATATAAGTTATATATGCAAAAAATATATATAATAACATATTATGGTATAACATATAATATATAACTATATATAAATAACAAATAATATAATATACTTACATTTATATATTATATAATTACATATACATATACAAATAAATTTAATATAATTTATATATATAAAATACAATGATATGTAATAATACAAAATATATTGCTTTACATATTATAAATTTATATATATAAGAACATATTACATGTTACTATATATAATATATAATTATATATTACAATAATATAGAACATATATACACACATATATCTACACACACACACACACACACACACACACACACACATATATCCCACAGGTGATAGTTTGCCAATACCTGCTCTAAAGCCCTATCCAGCAAAAGATCTCATGGGGATGATGAAAACAAATAAGTACACAGTATAGGCAATAGTATTGTCACTGATTTTTAGTTGTGAAAACAAGAGACAAGGAAGGTGAAGGGACTTGCCCAAGGCCATTCAGCCTTTTTTTTTTTTTTTAAAAGGAGGAATAACAGATGCAGGAGAACATTCCCAAGGATGAGGCAGCTGATACAAAGGCAAGGAAATGTAAAGAGTGATGGGGGTTTGGGTCAGCAAGAGGTGAGGAATGGAGCTGGGGAGGGCCCAGATCCTAAAGCGCTGAGAGTTTAAGTTTATCTTGAGGACAGTGGGGAGCACCTGACAATTCTTGAGGAATGACGGGGTCACTTTGGCCTTCTTAGTGCAGTTTAGGAAGGGCAAGCTCAGAGGGGCTTGAGTAGCCAGAGGAGGGAAAGGAGAGGCTGACCTGGGAAGAGAGAATGAGGCCCCCTCCCCAGAAGTCTTCAGCCTCAACAGTGGAACTGGGATTCTGATCAGATCTATCCAACTCCAAACCCCCAAGCAATGTCTGGGGCAGCCAGCCACCTCCCCAGTCAGTGATCCCAGCCCTGGGCCAACTCTTGACAGCCACAACCTATTCCCAAGCCTCCTGTCCTTCATCAGCTGGCTCTACACTGCCCCCACCAAGGCCAGGGGCTACCGTGGTCATATTCACATTAGCAGAGAAAGAGCAAGTCCCAGTTTTCCACATTCATGGAGATGTTTAGTGGTAGACAGACAGAGCTCAAGTCTGCCTACCACGCTCTGCAAATACTCCGTCCCACCAGGCATCTCTGATTATAAATCTGCTCTGTCATGATGTGTGACCACAAACATATCTTTCTTTTCAGTATGCTTTTGAGGAGTTCTATACTCTTGGAGGTCAAGACTGGCCAACAGTAACAAAGTCACTACCGTTGGAAACGAGAACCTTACCACAACAGCAGCCCAAGTAGTCCAGTGGGAAGAGCACACAATTTGGAAAATGATGACCAAGACACAGATTACTTGACCCCCTGAGGTGTAGTTTCTCAGCTGAAAATGAGGGTAATTAGCTTTAAATGTGAAAAGATATGTATATGTGCATTATAAACTGTTGAGCACCATACAAACGCTAGCTGACGATGCTATTCTCAGGCCCGTACTATTCCCAACAAACACTGTTAACTCAAATCATGACTCTCTTAGCCCCATTCAGAATGTGATGTTCGTCGTCTTCTACAGAAACTCTAAGGTAATGTTTTTCAGATTTTTTTTACCCCAAGCCTTACTTTCTTTCCTGCATGAATGGGAAACTGAATTCATTATGAATTCTCCTGGC
This sequence comes from Eumetopias jubatus, assembly GCF_037043125.1. Lineage (NCBI taxonomy): Eukaryota > Metazoa > Chordata > Mammalia > Carnivora > Otariidae > Eumetopias > Eumetopias jubatus. Next base: position 63,138,290 of record NW_028274821.1, read on the forward strand.
ACCAGCACAAATCCAAAGTGCATGTGGTTTGAAGTGACAAATGATAGGATGTGATTGCAGGGGCTCGTGGGGGCTGGCAGCACAGCCCCAGCTGCTCCAGCAGCAGCCTCTGCACTGAGCACATCACAAAGCACCCTCCCTACCCACACCCCACCGCAGCAGAGGCTCCCAGCCTGGCCAGCCTCTGAAACCCCAGGGTTGTCAGGTACACACCTCTCTCTGCCTTTCTGGAAACTCAGTCACCTAGACAAGAATCCTTTCCTTGGGTTCTGATCAGTGCCCGTTTAAAGCTTAAAAAGACCCTGCATCACCTGGTCCAATCCATTCCTTCTACATATGGGGAAACTGAGGCTAATATAATAAAGGTGACTTACCCCAAGTTACATAAGCCCTGGTCTTAGCATTAGGAGACTTTGGTGTGAATTCCTGTTCTGCAACCAACTAGCTTTTGTGACGTTGGTCAAATCATCCTTGTTGAAAGATGATGAATAGTATCATCAATGAAAGCTAGTATTTCAATAGTACTTGAGGATCGGTCAGCTGTATTTATCCTCAAAGCCTTACAACATACTGTAAGACAGGGTAGACATTGCACTATTCTGCATTTTGTTGAAGAGGGAATAGAAGCTCCAGAGAAACTAAGTGATTTGCAAGGTTACACAACAAGTAAGTGGCACCTTCTGGTTCCAAATATCGTATTTTTCTCCACCAATATATATTGCTGAAATTCCTCAGTAATGAAACGGAATGAAAACTTGTCTTGCAAGATGTATAGAATATATGTGAAAGCATGCTTGAACTAAAAACTGCTTGTCTATTGGTTCCCAACATTTTGAAAAAGAGGACCTATATTAGTTATCCACTGCTGGGGAATAAACCACCCGCAAATTTAGTAGTTTATAGCAACAAACATTTACGTTCTCAAACGGTTTCAGGTCAGGAATATGGGGGCAACAGGGTCAGAATCCCTGACCAAGTTGCAGTCAAGCTGTCAGCTAGGGCTGCAGGCATTTCAAGACTTGACTGGTGCATTATAAACTGTTGAGCGTCATACAAACACCAGCCGTTTGTCTTGCGGGCTCTTGCCTGTGGTTCCTCACTGGCTGTTGGTGTGAGGCCCCTATTCCTCCCTGTGGAGGTCTCTCCATAGGCTGCCTGAGTGTCTTCGTTATGTGACAGCTAGCTTCCTTCAGACTGAGAGATCCAAGAGGAGACAGAGAAAGTACACCCAAGATGGAAGCCGAAGTGTTTTTATAACCTAATTTTAAGGGTGATCTACCGTCATTTCTGCAATATTCTATTCATTAGAAACATGTTACTAAGTCTGGCTCACACTCAAAGGAGAGGATTACACAAAGACATGAGCACCGTGTGATGAGGATCATGAAAGCCCATATGGAGGCTGGCTGCCAGAGGACCTCTTTATCATTCCAAAGTCTTTGTTGACTCCCCTCAACAAAATCAAGATCATAATTTTTGTATCATGTGTTTTATTGAGAAAATACTAAACTATAAGAAATTGCCATATTTGATGATTTGTGATTCACAAAAAATGTAATTTCATATGGTTCAACCAAATTTATAACCTCTGTAAGTTCTTAGATATCTGCTAACATTTTGTGATTAAGTTGTAATCACAAACATTTTCTGATTAAGTTGTATATTAGCATACGTGTTCACTGGGAAAATGTTACTATGTATTGTTGGAGGTACGTTATTTATTCAGTCTTCAGACAATGATTGGTGGAAAATGGATTCATGCCTACCCACCCCCTTCCTAGAATTAACTACATTGGCCCATGGGAATCTGGAACTCACTGATGCAATCACTGCGCAAGTCAGGAGCGAGAGACTACTAACTCTAGTAGATGCCAAATGTCCTTTCCATTACAGCATACTGTCTTCCACTAAGTCTTGTTATCAGACACGGAAATGGCCTTTTCTGTTAAAATGAAGAATTCCAATCAATCAGTTCTGATTTACTAATCACTACCCCATATCAATCAGAGGTTTTTGTCATACTTACCAGTACTGAAAAAATGAAACTAAAGGAATCAGTTTTAAAGCTTATTTATCATTTCATTCTTCCAAATTTTGATGGACTGTACCTCAGGCCATTGGCCTATTATATATCCTTACTGATTTACATGGTTAATGCTTTACTATTAATACTACCCTATAAAAAGTAGTTGATATCAATGATTCGGTTCAGGGAGTGGCTATCCTACATAGTTACTGAGAAACTGCTCTGGGCAGAAGCTGCGTCTAGCTCCTCCAGATACAGTGGTGAACAAGAGAGGCAAGATCTCTATTCTCATGGACTTCACACTGTAATGGTTCTCAAACCTGGCTTCTTAGAAATATGGATCCTCGGGACCCACCCTAGACTTCCTGAATCAGAAGATGGATAGAAGGCAAGAATTCATATTCCCTAATGCCTCACAGGTGACCCTGGTGTCATGGTGTCCGTGGCCCAGCATTTGGGAGCCACTGGTACACCCATTTACTCTACGACTCACAACAATGATTTCCACCTTCACCACTTCACAGCAATTGGTCTTGCTAACATTACCAATGAACTCCTGATAGCCAAGTCCTTGGCTTATTTCAGACTTCATCTTACTTTCTCCCATTATGACAGGATACTGTTGGCCTCACGATGCTTCTTAAAATCCCCCTCCCTTGGCTTTTGACGATGTTCGTTTCTGGTTCTCCTCCTAACCTCAACTCTGGTTGCTCCCTCTCAGGGTCCCATTGAGGCTCTTTCTTTCCCACTGGATAAATGGTGGTGGTGGTGGTGGTGGTGGTGGTGGTGGTGGTGGCGTGTGTGTGTATAATGGAGATAGCAACAGTACCTACCTCACATGATCATTATGAAAAGTAAATGAACTAATGTAAATAAAATACCGAGCACGTTATCTGGTACATAGTAAAGATACTTTCACATTAACATCCTTCCAATCTCTCCATAAGCTTACTTGCTTAAGCAAATGCGAAAATTTGCATTTGAATCAGATTCAATTGTTAAACCCAATCTTAGGCCAGAGGGTAGGTAACTAACTGTACCCCTGAAACTGTATGCATAGTTTTGTATAAATATACTTATGTTTCTTTTTCTGAGGATAGAAGCCATTACTTCCATGAGATTCTCAAAGGAGTCATGGTCTCTGAAAATGTCCAGAATGCTTAAATATCATCTGTTGGTCAACATTTCAACAACCATTGCCATTCTCACTGGTTCCTAAGCACACTACTTTTCCATCAGGTTATGCGCCTGGGACTCTTCTTTTTATGGTTAGTGTATAGTCTTCATTCATGCATGCACACATTAATTCACACTTATTCACTTGTGCAACAGGCAATTATTTGTACTGACTCTTCACCTAACGTTACTAAGCCCAGGGTTCAGAGACACACAGACCGTGAGATCATTCACAAGGCAACTACCTAAGCTGTGATGAAGGCTTAAAGGGACCATAAAATTTGAAAAAGGAACTTTCTAGCTGCTTGGCAGCAAAAGCTTTAAAATTTGCTACTTTCAACAACAATAAAAATGTTTCTAAGGGAGATCATTCAGTAGGGAACAGATATGTAAGTGAGAGAATGTTTTTTGTTTAACTGGACGGAAGCTAAAGAAAGGCAGTCTCCCAAACTCTCCCACCTATACCCTCCTTGCCTCTTTATTTTAGTTGTTTTGAATCAATATCTTTCCTTTGTGTTCTAGATTTTGTCTTTTAGCTCAGTGTGAATTGTGGACTCTCAGACTCTTTGAAATGGGGGGACCCCTAGTCCACAAACACAGCATATAAATGAGGTCTAATCTTGAAAATCTCCAAGGGAGGTCTCACTACCCTGAGAGGCCCGTTCTATATTTGAGTGGGTCTAATTACCAGTAATTTTTTTCTTGTCTTGAGCTGAAATATGCTTTAATTTTCACCTTCAAAGTCCTAATTCCATCCTCTGGGATTGTATACGTCTTCTTAAGGGAGTCGTGGATTCAAAACTGCATAACGTCCAGCTACTCTACCAGGGCTCAGTCTAGTGCCAAGAGATAGAGAGGTAAGACTACCATCCTGCACCTTATAGGCCCACTCATGCCCATGATCTCACTGAATCTATGAGCTACAAGTCACCTCATTTTACAATGAGAAACCCGAGGCTCAGAGAGGCAGGTAAAAATTTCCTGATGTATTTTAGGACCTGTCATAAAGCTTGTAATAACTGTTTGTCAGACAACCTACGATGTGACATAGGTGACAGTTGTGGTAGCTCTCATTTTAATGGCATCGCACTGTTTTCAAGACAGTCTTCTATCCCTTACCCTGATCATCCAATGATACGTGCAGGGCAGATGATAGTTTTCCCGTCTTTCAGACAAGAACACGGGCCCAGGGAGATTAAGTTACTCATCCAAGGCCACACAGCTGCAGGGTAGTACCACTAACTCTAACTTCCATCCCAACACTAACTCCAAAGCTGTTTGCCGGGGCCCCTTTGCCTAAGGCTCACAGTTCTACCCAGACCCACAGAAGCAAACTCCTCTTTCTCTTTCCTGCCCCATAAATTTACAGAGAGAGAGAGTCTAGGGTGCTAATGCTCCATCCGGCTATCCTGTTATGACCACGATGGCATTAGCCTTTGTGACTCTAGCATAAGATGGATTCTTCCCGCAAATGGCCATCAAGTTTGGGCCAAGTTATAAACATCATTTACATCAACCTTAGACAGCAGCTGAGTCTGTGGTCAGGGTGCCAGGGAATATATGAGAAAAAATCAGGCAGCCTTAATCTCTGTAGCATGTGGAAGGAAATAAAGACCACCTTGACTGATGGTTGGCTTGAGATACCTGAAGAGGATTAAGTCTCACTGTGACAGAAACGGCTGGGAGCCAAAGTGAAGACAGCTCGATGAGGTATGGCCTTCAAAGTTTAAACTTCTAATCTCCAAGGACCAGAGTGACTTTGTAAGGAATTCAAGAAGAACGCAATTCACTCAACATATAATAGGATCTTGAAATCTTAAGAATGTTTTCTTGAGGCCAGAAAAAGGCAAGAAGCGTACTGGTGCCCACCGTGGGGTGACTGAAGTGTCAGGCAGACGGTGCCGTGTTACGTTGATAACTCAGTGCGGCAGAGGTATTACAAGACTGATGACATTTGCAGGTGTTGACACCTACCCAAATTCATCCGCGAACCGGAGAGCTTAATAGATAGAAGCAAGCAACTAAACATATCCATGCATTCACCCCAAACAGCAGACTGGCAGAGTCGAGCCCAGAAATAAATGGAGTTTCATCTCTGGTGTTTAACCTTAAATACCATCATTGGATTTTTGAGGGTGATTCTCTCACATCCCCCTGCCCCCACCCACTATTTTTCTTCCTGGAGGGGTTTGCCTTTTGGTAATAAGCTCTACTTGCATTTGCAAAATATAAAAAAGTGAACTTCCAGATGGACTTCTCAAAGTGCAATCCAAACATGAAGGAAACAAGAAATCCAAAAGTCAAAGGCGAGTGGGAGGTTTTCTTCTCCCCCAAATCTCTGGGGAGTCCAATTCATTCAACATGCTCACATTCTGGTTTCATTTCCATTTTCTATAATAGGAGATGAAGATGTAATATGTCAATGTTGATGTATCAGAGAGATGATGAATTCCAGGCTAAAACACAGCGACATCTGCTTGGAAACGAGATGGAAGAAATTAAGATGCTTACCATGATTATTTTCCTCCCGAGCAAATTTATAGTATCTCTGGTCTCAAGGGCAGAAATTCCAGACAGATTAGCTTTTCATCTCCTAGGTAACTCTCTGAACTGCATAGCTATAGAAATTCATTGCTTTAACACTGGGTGTCCTTATTAGGGAAATATCTTAAATTCTGTGCCAACAAAGAAACTCATTGACTACTAAGCAATAGTCATGAAAATATTTATGACATGGATTACAAACAGGTGCTCCAAATAGAACAAAAGCTGGGGTTATTCACCACTTGGACTAACTGGGAAAAAAATTATTTACACCTAGTGCAGTACATTTTATGCTTTCAGTAAATATTTTTTTTGGGTTATGTGCCCTCATTTCTAGGAATGGTGAATTTGCTCAAGTACCACAGGGAACTGGCAAATGTGAATAGAGCCATAGGAATAATAGGGGCTGGAGCTACAGAACTGCCTATATTATACTCATTCAAAAATTATTTGAAAAAGATGTATCCAGTCCCTACTACGTGCACTATGTCCCTGGTTTTGGCACTGGAGAAGCAAAGATAAATACAACATGACCCCTGCCTAGTTCAAAATTTGCTTTATTTATTTGTAAATGTCTTAGGAAGCTGTGCAGGCATAAGCATGTCAATTTCACAGATGGGGAAGCTGAGGCTAGATGAGGTCACCCTCCAGGAAGTGCCAAAGTCTCGAATGGAACCCCAACTTTCTTTTTTCAAGTCCAGTGTCCTGCCTACTCCCTCATATACGGGCATGATTGAGATGAGACCCAAAGGGGGTTTGGTGACCCAAAGGCCACCACTCACAGTGTCTGAGGACATTAAAGCTGGCTTTTGACCCATTATTAACATCCCACTGAATTTCATTTTTTTTTTCATCCAGATGTTTAGCACCATGTAGACCCAGCTGTGGTCTCAGTCAGGACTGAGTGATACTTTGCAGGAATGACTGAAATGCTCACTGAAAAACTCTTCTCTTCTAATTGTGTTTTGAAATGATCCAATGTGGGGAAAGGGTTTGGGCCTTTTTGAAGCAGCTTCTCTCAGAACTTAAGCAACAGGAGTTGTAAAATGTTCCCAAAAATATTGCTTGGCATGAAAACCTCTTTCAATGCAAATGAGCCATTGATAAAAAGGAATTTGTTAAGAGAGACAGGAGTTGGGGGTGAAGCTTATTAGCCACTTGGTTGCCAAGGAAGCGAAGCTGCCAGAAAAGCCCCAGTTGGACTGGGGAGGAATGACTTGGGGGTCGGGGGGTAGGGTGGGGTGTGCACCAAGTACATGGGGTCATTTGCAGTCAATAAGGCACAAAGAGGACATTTTTACACCCATCTGAGTCCTATTGATTTGATTTTTTAAGTACTGGCAGAATTAATATGTGACTAAAATAACTACGATAAAATGGAAACAGCACCATAAAATGAAAATGATCTTACGTTCCGAAAACCTGAACTTGAGGATTCCCTCACCTATTCATTGTGCGACCTTGGGCAAGTCCCTGAACTTCTCTGAACTTCCATTTCCCATCTCCAAAATGAAGATAATAATTCCTACCTCACAGGATGAATATGGCAGATTTGACAGTGCTTATTAAATTGTAAAATAGTATATGAATCCAAGTTTCCCTTTTCTATTTACACAAAAATTCAGATCCAAATACAGGGTTGAACGTCTCACTATGCTCAAATATTATTCATCACTAATTCGGTCTAACTTTTAGCGGTCCCAACTTCGGTCATATTCTGCACCTCCCGTAAGAATGAACATTCAGAGTGCCTTCTGTTGGCACCCTCCCCGCACCTCCCTCCCCCCCCCACCGCCGGAGGCTTCGGTTCTATGATCTCAGACTTGAGAGTGTTTGCAGCATTCCTGACTTGGGAAAGCAAGGCCTTCTACTGGTCTTCCAAGCAGTCTTATATGCAAAAGGCCACATAGCCACTAATCCAGATGTCTGACCACTATTTCAAGCTTGACCCTTGACCTCCCCAGCCTGTTCTGCACCACTTCTTCTCATTTCAGTAAAGAACAACTCCATTCACCCTGTAGCTCAGATCAAAAGAGTGGGGGTTGTCTTCGACTCTTCTATTGCATTCACTCTCCATCAGTATCCAATCCAGCCCCCAGTCCTGTCGCTCTGCCTTCAAAGGGCATCATGCACACCACCACACCTTATCTCCCCCACCAAGGCCACCCTACTCCAACCCCAAATATTTCTAGTCTGGGATACTGCCAAAGAGTCTTCACCCTTCTTGCTTTTCCTACCTTACCCGTTTTATAGTCTCTTCAACCTATAGCAGCGGCCCTTTAAATGTATGTTAGGCCAATCACAAAGACCTCCAGTAGTTTTCTGTCTCACTCAGAATAAAGGCCAATGTCTTTACCATGACCTACACAGTGCCATCTGAGCTTCAACTTCATTTCCTTCCAGCTCCTCATTTTACTCCAGCTAATCTGGTGTTCTAACCCACCACTTACCCCTTGCCTGGAGAAATTTGTGCTTGTCATTCCCCTTGCCTGGATCATTTTCACCCCAGATATTTACTTGCTACATTTTTTTACTTTATCCAAGATTCTGCACAAATATCATTTCCTTACAGAGGCCTTTCCTGATCTCCTCTGCTACTTATTTCTCTTATTAGCCCTGAGTTATATTATATTATATTATATTATATTATATTATATTATATTATATTATATTATATTATATTATATTCTTGTTTATTTTCTGTCTCCCCACTGGAATATAAGCCCTGCAAGGACAGTCACTGGTCTTTTCCATTTATCACCATATGCCCAGCATTTAGGTTACACTGGTGCATTGTAGATGCTTTAAGAAGCTGTGTGATGCATCCTTGAGCCCATCAGGAGACCAGAGCTGCCTTTCAGTGGGGGCATACTCAATCCAGTTTGGTGGATGGTATAATGAAGAATTGAGAGAAGACCATGTACCATCCAAGGTGTTCTGCCTAGTGTGGAGGAATAAGGAGGTGCCTATAATATGCAAAGATCCCAGCAGACTCACACACAGCCAGGATCGAAGTGCCTGGACATCCAGCACTCATGGGGCCTGAAATGAACCTCGCTGGGATGACAAAGGGGCCCTGAACGTGGAGGTACATTCCCCAAGCCCAGCTCTCTTGGATCTGATTTCACCAAGGAGCTTCATGATTGAATATGGTCTCCCTGACTGGCATAAGCCCAAGAAGGTGGACCTTGCCCTAAGTAATGACCAGAGACCAAGAAGAAACTTCTACTTCGTCTCTTGTTTTGTTGTCATATTTTTAATCTATTGCACACTAAAGACCTACTCCATCTATCATTTATTGAGGGCCTACTCCATGCTATACCTTATGCTAAACAATGCGCATGTGTTGTATCTTTCATATTATCTAAGAAATGGGATATTACCCAATTTTACAGATGAGAAAACTGAAGCTCACAGGGGTTCAGTAACTTGCCCAGCATTACATGGATAGAAAACAAACACTGAGACATGAACTGAAAGGGTTCAGAGCATGCACCCCAAAACAGGCCACTTTGGCATCTTAACTATCTTGAGCTGAAGGCACTTGAGAAATAGCAGATGCGGGAGGGGCTCTCTGACTTCCTCCTTCCAACCAAAAACAGGTTATAAAATTTCCCGTGGGAAAGGTGACCTCCTTGCACCAGGAAGAGAACATTCTGACCACCAGGGGAGCTGACACCAAAATGGATATGTCCAAGCAAACCTACTAAAAGAATTCTTACCTTTCTGTTACTCCCCTGCACATCGCCCAATCCCTGTCCCACAGCTCAGTGCCCTAGAAGCTTAAACCCCTTTTCCTTTGTCTTGTCACTTTTCCAGACATTGATCGTTCTTCATTAAAAGAGGTCCGAAGCACTTCTTAGGGTCTTCATTTTTCTTAGGAAGGCTCCTGTGCATGTGTAAAATATCAAATAAAATGTGTATGCTTTTCCCTTATTGATACGGCCTACGTTAGTTTGACTCTCAGGTCCAGCCACAGAACCTAAGGAGGAAATGGAAAAGCATTTCCTCTCCTATAGAACCATCCTCTAAACAACAATACCTCCCCACCTCATCGTCACTGAATCGAATTCCCTGCAGTGTTCTCCAGAGGTAGATGACTTAGGCCTCCGAGTTAGCTCCTGCAGTGAGAATGGATAGCGTAGAATCTCCAGAGCTGATAAGCGGAGACATTGACTCTGGATCACAGTGACCATTCCAGGGAGCTCAGGTGGCTCCTGACTCCTGACACTTGTGACCCTCCTGACCCCCAGGAGGCCAGGAGAGGGGAAGCCTCTTCTCAGGCCCTGGGTGGGTCTCCCAAAAGGGGACTCTGGCCTACTGGCCCAGCCTGAGCTGGTATCATGGGACTCACCCACAGAAAAGGTAAACTTTCACTTGTTTAAAGATTGTGAAACTCTTTGGGTTTCAGTTCCTAGGGACCGCCTCTTTCTCTAATTCTCTTGAACTCTCTCCGCTGGTCACCAGAAAAATGTCCTTCAAGGGCCCTGGCCTCGGGCTGGAGACAACATCCTGACCCCAGAGGCTTGCCAGGTCCTCTCATGTTGGCAGAGGAGATGGACTGGTGTTTGTCCACACCTCTAAGGAAGACGTCTTCAAGTAGGCACGGCTAAGCCTTGATAAAGGCACTGGTCTGCTGTCTTGTGAGAGGCTGGGTGCTGTCCCTTGTGCAGCTCGTAAATCCTCACGCATCCTGGAGTGAACTGTCACAACCAAAGACGGAATAAGTGAAAATCCTCAGTGAGACATTCAGATCTCATACAAGTATCTGTTCTTATGATCCCCAAACCCTTTCTCTGTGCTTGGTGCAGGCACTACCAATCACCAAAGTTATTCTCTCCAGAGCATGCTGAGAGAGAAAGCTATTTTGCTGAAGATTGTGTCTTTGACATTCACGCTCCAACAAGGATCGTCTCTTCTGGGCCTAATTTGACTTTTTTATGTGCCAAGAGGAAACTTTCCTTCTGAAGGGCAGGCATACAGATATCTGAAGAGGCCTTTAGGAGGCACTTTATAATTTCCTTGAATTTCCTAGAATGTTTGGAGAATAATGTGTATTGATTAACTGTCTCTTTCAAAATGCTTAAAGTTCTCCTATCCTTTCCTTTTTTAAAGGGAATTAACGGTGAAGAAACCGAAAAAGAGAATATACCTGTTCACTCACCCATGTTTTCTAACTACAAAAATTGTGGCCTAAAATCCCATAAAATGGAATGGAGTCCACGCAAGGGCTGGAAGCCAAGCGGCTTATTCCTGATGAATTTTGGAATCGGGGCCATGGGACTAAGAAATGGCAAAGACTCCTGGAGACCATATCCACGTTTGTTCTGACACTAGGCCAGCCGGCGCGGCTGCACAGAGATCGGGCAGTCCAGGGCTATCAGGGGCACATGACCTTCTGCCGCCCGACACATAGGGCAGTGGAGATCTGACCTTGCTGCAGACTAGGCTGTGTTATTTAATATGCAAAGCAAGCGACACTCCCAGGCCAATACTCCAATAGAGAATTCGGCATCTGATCAATGACTTGGCATGCACAAGAGAAAAATATTAAAGCTGTCATCAGTGATGTCACAAAGTAGCAAAACTAGCACGTCTGAGGGTTTGGGAGATTTTTTTATTACAGTGTCCTAAATGCAGGGTTTCTGAATTTTGTTTCTCCCTTGGTGGTCCCAGGGGATTGCCATTTTGGCATACGGATAACCCATGGCACACGGAGTGAAGCTTTGCTGCTGCAAAGAGCCCTGGATCTGGAGACAGCCCTGGGCTGTATTCCTGCCTGTGGCTACTGGCTGGGTAACTCTGCACAGACTACCTCATTTTCTGAGCCCTGTTGCTACATCTATGAAGTGCAAAATCTGGAAAATTCAAAGGACCAACGTTAGGAAGTAAGCATTATCATCCCCATGTCACAAGTGAGGAGACAGCGACCATGAATTGGTAAGGAAAAGAACGGAGACAAAGTGAGATTTGTTTCAGATAACGTTTCTGGTGCCTGTCTACACCAGGATCTCCTGAGGCGGCCTCGACCGAGAAGGAAAAGGAGCAATGGGGCGTGGACCTCACGTCTGTGAGAATTCCAAGTCCCGGCAGGGTGTGAGCAGGGAGGGAAAAGCGTGGCAGTGGGGCTACTGCTTATGCACCCCAAAACACAAACCTATCCTCCACCCCACCACCCCCTTACCTCTGGGCCACACCCGCAGGGCTCCTAAGGTAAGGGAGAGGCCAGGTCCTACGCCTCTGGGGACCTCTGCAAGTGGATGTGCCTCACAAGTGGAAACAAAGGCCACTCAAGGGACTGGATGATTCTGGAGCCTTCACTTCTACATTCAATGCATTTTACATTTAATGCACAAATCATAAGAGACTCTCAATCACAGGAAACAAACTGAGGGTTGCTGGAGGGGAGGGGGGTGGGGGATGGGGTAAGTGGGTGATGGGTATTAAGGAGGGCACATGATGTAATGAGCACTGGGTGTTATAGAAGACTGATGAATCACTGAACTCTACCTCCGAAACTAGTTAATACATTATATGCTAATTAATTGAATTTGAATTAAAATATAAAATAGAAAAAAATAAACATTAAAAAAAAAGTTGCACATTAAGCTTCCTCCACTCAGCCCAGCTTTGAGGGCAAGGAATAACAACAAATAACATAAAAATAAATAAATAAATAACAGCTCCTGAAACCATTTTCTCTGCTCTTTTTAAAGTGCCCTTTGAGGAAGTTAAGAGTTACAACAAAGGAAGTAAAACAGAACCTTTACTTTGGTCTTCTTTCCAGCTTTCCCAGAACCCTTGGGTCCGGCCTTAGCACCTGTGCCAGCCCTGCCTCCTTCCCTCTGGCAGGTCTCCGCGTCACCGCCTCAGGGAAGCCTTCCCTGGCTCCACCATGTCTCCTCCCCACCTCTCTGCCCTTCCCACCTGGAACCCCCCCTCTGCAGGTATCTCATACTTGTGCTGGCTTGTTCCATTAAACTCCGGAACTTATTGGTTAAGTGCCTGTCTCCCCTAGAGACTCAGAGCTCCATGAGGATAGTGACCCTGTCTGTTTTGGTCACCGCTGAGCCTGCACAGCCTAGGGCAGTGCCTGGCACAAGGTAGTGGGTACTGGAAATATGTGTTGGCTGAACCACACCCTAGTCATGACTCCTTCCTCCATAAGGTCTGAATCCCCCCCCACCAAGAGCTATTCACAAAGCACGCACAGGGTGCGCTATTGTGTTGGGGGACGTGGAGTAAATAGTGTGACCCACTCACTGCACTTTCTCTAGCAGTATGTGCTAAGCGTTTAGCCTGTGGGATCTAAATTAGTTCTTACAACAGTCTTACTAAGGTGGTAGACTCTATTAAATAACGTCTCCCCAAAATTCATGACCACCTGCAACCTTAGAATGGGGCCTTATTTGGAAATTGGATCTTTGTAGATGTCATTAGTTAAGAAGAGGTCCTATTGGATTGGGGAGGGCCCTGACCCAATGACTGGTGTCCTTGTAAGAAGAGAGAACCAAGACACAGACATGCAGAGAGGACACCTATGACCAGGCAGGCAGAACTGGAGTGATGCATCTATGAGCCAAGGTAAGCCAAGGGTTGCCTGCAAACACCGGAAGCTAGGAAGAGGCAAGGAAAGACTCCTCCCTAAGCCTCTGGAGAGAATCCAGGTGTGCAGACACCTTGATTTTAGATTTCTAGCCTCCAGAAGTATGATACATAAATTGCTGTTGTTTTAAGCCATCCAGTTTATGGAATTTTCGTAAGGCAACTCCAGAAAACAAATATGCAGGAGGTATTAAAATTCCCACAGCCTAGATAGAGTTAGAAATTGTTTCAATTCCAGCATCTTTGATCTTGACAACAACCCGAGGATGGTGGGGAATCCTGTGATTCACCTCCATGTCACGGATGAGGCCACTGAGCCCAGAGAGATCAAGCAAAATGCCAACATCACATGAAAGCAGGCTTTCCAGTTGAGATTCAAATCCATACCCACCCTAAGTCAGGTCCAGAGGGATGGTCCCAAAGAACACAACACCCTATCCATTGCCCGCCCATTGCCCCCTCCTGTGACAAAGGGGGCAGGTTAGATCTCTTCCCAGCATCATCACCTCAGCCAGGCCTGTTTCTGGGTGTCAGATCAACCCTTCTCAGATCGAACTTCTGACTCTGGCTTGCGGGTCCAACAGAGAATCCAAAAACTCATGGATCCCTGAGTCTTGATTGAATAAGACAAAACTGAACTATATTTGAAATGGTAGCTTGTTGTTTGGCCTTGAAAACACTTCAAGTAAAGTGGTTTCTCCTAGTCATTAATTCTCTTGAGGAGAAATTTACCTAAAAGTCATCTCCCTTAAAGTGTTTTGAAAATTAGATGAGATTAAAATGCGGGTGTTAAAATGAAATCAAGCAAGTGGTTTAGGTGGTAAGATTTTAGCTAACTGACTGAGAACCTTGAATGTCAAGCTAAAGAGTTCTAACTATTCCAGAAGCTATAGGAGAAATCATCAGAGGGCTGTGAGTGAGGAGTGATGCACCTTCTAGAAACGCTAACTTGGCAGCCATGAGAAGGGTGGATTAGACAAGAGACTGGAGGACGATGGGGAGGTTATGGTAAAAGTCCAAGAGAGAGAGCTGAGGCCCGGGCTGGAGCAGGAGGAGCCGAGTGAAGGGCAGGTCAAAGACACATGGCAGATGTACAATGGCATTTACTCCTGGCTGATGGTGAGAAACCAGCAGAGGATAGAGCCCGGATTGTCAATGAAGAAAGGAGGACAGGGCACAAGAAGGCAGGAAGATGAGTTGGGTCTGGGCACCACTGAGGCTGACATGACCATGGGAAGCCTGGTCAGTTACCTGAATTTTGGTCATTTCTGGGCCTGCTCATTTCTGACGGAAATATAAACTTCTATATGGTTTAAGTCACTGTTATTTTGGGTTTTTCTGTCCCTTGCAATCAGACATGAGCCTAACTAATACCAATCTTGGGGATCTGTTTTCCCCACAACCACAATCTCCTTTGAAGACATAACTGCTTCATCCCCAGAATATTGCATAGTTTTGAAAGAAGCTTCTTCTCCCTCCCAGAGTCCCCATATTCAATCTGTCTCGAAAGCTTACAGTTTCTCCCTTAAAGATAAAATTTTAGACTCACCTTTCCAGTGTAGTATCCTTGAGGATGCTCCTGTCTAGGTGCCTGCTCACCTGTAAGACCATCTCTCCTCTCCATCCCACTAGTGCGAACTCTGCTGGTGGCCTGCCGCACACTGCCCTGATGGACAGCCCTACAACCTGTCCCAACAGTTCTGAACCTGACTTCCAAGATCCTCCCAAATCTGGCTTTGACAGACGTGGCATTCTTTCCCACCTTTTTCCAACATGAACTTTAGTTCGGATCAAACCAGTCTTTCTAAAACACCATGTCCATTCCCAGTTCCACAGTTCACTTATTCTTTCTACATGGAATTTTTTCTCTTCACTTGGCTACAGTGTTTATTTGGCAATCTTCATCTTTCAAGGCCTTGAGCAAATTAGTAAGCCACCGGATAGGAGCATGTAGAACCTGAACCAGGCCACGAATCCAGCAAGACTGTAAGCAAGCTCCCAGCCAGATAATATAAGCAACTCGAAAGCAGAGAAGCTGCCCAACACCTTCTCAACAGTAACCCCCTACCCGTAATTCTGAGAAGAGTGATTCTCCAAATGAGGGAAGAAAAATCACGCAAGATGAAAGTGAAATCATTTAAAGATTCACAGACAAATAACTAAAACTATGTGATAAAATTGAGTCATACACACAAAAATAATTGGATGTAAAATTTATAATCTATGATGTCATACCCATTAGGATGGTTACTGTCAAAAACCAGAAAACAACAAGTGTTGGTGAGGATTTGGCACCAGTGGGAACATAAAATGGTGCAGCAGCTGTGGAAAACAGCATGGCAGCTCTCCAAAAAATTAAAAATAGAATTACCATAGGATCCAGCAGTTTCATTTCTCGGTATGTACTCCAAAGAATTGAAAGCAGGATTTTCAACAGACATTTGTACACCTATAGTCATAGTAGTATTATTCACGATAGCCAAAAGTTGAAAGTGTCCATTGATGAATGAATGGATAAACAAAATGTGGAATCTACATACAATGGAGTATTATTCAGTCTCAAAAAGGAAATAAAATCTGACACAAGCTACAACAGGGATGAATCTTGAGGACATTATGCTAAGTGAAAAAGACAAATCCTGCATGATTCCACTTATATCAGGGACCTAGAAGAGGCAAATTCATAGAGACAGAAAATACAATGATAGAATGGTGGTTGCTGGGAACTGTGGAGAGGGGGAAATGAGGACTTACTGTTTAATGGGGTCAGAGCTTCTATTGGGAAGACGAAGAGAGCTCTGGGGATTGGCTGCACAACAGTGTGACTGTACTTAAGGCTACCAAACTATATACCTTAGAAATGGTTAAGATGGTGAATTTTATGTTATATGGATTTTACCATGATTAGAAATAATTTTATTAATTAGAATCTACAGGATTTGGCGTTCGATTCTGGCAATATATTTAAATCACCTGGGCAATTATTAAAACAAAACACTGATGCCCCCCCCCTTTCCCCTCCTCCCCTAGAAATTGTTATCTAATTGGTTTGAAGTAGAGTATTAACTGATTCTAATGCGCAACCAGGGGGAATCACTGGTATAGGAATTAGGTAAAAAATGTCAGTGACTTCACACATACTTTTTAGACGTAGAATCTTAGAAGAAATGTGTGAGAGGAAGAAGAAAGAGCTAAGACATCGGTTTTATATACCCGAGGTTCATTCCCGTCCTACTACTTCCTAGCTTTGAGACTTTGCGCAACTTAGGCCACAGTGCCTGGCAAAGTACTCAGTGTCCAGCCTGATGCCTGGTACACAGCAAGCTGTCAATATATATTAGAAAAATAAATAACACATCTCTCTGGGAGCATAATGACTGTATTGCCACATTATTCTGAGAATTAGCTACCAGACATAATAAAGGTAGAGTTTCAAATATTGCTTGGCACACAGTAGGTATGCAATAAATGATAGATATTATTACCAGTATTATGGAAAGACCTTCAGAGGGCATCTCTAGTCTTCTCATTTAGCAGATGAGGACACTGGGGACCGGTTAAGAGGAAGGATTCTTTACTCAGTGTTCATATTATTATATAATAGCTTTCTACTTTTTTAACTTCTGGTATCTGAGGTGCTTTCATGTAAATGCCTATACTAAGACTTCCAAAAACCAATGCCACTGTTCAAACCATCACTTATAACAGGAATTGGGATGTGTTCAGATAAGCCTGCAGGTGCCTTATTTAGCAATGTTAGATGGCAGACTGTAGCTCTTTATGACAATCTGTGAAACATCAAACCTGAGACAATGACCTTGAGACTCTACAGGTCTGAGTCACTCTATGTATGGAAGGCAAGTTCCTGAGGTTCCCTGGGGACCGAATCACTCTTTGCTGAGTTTCAAGGGTTTTCTCTAAAATACAGCTTCCCAAAACTCCCAAACTGTCAAGACCTCAGTGACCTACCAGCAACCCCTGGTGCCCTTTGGCTCTCAGTTACTCCCTGACTACCCTCACAGAGTATGGCCAGAGAGAGGCACACAGACCATCGTAGGGTGGGGCTTGTTAAAAATGAATATTCCAAGACCTGAGGGTACAATCCTGTAGTCTCCATTTTCCCAGACTCCCAGGTGACTCTTCTGTGTGCTAAAGTGGAGAAGCACTGTCATTCTAGAAACCATCTGGCCGTTCATTCATTCCAATGTTCAACATTTTCCTGAGCAATTCTCCTTGCAGGCCCTGTCCTTGGCACTATCAAGTCAAAGAAGACATTGTTCTTACCCTGCAGGAGCTCAAAATCTTCTAGAGGATAGACAAACATCAGATGCTATAGTAGAGTGTGATCATTCATTCATTTCACTTAATCCTTCAACAAATAACTATCAAGAGCCCACCGTGTTCCAGGCATAGATTCACATACCGAAAGCCATATGGCGTCGTGGTTATACCATGGATAGGGCATCTGTGCTTTCAGGGCATGTATCCTAGCTCCTCTGCTCACTATGAGAGTGACCTTGGGCAAGTGACTTAACCTTCGTATGCCTCAGTTTCCTTATCTATAAAATGGGGATAATAATGGCACTTCCCTCACAGGGTGATTGTGACGATTCTATTAGTTACAATATTTAAAGCCTAGAATAGTCCCCTGCACCTGGTAAGTCCTGAGTAGATTTCCACAGGAATGAATGTAAGCTTCATGAAAGCCAGGATTTTTGTTTGTTTTATCCCTAACACCTACAGCAGGTGATCACTATATATTTGTAGAATGGATAAATAAATTTCTGTGGGAGATTGCCAACAATATGGCAGACTGAACTGGAATTAGCTGATTCCTCTCCACTTTCAACACATATGTGTTGGGTACTATATAAACAGGCATTTAAAAAATACATATCCGGCCTCAAAATAAAGATAAATCCCCAGGTACTAAAAAGCCAAAGAAAGAAATCACAGATAGAAATTTAAGCAGAAGCTGGCAAATTAGAAGTCTCAAAAATGGCCAACTCTTTTAATGATGGTAGTGGTGATGGGGATGGGGCTGATGGTGATGATGTAGATGATAGCTGAATGAAGATTAATCTCAAGAAGAATTACAGGGTACTTGTATATACAGGGCAGTCTTCCTAGAACAACTCCTTGGGAAGTCTTCCCCTCCCCTACTTTTGCCTGTGACCCACATTTACCACACAGATTATAACCTCCATGAAGGTGGAGCTACCTAGCTCATCTCTTTATCGCAACTGTTTGGATTCATCATGTGATCACTGCACTTCATAAACTGAACTAGATGTAGAAATTTCCCTGGGGCACTTTCTTCTGGTTCCAAAGCATCCACACACAGACAGAGACTCATACGCCACTGTGAAGGAGAGACCCAACACGTCAACAAGGTCAAACTCCCATCAAGTGTTTCATTTCACTGCTCACCATAGCCACTAAGGTCGCCCATCCTACTTACCACTTCTAAGGAAAGAATTCAAACTTTCATGAGTCTGTAAGAAAGGGATTAATGTTGAGACTCTTTACAACCTGTTGTACCCTGCTCTAGCTCTAACTGCTTGGGTGCCACATAAGGGATGATAAGACATTATTGCAATAAATAGGAATATGGTGCCTGCTAACTCAGATTTCCACACAGCTCCCATAGATAACTACCAAAATATAAATTGGACTTGCTGAAACTGACATAGCACTTTGGAATAGAAATTTTAAAAATATTCTTAGCTGGCAAGAACCAATGCAAGGTGAGTATTTCAGTTCTTTGCATATGCAAAAGTGTACAGTGCAAATCCTGGATATACCACCAACTCTGAGACTAGCCAGCTCATATTCAAATAGTACATAGTACAGGGCTGCTCATTGGGAAGGAGAGGTTCGTTTTATTATTTAAAATTTATACCTTTTAATATACATCCCCCCAAAGCTATCTGACTCTGAAAAATCAAAATTCCTTAACAATTCTAAACAAAGTGTTATGATATATTAAGTAGACGTATAAATCCTTTATTTTTAACATAAAGGAAGAGGCACACCATTTTTATTACTAGAAAATCAGTTTCTCCTGAACCTACTGAAATACTGAACAGCTATTTAGAGATTCTTCTTTTCAGAAGTGCCCACGTGTCTGTAGCCCTGCTTCTGCCATGGCAAACACCCACCCATTACCTGCCTCTGGTCCCCCAAACATGCATAGCCATGCTTGGTCAGCCTCTGAAAGCCAACTTTGCTTCTAGGGGAAAGGTTACTATTGGGAGGTCCCAATCCCCCTTCCCACCATCAGAGGCAGCACAGCACACTGACTGAGCCCCAGGGTCCAGCTACCCGGGTTCGCCTCCTGCTTGGAGAATGACCATGTGACCACTCAACCGCCATCTGACCGTGACTGTGGGCAAGTCGCTCAACTTCTCCAAGTCTATCGCTTCATCTGTATGACAGTCATAATGCCTTCCTCATCCTGCAGGTGGGAGCTAAAATGAGCGAGCATGTGGGAAGCATGTAGAACATTGCTGGGCTCGTAGTAAGTGCCCGGTAAGCCTTGGCTATTATTATTGTTGTCACCGTGCCCTCTCTAACCCTAGATGACTCTTTCCTTCGTCTCTGCTCTGGCTCAAGTTTGTGTCACCTCACTCCCAAATTTCTACTGTGCTTTGGGGCTGGGGCTTTAGAAATGCAGTAGTAGACATTAAGGAAGCTTTCCTGAAGGCAATGGCATTAAAGTTGGTCATTAAAAAAAATCTCTTCCTCCCTTTTTGAGCATTTATCAGAAAATTAGAAAAGGAGGAAATTGAGGAATTACACAATCTCCTTAAAATTCTTAAATTTATCTATTTATTTTTAAGTAGACTCCACACCCAACGTGGGACTTGAACTCATGACGCTGAGATTAAGCGTCACATGCTCTTCTGACTAAGCCAGCCAGGCGCCCCTCCTTAAAATTCTTTATAGGCCAGTCAGGGCCCTCTCAACTTCCTTCTCTATATTCTCAGACAGGTATCTCTAGCTCTTTCTCTCTTTCCCCTTGTATGTCACATCTTCCCAACCTTGCATGTTGTTATGGCTTTTATCCTTCAGAGCTTTTCTGCTAACTTTATTTTTTTCAAACTTTCTGAGCCCAAAGGCATGCCATGTACCAGCTGCAGTAACACCAGGGCTTAGCAGAGCAGAGTAACGCATCCAAATTTCCTTGAGCTTTCTATTCCTAAGAATATGATTAACTTTGAAGAAGCCACACAAGACTTTAGTTGGGCAAAAATAACATGAAAGGGCTTATTGGACCCAAATTGCTTTTTATTTGTGCCATTTCTGTCAGTGTCACACGTAAATGTTAATATACTAAAGGAAGAGTTATAGAATAATTGCCGGGAGAACAGACTGACATTGACAGGGCTGTTGCAGGTTATGAATGTTGTTCCCTGAACAAAGGCAACCGGCTGAGGGGTTAGTGGGGCCTGAGATCCGGACCCTGACTCAGAAAGCTGTGCTTCCTGGGACAGAGTGGGATTTACTCAGAAGAGACATCTTTCTCCATTTCATACAAAGACACCATATGGTCTATTGATGGTTACATACAGGGGGCTTAAATAACTAAGTGAGGATAATGGGAGTCAGATTTCTCACTGTCAAAGGAGTTTCAAACATGACAAGGGTGTTGGGCTGGAATTGGAGGTGTCAGTGTGAACTCATGGTTTTTTAATATAGGCAGATATAATTTACATGGGTATATGGAGTGTGTACATGGGTAATAGTTCCTAGCTCTTTCTACCCAGAGGGCCTAGAATCCATGATACACCTATAGCAATGATCATACCTTGTAGCACAGATCTTTTTTTAAAAATATTTTTTAAAATTTTTTATTGTTATGTTAATCACCATACATTACACCATTAGTTTTTGATGTAGTGTTCCATGATTCATTGTTTGTGCATAACACCCAGTGCTCCATGCAGAACGTGCCCTCTTTAATACCCATCACCAGGCCAACCCATCCCCCCACCCCCCTCCCCTCTAGAACCCTCAGTTTGTTTTTCAGAGTCCATCGTCTCTCATGGTTCGTCTCCCCCTCTGATTTCCTCCCCTTCATTCTTCCCCTCCTGCTATCTTCTTCTTTTTCTTTTTTTCCTTAACATATATTGCATTATTTGTTTCAGAGGTACAGATCTGTGATTCAACAGTCTTGCACAATTCACAGCGCTCACCATAGCACATACCCTCCCCAGTGTCTATCACCCAGCCACCCCATCCCTCCCACCCCCCACCACTCCAGCAACCCTCAGTTTGTTTCCTGAGATTAGGAATTCCTCATATCAGTGAGGTCATATAATACATGTCTTTCTCTGATTGACTTATTTCACGCAGCATAACACCCTCCAGTTCCATCCACATCATTGCAAATGGCAAGATCTCATTCCTTTTGATGGCTGCATAATATTCCATTGTGTATATATACCACCTCTTCTTTATCCGTTCATCTGTCGATGGACATCTTGGCTCTTTCCACAGTTTGGCTATTGTGGACATTGCTGCTATAAACATCGGGGTGCAGGTACCCCTTCGGATCCCTACATTTGTATCTTTGGGGTAAATACCCAGTAGTGCAATTGCTGGATCATATGGTAGCTCTATTTTCAACTGTTTGAGGAACCTCCATACTGTTTTCCAGAGTGGCTGCACCAGCTTGCATTCCCACCAACAGTGTAGGACGGTTCCCTTTTCTCCATAGCACAGATCTTCTAAAAGGAACCAGAACCCATTAGAAAGATGGAGGATTCCAGGGTTGGGACAATGAAAGTATAAGATGAGCCAGGAACATCTTGTGGTTCTAAAAAGTAAAAAAGTGCTCTAAAAATTTTGAGAATATGTCAAAATTACATAAGGTCGCTTGAAAGGACTCCCTCCTTTCACCTTTCTCTGGTCTCCCAAACACCCATACTCATGCTTGCCCAAATCGGGGAAAATCTGAGCATCAAAATAAGTAATGATAGTCGTAGATTATAACCCATTAAATGAAATTATAATTCTGTAAATCCATTCTGACACAAACAAATAAATGAATTTTTAAAATGGGATAGAAGGAAAAGGCTTTAAGGCTGCACCTTAAAATAGAATACCAACCAATAAATACAGAATAAATGTTAACATCAGAAAATTGTGATTGGTAACCATCACAATAATTGATTCGGGCAAAGTCATCAGCAAAGGCTAAAATTAGTGGGTAAAAATTTGATGGGGAACAGGATATTTACATCCCAATATATCATCCCCAAAAATACTTATTAGTAAATACAAAATACTTATTCATTCATTCATTCATTCATTCATTCACAAAGCACAAAATAGTTCATTTATCTTGGAGTAGATAACCTAGCAAGACACTATCTTAACCAAATGACAAACTTAACAGTAATGGGACAAATGAACATTATGTACCACCTGATACGATGCACTGGAAAGGGTTTTCCTGACAAGCATACGTAAACTGAATCCAATCTTTTGGAAACATTAGACAAACCCAAATGGAGAGACATTCTACAAAGTTATGGGACAAAACTCTTCAAGAATATCAATGTCATGGAAGGTAAGAAAAAGTAAAGAACTCGTCCAGACTAAAGTGGCATAATGACTAAATGCAATGCGTGATTCTGGATTGTATCCTGGATCTATAAAAGACATTATTAGGACAATTAAAACATTTCTAATGGAGTCTATAGATTTTGATGTTTGTTTTGCGGATATGTAGGAGAGTTTTGTTTGTTTGTTAGGAAATATACGCTGAAATATTAAAGAGTATTGAGGGATCCTGTCTACAATTTACTCTCAAATGGTTCAATGAAAAATATATATTAATAGAGAGAGAGGTAAATGTGGTAAAATATTAACAATTGGGGAATGTGGGTGAAGGTATATGGGATCCCTTTTTACTATTGCTGAAAATATTCACAAGTTTGAAAATCAATTAAAAAATTTTTTTTTTCTAAAAAGTGAAGACAAAGGGAAAAGATTTTTAGGCCAAAAAGACCCTGAGAGAATTAATCCCAAATAAGCCTGCACGGAAAGATAGGGAAGGAAATACCTCAGACAGAAGGAAAATGGTTCCTCCAAAATACTGAAACCTAAAAAAGAATGAAGAACAATGGAAAAAAGTAAAAATGTGGGTAAATGTAGATGAATATTGAGTATAACAATGATACTATATTGTGTGGTCTAAAAGATGTATAGACTAACACAAAATACAGGGAGTGGGGGTAAGTAGAATTTGAGTTTTAAGGCCCTAGCATTGTCAGTGAAGTGATAAAAGCACTAATTTATATTAGACTGCAATAAGTCCAGTTTGCATGTTCTAATTGCTAGGCTAGCCATCAAAGACATAGTAAAAAAAAAAAAAATGTAATTACAAATGAGTAGAGAGGGAAAATGGAATAGTAACAATAAAAGAACTTTATTAACCCAAAAGAAGGGAATGAAGAAGCAAAAAGCAAATATAAAACAGGTGGAACAAATAGAAAAAAATTAAATTATAGGTATACTAAAATACATATAAATATATCACTCACAGAAATATAAATATGAAATACTCCCATTAAAAGGCAAAGATTGTCAAGCTGAATAAAAACAAAATATAAAACCTAGTCTGAAGTTCTTATAAGAGTCTCAAATATAGGGACATGAAAAAATTGAAAGTAAAGGGATAGAAAAGATACACTATACAAACACTAACCAAAAGAAAGTTGATATAGCCACATAAACATTAAAGTAAATTTTAAGATAAAAACCATTGCTAGAAACAGAGATATTTTTGATAATAATAAAAGTTTGAATTTGCCAGGAAGATAAAACAATTTCTAAACTTGTATTCATCCAGTAACAGTTTCAAAATAGATAAAGCAAAAAATTCACAGAACAAAAGGAAATACTTAAATGCACATAGTTAAAAAAAAAACTTTAACATACTTCTCATAATAATGAAGAGAATAAACAAGAAAAAATCAGTACGAACAAAGAAGACCTAAATAATGCAATTAACGAATTTAACCTAATTGACATATATAGAACACCGCAGATGAGGATGAAATGCGTGTTCTTTTCAAGCACACGAGGGGTAGTTACTAAAATTGACATATGCTAGACCATAAAGTGAGCCTTAACAAATTTCAAAGAACTGAAACCATTTAAGGTATGTTTTCTGACCGCAGTGGAATTAAGTTAGGTATTAGTCACAAAAAGATGACTCAAATATTCTCATGTTTAGAATAAACAGTATCACTCTAAATACCTTCTAAGAGAGATCTGGCTCTGCATATCAGCCCAACCTCATGCCACCACCACGCCCGTTGGCTGTGCCTGACCCTTTGAATGGTGGGCCTCCGCCTGCTGTAGCTCTGGGGCTGGTCCTGCCTTCACATCCTGAAAGCATTCTGTGGACCTTCTCCCTCTACTCTACCCCACATCGTAATCTGGCCACAGGTGTGCCTCCTGCATTAGCCTTCAGAAAACTTGTATTTCAGCCACCTGAGAATATTCACCATGCCCTCAATGCACTATGTTCCCTAATATATGCCCTTCCTGCTGCCTTATGTGTCTCATCTCCTCTCCCCCACACAATCACCTTTCACCTGCCTCACCTGCCTGTGGAACTCCTACTCATCTGTCAAGGCCCTGCTGAAACTTCAAACTTCATCTTCTCTCTCCCTGAGCCCCAGTCAGAATTTAACATGGTTTTGGTGGCTATCCTTTTACTCTAATGCCAATCTTATTTTACTCTGGCAGAAGTGTCTCTCTGTCTCTGCCTCCAGATCAAGAGCTCCAGGAAGATGGGGACCTTGTCATGTTTAGATTTATATACCTAAAGACTAGCTCCATGAATGAAAAGCAGGAACCGAGCTATCACTGAATGAATGAAGCCAGCAAGCATTAATAAATTGTCTTTAAAAAAAAAAAGAATAAATATTTCAGAAGTAGCTCCTACTTCTTACACACCGGAACACCAATACCTGCTATTTCTGCCTTTATCAACATAAGGGTATATGCTGATTAATGGATGCATTTACTGAATCCCTAATATCGTGGTGGGCTAGAGGCTGGGCATATGGAGATAAATAAAACACAGACCCTGCCTTCATGGAGCTCAGACCCTCCTAGAGTTAACTGTAAAACAATTTAAAGGTGCATTGATAGACATATGCTTAGGATTAATCCATTTCAAAAAAACGTATTATTCTCTTAAAACAATATGAAGTTCACATGTTTGCGATAAATGTTATTTAGTGGCTGGTAACACTGGAGAAATTTGGAAATGGTTCCATCACCAGCCATTTCATTCTCTGGGTGACTTTGGTTGACACCAAGATCATCAGGCAGGCTTTGAAATAATACTTATTGAAAGCTGAAAACGTGAATGAGTTTCCACCTGCAAGAAATGATGAATCCCTTTCCAAAAACAGAGATAATTGTTAGCAATTTCGGAAGGTGAACTAGTAAAAGATTCATTCTCATATCATTCTCATCTGTCTGATAGAGATGGAAGGTTTATATGGGCTTGACTAGTCCCCATGGCAACAGCCTTTCTCCTGGGTTACCATAGGAATTGTGAAGGCCTTTATAAACCTCCATTAGCACAACCTAGGCCGGCAGCCGTCAGAAACGTCTGCTGAGGAAGACACTGCGAAGTGTCAGCAAGGGCGTTTGGGAATTAATTTTACCCTAGAGTTGCTGTGCAGGTCTGTTTAGCCCCCACCTCTACAGCTTTGAACACCAGATAACACTAGAATCAGACCGATACCTTGAACACGTCATATGATGGGGTTTTTAAAACCCAGCCACAAACATATGACCAGATTTGAAAAGGTTCTGAGAGATGAGGAAGGACTCTAATTCTGACAAAGTCTCACACAGGAGAGTAGTAAATTCACACACTTTTATTCTTCCCCAGGACAGGGCATTAGAACCATATTAATAATTAATATTATTATTATTAATAATACAATGGATGGTCGGGATGGTTACTCAAAAATGTGAATGTTCTTAATACCACTGAACTGTACACTTAAAAACTGTTAAGCTGTTAAAATTTTATGTGTATTTTAGCACATTAAAAATATTTTTTAGGGGCGCCTGGGTGGCTCAGATGGTTAAGCGTCTGCCTTCAGCTCAGGTCATGATCCCAGGGTCCTGGGATTGAGTCCCGCATTGGGCTCCCTGCTCAATGGGGAGTCTGCTTCTCCCTCTCCCTCTGCCTGCTGCTCTGCCTACTTGTGCTCTCTATCTCTCTGTCAAATAAATAAATAAAATCTTTAAAAAAATTTTTTTAAAAACCCTAATAGATGACTTTTATGATACTACCATTACTGAGCATCTACTATATCCCAGGCTCTTAAGATATTCTATGTCACAAGCCTGGGAGCAGGTGTCCCTACTTTAAAGATGATTATTATTCCTACATTGAAGATGAGAACATGGAGGCTTAGAGAAATAAAGTAAGTTGTTCCAGGTTACATAGCTAGGAAGTGAGCGCGGTCAAGACCAGGTCTCTCTGATTTTGGAATCCCGGCCCTTAA
The DNA here is from genome assembly GCF_037043125.1 of Eumetopias jubatus. Taxonomy (NCBI): domain Eukaryota; kingdom Metazoa; phylum Chordata; class Mammalia; order Carnivora; family Otariidae; genus Eumetopias; species Eumetopias jubatus. The sequence continues at coordinate 63,165,194 of NW_028274821.1, forward strand.
CCATACAACTTCAGCATCCATGTCACACACCACAGCAGCTCGCTAATACGATTAAGACAGCTTCTTCTGAATGGATACGTTAAAGCTCTGGTGGAATTTTGTTTCAATGTTACTGTTTTCTTTAAGACATAAAGGGTGACCTCTTAGGGTGCAACTACAAGAGGGCTTTCATTTTTATTCTAACCTTTGAATTATGGTACAACAATCATGTACTTTCAGAAAATATAAAGATATTTCCATTTTGTTTAAAGTTGCATTGTATCAAGATGAATAACTCCTGGCACTTTCAAATAGCAATCAGTATTAAAAAAAACACACACACAAAAATGTACAGGACAATTGCATAGAGGGAGACATTGCTTAATAAATAAGCTGGAGGGGCACCTGGGTGGCTCATTCGGTTAAGCGTCTGCCTTTGGCTCAGGTCATGATCCCTGGGTCCTGGGATTGAGCCCCTCATCGGGCTCCCTGCTCAGTGGGGAGTCTGCTTCTCCCTCACCCCCTACCACCTGCCCTCCCCGACTCATGCTCTCTCGTTCTCTAAGTCAAATAAATAAATAAAACCTTTTTAAAAATAATAAATAAATAAATAAATAAATAAATAAATAAATAAATAAGCAAGCAAGCAAGCTGGAGAATGGCAGGTCATGTTTAGGCACTGGAAAGCCCTTTCTGGTCAGGGCAAAGAAAATTACCATGCTGCATACCAAAAAAAAAAAAAAAAAGTGGAATACATTTGGTAATAATCTCTTTGAGCTTTGGTCAAGCTGTATGGAAGAAGTATGGGAAAAAAAAATAACTCTGGGGAGAAGGAATTCTAAAACCACTGGGAATTTCTTCAGTAGCAAGAAGGAAAGCAGCAATAGGAATTGGTTCGTTAAAAATAAGCCTTGGGGGCATGCCACCAGACAGGAAGCCTGCCCTCCTTTGAGGTTTCTTCTGCACGCCAGTCCAAGCTGTGAAGAACACTACTGCGAAGATTCTTTTGCCGAGAGCCAAAAACCTGGGTCCCAGCCCCTGAAGCTCTCAATGCTCAAGAAGGGTAAACTGGAGAAGGAATTATATTTTTTTTCTCTTTGAAGACGTAAGTGGAAAAGAGGATACTAATATACCAGATTGCATCTACTTTTCTTTATTATTTTGCTTTTGGAGTACAGTTTCTTAAATATCTGGTAGTGTTTCTCTTTAGCTGCTTTCATAATTTGTTTTGAACAGTAAAACTGAGGGGAAATGGGGAATTCTTGTTTCGTGGGTACAGAATTTCAGATTTGAAAGATGAAAAGATCTGAAAATCTGTTGCAAAACAATGTAGATGAACTTAATGCTGCTGAACTATACACTTAAAAATGGTTAAGTGACACGTTTTATGTGATGTGTTTTTAGCCACAATTTTTTTAAAAAAGGGTAAAACTGATGATATCTGTCTTAGCCAGCTCAGACTGCTATAACAAAATACCACAGACTGGGTGGCTTAAGCAACAGATATGTATTTCTCACACTTCTGGAGACTGGAAAGTCCAAGATCAAGGGCCAGAAAGATTATCTTCCTGCTGAGATCCCTCTACCTGGCTTGCAGATGACCACCTACTTGCTGAGTCCTCACAAGGCAAAAAGAGTGAGCTCTGGTCTCTCCCTCTTCTCATAAAGATACTAATCCCATCATGGAGCCGACCCTCTTGAACTCATCTAAATCTAATGACTCCTGAAGTAGGTATCCAGGAAGACACACCCTTTCCTCATTAACAGATAAAATCCAGAACTCTCTTGCTTTGCTCTCATGTTGAGCTCACTTCTAGTTCTGCTTCTGCATTTACTCACCCCCGACCTCTTGCTCTGCCTTTGCCCATCACAATGATGATGGACATGGCTTCTTTGACCTTGACCCTTAGCTCTTCTCCTGGGTACTTATGCTGAACGTACCCCCAAATTAGATCTACTTCTGGCCACTCTGAGCTGCCATCCGGACCCAGGCCTCTGAATCCTACCTCATCAGGAGGGCCCATTCCAGCCTATCTTAAAAGTGGGATGCATTGGAAATAAAGCCAAAGGCATTATAAGACACTGTACAAAAAAATTATAGAACAATAAGCCGAATTTTATCAGGGATAAATTTAAAGCTGTGCTCTGTGAGTCATTAAATCAATTGTTTCAATCTAGGATTCAAGATGTAGCTTGATAGCAGTTCATATGATACAGACTTTGGGCTTTTATTGACCATTACTGACAAATCCAATATTAGTCAACAGTCCAGTAAGGTCACTAAGATTACCATTATGATGTTTAGCTACATCAGAAAGTTGGCAAACTCATCTAGTGAAGGGACAGGTAGTAAGTATTTTAGAATTTGCAGGCCATACAGGCTCTTGTGGCAATTACTCAACTCTGTCCCTGTCTATCAAAAGCAGCCAGAGATAATGTGTAGAAGAATGGGTATGGCTATGTTCCAATAAAATTTCAGTTAAACAAACTGGGTCAGTTTGCCGACCCCTTGGCTACAAAATGCAGAGCCAAGACAAAGGAGTTGATATTCTCACTGCACCCTGCAGGAGGAGACAAGCTAATTCTTTTTTATTTCTAGGTTCTACAGGTGTAGTTGGTCAGAGACAAGAGAATAGAGATTTCCCTATGGGTCAGTATTGGTTTATTAATCCGTCAACCTTGAGCATCGTTTTTCATTTCAGCTAAGAATCCACCTGGAAGTACTCACATTCCATTTGAACTTCTCCGTCTAGTCCCCAGGGGTAAGATAGCTATCCTTGCAGAGCCTCGCTGAAATCACACCACCCAAGTCTACCACAGAATTGAGGACTTGAGAGAGGTTAGAGTGTGGGAGATACAGCTTTAGTAGTCTCAGAGACTTGATGGGAGGATCCTTATACCTAAATACGGTAATGGAAGTGTTTCACCTTGTTAAAAGGAAGCAGGTATGGTAGTGCTACACACCACAAGACAAATCCTTGAATGGAGATAATATCAAAATTATCCTGAGGATCATCAGTCCTTTAAAATACTTACCAGGTGATCATTTAATACACTGCCCTAGGGCACCTGGGTGGCTCAGTTGGTTAAGTGACTGCCTTCGGCTCAGGTCATGATCCTGGAGTCCCGGGATCGAGTCCCGCATCGGGCTCCCTGCTCAGCAGGGAGTCTGCTTCTCCCTCTGACCCTCCCCCCTCTCATGCTCTCTCTCTCTATCTCATTCTCTCTCTCAAATGAATAAATAAAATCTTTAAAAAAAAAATACACCGTCCTAGCTTCTGAGCTGCAAGATGGTAAATCTATGGGCAGAAGTCAAACACTGGTGGCCTGTTGGCCCTATCCATCCACAAACCTGTTTAATTCGGCCTGTACAATACTTCTTAAAGCATTCAAATTGTTACCCCATTTGAAAATTTAAAAATTTAACTTAAAAATGTTGAAGTTCCAGCAATTCTAGACGTGGCTACAACGGTCCGGAGCTCAGTAACAGCTGTGCCTTTGAGAAAGAGCCTGCCTTTTCCAGCTTGCTAGGGTCTCTATCCGTCCTACTTGACTCTTCCATTATTTTCTGGTCTCCGTAAACGTTTAAGTTTACAGTTTCTTTTACATAACCCACTTTTTCCCCTTTTAGAAAATCATGACTATTCTTAGCTGATTCCAGTCTTCTGACACATCCCCCATTTTTCACAGCTCCTCTGAGATAACAAGAAGTGGCCCAGTAATCTCATTTGCAAGGTCTTGCAGTTCCCTAGAATACAATGTTCCTGGGCAGGAGGCTGGAAGCTTTGTACTCAGTCTCTTCACCAGCTTGGACTTCAGTGATCTTTTTTATGCCCCTGATTTTTCTAGCCTTTCCATTCATAAGGTCATTCTTCTTGGCAGAGCAAACGAAGGCCAAGAGTTTTGGAATGGCTTTGAAAGCATTTACCCAAGACTTTTGCTTTTGCCTTGTTCACTTTTCAACTTGCTCCAAATAGCATTCTGTGTCTTTTATGATGTCCTGAGCATTGTTCACAAGTCAGAATTTATCCTGAGCTTTTGCTTTTCTGACGTCATTTGCACACATCTTCACCATTTTTATATTCACTCTTTGGTTTCCAGTAATGTCCTTGGAAGAGCTGAGCTCACATAGAGCTCCCTGAGAAACCAAAGGATTCCTTCTATTTAGAGTCCACCTCAGTTTCTTTGTCATCAGGATTGTATGCAATTTCATAGACAGAATGTCCACATGGGGACCTTCCCAAACCTGCTGAGACATCTACCACTTTAGAATTTCAAACCAGCTGAAGCTTTTCTCTGGGTTTCTTTTCTCCCCCTGGCTAATGGAAGCTCTCTCTCTTTCTCTCAGGCTTCCTCTTCTTTCTATCACAATTAAGTACAGGAGACAATCTCATCACCTTATCTACCTGCTGGGAGTAAAAAATTGTGGGGCAATAAGGATTTATTAGAAGCTGGGCGGAATCTGAAATTTGCTTAGATCTGACACCTTCTGGCTTCCAGCTTTATTCTTTGAATTTCGGGCATGTTGAGAAGCCTCCTGGGCAAAGAACTCACAAAGATGCATGTGGCATGGGAGAGTAAATGATAGGGAGGGGCGTTCAACAGAAAGTAAATTGCGAGAGGATGTGCAGAGTCCCTTCGACATAAATTACATCCAAAGACGAGGGGTTTTGCATGACTAGTTAGATTCAATGGCAAAGCCTGAGAGTCTGTGGGGAGAGACATTGCAAGCACCATGATAGGGAGTTTTGCTTGAACCAGCTCTGACTCCTCCATCCCAACAGACATGTGTGCCCTGGAAAGAAGAGGGCAATGAGTGAACTAAATAGCTTTCCACCAAAATTTGTTGTGAGCTCCTCTAAGAGACTGAGACAGGGAGGAGGACCAGCTGGCCAGAGTAGCAGTGGGGATTAAGTGATGGTGTAGGAGCAAGCTGGGGACAATCAAGATGCAACATGAAGACACTTTGCTTTCTTACCAGACCTGCAATCTGAGTCAGGGACTCATTTTTTCCATCTGGCTGGATGATCTTCAGAATGCCCCCATGTCATTAACAACTTCTTTTCTTTTATACTTTTGCCTTTCTCAAGGTTTGACTCATAGCTCAAGGCATCTCCATTCAAGGATTTGTCTTGTGATATGTAGCACTACCATACCTACTTCCTTTTGACAAGGTGAACCCCTCCATTACCATATTTAGGTGTAAGGATTCTCCCATCAAGTGTCTGAGATTCCTAAAGCTGTATCTCCCTTCTAACGTTAAATATCAAAATTATTCTATTACACAGTACTAATACATCTTTTCAACCCTTTGTTTAGTTTTAACCCTTCATTACCTGAGATTCTCCCGGCCCCCACCCCCACCCCCAGGCTTATGCTTCTGGGTTACTAGTAACCAACTCTACAATTTCTTTCTGAATAGTCACCAAGGACTCCATGATCTTGCCGTCCTCATGTGATAATAGTTACCACTAATGATGATGATAAGTACCACTTAATGGGTAGCTACTCTGAGCCATTCCCATCTATTCTCTCTTATCTTTGCAAGGGATATTTTTATTTCCACTTTATAGATGAAAAAAACAGAGACTCGGGTAAGTGAAATAATTTGCTCAAAGTTCCAAAGCTATTAAACAGGTGGGCTGGTCTAACAGGGTCCTGACATCCTCAAAAGAGATGATTGATGAAAGTTTAATGAAGGGAACATGGTAAGGTATGCAGAGTTATAGAAAACCTGCAAGGGGCGATAAAGTAATCCATTAATAGAAACAGTAGAAAGCTTTTATTATCCTTGGGCATGAAGGGGCAAGAAAAGCTAGTGGTTGCTCAAACCTGGAGAGAGAGCTGTAGGAAAAGACCAACTGTCAGGAGCAGCCATGGCCAAACTGCAACCCAACAGAAAATAAATATCCTGACCTCACTTCTCACCTCTGATTACCTGCCAGCACCTCCCATTGGCTAAACCCAACTGGAGGTAGGAGAGCAAATCTCAAGTCAACCCCCAGCACACAGAGCAAGGTCAAGAAGGGTGGAAAGTGGGTCTGGAGGAAAATGGAGAACATCCCTCAGAACTGAGATTTGAACCCTGGTTTATCTAACTCCAAAGCCCTTGTTTTTCTCAAAATTCCAGTGTCTTACATTCCAGATACTTAACTTAGTGTCTTAACTAAGAGTTCATAATTTCAGTTTCTCAAACCTCGATCTCCAAATCCAAATTCCATTCTCAGACATGCATCTTAGGCAGTCATTAACTTCCCAGATAATCTTATTTCTTCCAAGTCATCTTCCAAATAATGACCTGAAGAAAGCCATGCCTGTACCCATAAGTTCTGCAGTGTCCTGTTTAGCATATTAGAATCCCTGGAGATATTGATAACATTTGCCCACACAAATGATTCATTAAGAGTGGGATATCTTAGCAGACTCTGCCACAGCCCAGATACCTGCTCCAAGAAGTCAGTCCTTTCCTGATTGGAGGACTGGCCCAACCCACGGTCCCTTGAAATCCTTCACTCCTCAGTTTTCTCTGACCTTTATTTTCCCATCCTATCTACCTCTTTCTTAAGAAGGAATACCAAGAGGCCTTCATCAACCTCTTTCCTATTCTCCTCAATCAGGGAAATCTATTAAGACTTCCAGGGATGGCTGGTTACTGATTCACTGTATAATCAATATGCCTTTATCGATGCACAGTATCTTTCATGACTTCCCCAAAGATGAGGAAATAGTAATTATATTGGTCACTTCCCAAGACAAGAATTGGGCCACTTTTTCAAGTAGGCAGTATCACTGCATTTTTTTGATTTAATTTTATTATGCTATGTTAATCACCATTCACTACATCATTAGTTTTTGAGGTAGTGTTCCATGATTCATTGTTTGTGTATAACACCCAGTGCTCCATTCAGTACGTGCCCTCCTTAATATCCACCACCGGGCTAACACATCCCCCCACCCCCCTCCCCTCTAGAACCCTCAGTTTGTTTCTTAGAGTCCATAGTCTCTCATGGTTTGTCTCCCCCTCCGATTTCCTCCCCTTCATTTTTCCCTTCCTACTACCTTCTTTTTTTTTTTTTTAACATATAATGTATTATTTGTTTCAGAGGTACAGGTCTGAGTATCACTGCTTTTAAAAGTCATGTAAAAAATTTTTTTAAAAATCATGTAAGATAAAGCATAATTATGTATGCAGAAAATCCTAAGAAATCTGCAAAAAAACTAGAACTAAAAGATGAATTTAGCAAAGTCACAGGTTACAGGGTAATTATATAAAATCAATTGTATTTTTATAGACTATCAGTGAAAAATTAGAAAATGAAATCAAAGAAACAATACCAATACAGTAACATAAAAAAATAAAACATTTAGGAATACATTGAACACGTATATGCAAGACCTGTACACTGAAAACTACAAAATGTTACGGATAAATTGAGAATAACTAAACAAATTGAAAGGTACACATTCATGTGTTCATAAATTGCAAGTCTCAATCTTGTTACAGTATCTGTTTTCTCTAAATTTATTTATAGATTCAATGTTACCCCTATCAAAACCCCAGCAGCTTTTTTTGGTAGAAATTGATACACTGATTCTAAAATGTATATGGAATTGCAAATGATTGAAAATGTCCAAAACAATTTTGAAAAAGAAGCAAAAAGTGGGAGGACTTACCCTACCTGACTTCAAGACTTACTATAAAACTATAGTAATCAAGACAGTGTAGTATTGGTGTGAGGATAGATAAATGGATCAACAGAGCAGATCAGAGAGATCACAGACATATATTTTCAATAAAGGTGACAAAGTAAGTAAGTCAATGGGGAAAGGGCAGTCTTCAATCAGGAATCACTGGATACCTACATGGGAAAAGATATCCTTACCCCACATCAGACACAAAAATTAACCTGAAATAGACCACAGAACAAAACAGAAAACTGAAACTATAAAACTCCTAGAGGAAAATGTAAGAGAAAATATCTGAGAACTTGAAGTCAGCAAAGATTTTTTACTCAGGACAGGAAAGGCATTAAACGTAAAATAAAAAACGGATAAATTGAACAGCAATGGTCCTGAGGCTACTGCCTGGGGAGTTTAAGCCAACTTGGCACCTAGAAGAGTCTCTTTTTCTTTGTGTATTTTTGCCCTTATTAACAAGCATGTTAAATTGACCCTTGGCTAAAGCTCTTGAGTTCTACATAACTCCAGTCCAGCCTGCCAAAGTTCTCTGTGCTGGACTGGGTCTCAGTCCCAGCGAACAATAAAATGTGAATTTGCCTTTCTTTGCCTTTGTTCTTTGTTAATGTATACCTCTTGTAAATATGTCAAGAAAAGAAGAGGCTGAGCTGAGACAGAATTTATGCTCTGCTGGATCCTATGCCAAATTAATATCGAAGACTGTCAATGCTCCAAGATCATCACAGGCATCATGTACTGCTGCCATGCTTTGTCTCATTCTATGTTTTAAAACCAGTGTCCCCTGTTACATTAGAATCCTTAAATTTAATTAATAGGAGGCTACAGTTCCTGACCCTGCCTTGGAGAAGAAAAACTTTTCCCAAGAGGATGTTTCTATCATAATCCACACTGCCACCTTGGAATACAGTATACCAGGACTGCTGTGGATATTGTTCCCATTACTGAACCTCAGGTCCTACTAAAGGACCCAGCCCTGGCTTAAGTAAGGATATGGACAATGATAAAGGTGTGTCTCTGCTTTGGAGGTCTCAGAGATGTTTTAACTGCTTAAGACTCCCATAAGGTCCCTGAATCCCTGCCCATCAGGACAATGAGAGGGCCATAGAAACCTAAAGATAAAAGTAGGTGAGGCTGAAGACATCCTATGAAAGAAGAACACACATCTGTGGTCTCATGGCTATGAATCCATTGACCCTACCTCTGGCTTTGTCCCTCTCTAGCCCTGAACCTGTGGACTTGACTCTATCCTTTTGTGTGAACCCAACAATTTCTGAATTTCTGATCTTGCTGAAACCTGCCCTCAGCACCCTAGAGTTCTAGCAATGTCTCCAGCATCAGAGATGTTCCTTTGGATATGGCCCCAGCTGATCCAGTTCACGCAACATTGGTTGCTATTCTTTAATAAAAGGACAGAACTGTGGAAAGCTTCTAAGGTCTTGCCACAGCTCTATCTCCAACTCTTTGGTCCAGTTCTTTTCTGGCTCTTGGAGACAGAAGATGGTCCCTGACTTCCAGAAAATTACCCTCTGGTTAGGGAGAAATTGAAGCAAGTCCCACAACTTTTTGAACTAAGACATGTGCTGTTTACAGGGCTGGTATGATGATCAAATGGGAAAGTGTAAAGTACATGCATAATAAATTCACATGATTTCTGTACACACGGAATGTTACATAAAATGTGTCTTCCATTAGAGCCTGTATTAATGAGATCTGTAGTCCGTAAACAAAGTACAAATAATTAATTAACTAATTAACACAAGCCCTACTTGTGCTAGATTTAAACCAAAACTGTAATTACTTATGCAGCACACTGTCTTGATCTCCTTTATATGTCATTTAAGATGGCATTTGGGCTATTTTTTTATGTATTTGCTGTTTTCACATAAACAAAATGGCCCCTTCAACCAGACCTCTGGACCATTCTTCTGGCCAAAACGGACACTCTATACACTTCATAGGCCTCAGAGATGGCACTGAAATGAGCCCTCTACCTGTCCCCAGAGCCTTCTTGGATTCTACCATCAGCCATTCTGCAGAGAAAGGGTTTATGAGTACCCTATCCTCAATATAAAATTTAAGTCTTGTAGCTGAGAAGTCACAGATTTAACTCCTGCTTTGCTTTGCACCCTCCTCCTCCTTGAGCCCACGCCTACACAGCCTCACCTGTCTCATTTATGTACATGTCAGTGTCCCCACTGGATCCCAACCTCATTTGGAAATAAAAACTATATGTCTCTTTCATCTTGAAGAGGCCTCCAACACTGCCTAGTTCAATAATTTGCACACAATAAATCTAAATACATATTTTAAAATAAATTGATTAATACATTAAAGCTTCTTTCAAAAAAATATATCCTTGGGAGCTGGGTAAGACCAGCAAGGACAGTGGGACCCTCACCCCCTTGTCTGGGGTTTGGATAGATGTGAAGTATGAAATGGTCAAGAGAGAAATGGGGTTACAAAAGACACTGTTGCCAAAAATTGGGAGGTTGTTAATGTGGGGCCCAATCTTTTTCAGAGGCACCACTGGGAACTTGGGGATTACAGACCATTAAGCCTTACCTCAGTATCAGGACAACAGATGGAGAGTTTAAAGAAGCACAGAATAGTACAACACAGATAAGGTGGATGTGATACTGGGTCTCAGCATGGTTTTCCCTGGGGAGGCTAAGCCTCTGCAGCCAGGCTGAGTTCTTTGATAAGGAGAATGAAGGAACAGACTATTCAATATGGTTGTACTAGGATCAGATGTGCTCATTTTTTCAGCCAGTTTGGGTGGGGAGGAGAACACAGACACTCTAGGAAGAAGAGCCAGAGGGGTTGGCATGGGCTCTCACCTGGATTCAAACATCTTCCTGGCAGCAGATGAATGTGGCTAACCTGGGTAGCCCCGCAGTGAGCTGGGAAGGCCTAGGGAGTCACTTCATAGAAGAGAAGCATTTCCAGCCAGGTTTGCTGTTGGTGAATCCTACGTTCCTACTGATTGCATTCTTCTAAGAAAATCAGAAATCAGACATAAACTCTTTTGAAAAAGAACCAATAGTCCAGTGAAGTTTTCCAAAATTTGATCACAGACCGGATGTTCAGAGAGTTACTATACCCAAATGACGGTTGGCTCTTCTCTGAAGAAATAATGAGCACTACCATCCTCCCAGCCACAAAGGTGGGAACACACAGGAACCGTCTTTAACAAACTCTTGCCAGTTCTATCCCAATAACCTCCTTCTTCTTTAACGCCATTACCACTGCCCTAGGTCGGACTTTATCAGGTGTCACTGGACCAAATGCTAGCTTCCTAGCTGGTTCTGCTTCCTGATAGTTCCCTTCAAGCTCCCTGAACACAGCACTTCCAGATCAACTTCAAAAAGCACATCTGTCATCGTGTCACAGTGCTGCTCAAAAACTTTGAGGCTCCCCCTTGTCTAAACAAAATCTAAACTTTGTAGCCTGGAATTCAAGAGCTGCATAATCTGGCCCCAGCGTGTCACCGACGTGTCTTTCCAATCATTTTTTATTTCCCTGCATTTTCCCTTCAAATAAATTCAACTTTAATTAAAATAATATCCACTATTTATTGAATATACGCCAGGTTCTCTCTCTCTCTCTCTCAATCACTTTATGAGATATGTCTTATGATTGATCATGTGACATATGAGGAAACAGGTCCAAACAGATGAAATAACCTGCCAAAGGTCATCTAATCAGTAGGTGGCAGAGCCAGGTCTCCACCTCCAAAACCCAGGTACGGGCCTCTGCCCCTATCCCATACAACTTCCCTTGTCCCGGGAGCCCTTGAACTGCCCCCTTCTTCCTTGTGGAGAAGAAATGTACATGGTCCTCTTGCCCGATGCTTTTGGTTCCTTGGAGTGTTTTGTTGTACAACCTGGAACTAAGAGTTTTCCCACTCCAATTTTCAATAAAGATTTGACTTGTTAAAGCAGGTCACTCCCATTCATTGCTTGCTCATTTATTTCTATTTATCTGAACTGGGAGTTGTCCTTTCAGAGTGGGACTGTTTCTCCTCCTCTCTTGCCAGGCACTAGAGAAAGAATTGGATAAATGACATGTATTCACTTAAGGTAAATCAGGTTGGCTTGTGAAATCTCATCTGAATCATCCCTTCTCCATAGCCTGATTTTCACACAGAACTGAAAAGTAGTGTAAAATGCCCCGTTGGAAGAGCTGGGTAGAAGGGGCGGTCTGAAGGCGCACAGGAAAGAAGATGCACGGCCATAAATTCCTTAGGATTCTCTGTAGATTTGTGTGCTTCTAATGTTAAACTGGATTAGTGCTCTTGTCACAGCTATTAAGTAGTATCAGCTGATTATTTTCACAAGCCCGGTCCTAGTGCCTCTGGGCACAGTGACTAGGTTTTTAAAACAAAGAAATAATCCCTCGCTACACTTTGCAAACTACCATACTGATATAAAAATGCTTATGCAGATTTTTGAATGAATATGAAGTCTCATTAAAATTTGTACAGGATCCATAACGTTATAATAGATCTTTTTTTCCTCTGTGTGTTTCTGCATATCCTATATAATAAAACATTTTCATAGTACTTTGCAGTTTACAATGTTATCTCATTTGATCCTCAGTTTTTCCTTGAAAGGTAAATGGAATAATTATCGATAAGAAAGCATGACTCAGACAAGGAAGGTGACTTATCTCTGTCACGGGGAAAATGGATGAAAAAGGAAGGATTTGAACCCTGGCTCTTAATTCCACATCCAAAGCTTTTTCCAAGCACCTTCTAGATATCTGGCACTGGACTGGGCAAGAGGGATGGGACATTGAATGAGACCTCAAGAAGCTTACAATGTAGTGGAAGGATATACATAGAGGACAGTATAAGGCAATTTGATGGAAGTATGCACACGGTGTTGTGGAAACTCTGAGGAAAGGCTCATACATTAGCCAAGGGGTGTAGAAAGGACTTGTGAGTTGAGTCTTAAAGAATGAGTGAGGTTCAGCCAGGCAAAGGAGAGTTAGAGAATGATGAGGAATTCCAGGCAAGGGAAGAACACAAGCAAAGGCACCAAGACCTGCCTGGTTGGGGTGGTGTCAGGCATGGACTCTGTGCAGCTAATTGTTATTGAAGCAGAAAGGATCAGGCAGGGAGGGCTGACCAATGAGGCTGAAGACGTCTGCAGATGTTAGATCAAAGAAGTCCTTGTATGGGAAGAGCCTGGACATTCCCCTGGACATACTGCCTATTTAAATGCTTTAAAAATGGGCTTGCCTGGTCAGATTTATATTTCATTAAATTGTGCTGACTGTGGCATGAGGGTTGACCAGAAGTAAACAGGAATGGAAGCAGGGAGCCCTGCATGAAGGCCACTGCACCAATCCAGGATAAAGAGAAAGGGGAAGATTTAATTTGGCAGGATATGCCCATTGATGCGATGTGGATGGCAAAGGAGAAAGAGATGTTAAGTGTGACTCCCAAGTTTTAACCTGGTGCCTAGGCAAGGATGAGTGAACTGTAGAATTTAGGAGGAGGAACTGGTTTGGGAACATGCTATGTATGTATGAAGAGTCATCTAGATCTATCTAGAAGATAGTTAAATTCCTGACTCGGGGGAGGTATGAATGAAAGAAAAAGTACTTTGGGGTTAGTGACTTATAGGTATTAAAAACAGAAGTCATAAGGGCAAAAGAGCTCATTTAGGGAGACTGTGAGACAGCGCACAACTCTAGCAGCTTCCGATATGTAAGAGGAAGAGGAGCCATGGAGAACCAGAGAGAGAATTTCCAGCTACTGTGAAAATCAGAAGGATGCATATCCCGGATGCAAGGAAAACCAGAGTCTCAAGAAGGAAAAGAATGATTAACAGTATTCAATATTGGAAAGTTGTTCAATAGGATAAGGACTGGAAAAACACCTATTGGATTTAGCAGTTAGAAAGTGACTATTAATTTTAGTGAACAGGTGCCTTCAGTGGAAGGACTGGGACAAGAAGCAGACTGAAGCAGGGTGGGGAGTTAATGGGGTATGGTAGACTAGAGGTAGTGAGTATAGGCCATTCTTTTGAGATAGTTGGATAAGAGCCTACTGAGTTAGAGGTAAACATGGGATAGAGGCAATTATGGTTTGTTTGTTTGTTTGTTTGTTTGGATGGGGAAAAACATGACCATTTTTATATCCTGAGGGAAAGGATTTCATAGAAGGAAAAAGGTCTCATAGAGATTTGATGACTGGTAGAACAAGGTGCAGGAAGAGAAAGTGGCATCAAGGATACATATCCTCTGAGGCAGAGGGGAAAAGAGGCAATGAATGGGAAGCTGCTGTAAATTGAGAGAGATGGATTGATACTAGAAGGATCAATTTTCTCAGTGCAGTATGAGACATGACATTCCATGGGGAATGTAGAGCGAGGGGTGCGGGGTTGGGTGTGGAACTCAAGGAGAGTGGTAAGTGTTTAGAGAGTTGCTGCGAAGGAAAGGGTAATCAATCATGGACTCTAAAAAGGGGGAAAAAAAGAAATAAAGGTTGGGAGAGGGCCAACTGGTGGAGAGAAAATTAAGGGTCCAAGAGCCTTGAGGAAGCAAAGCATGGGGTTACTGGAAGGGACTTGAAGACTTCAAAAGGGAAACTCTTCTAGGAGATGGTCCTAGAGTATATGACTGAAAGTGAGGGAAGGTAATGGTCTCCAAGAAGAAGGAGTTCCAGAATTATGAGACTAGGATGTGGGATGGTCCAACTCTTGTCATTGAAATGTCCTAGGACGAGGATGGCAGGAGTTGAGATGGAGAGACGAGGCATGAGTCAGGTGCCAAAGTCTTCAATAAATGAACTACAGTGCCTGGAAGGCTAGTACGTGACAGTGATATAGAAAAGATAATGGATTACATAGCCAAATAGAATAAAACTCAAAATACACTGCAATTTTTAACTTGGGTGACAGTGTAATGTCTGTAAACATAAGCGGAGATCCAAGAAAATGTCAACTCCTTTCCTGGCTCCATGGTACATGGAAAGTGGAAGAATGAGTAGCTTCCACTGGGCAAGTCCCATAGGGCAATCCAGACCTCAGCAATGAGCAAGGGGAGTGGGGAGAGGCTCGGCATGCAGCAGGGACCCAGGAGCACAATGGAGAGGGGTGTGAAAGGCAGCAGTGAGAAGCAGCTTCCATCAGTCAAGAAATGAGTGGGACACGACCCGGGGAAAGGAGAGTCAGGTATGGCCTTTCTTCTGTGATAGAAAATTGCACAGCTGAGAGGTCCAGTTAGAAGCCGCACCCCACCCCCAATCAGATATTCAAACTGGGCCTGGGATGCCAGAGTTGGCCAGAGTCTCAGGCAGCATGTGGCTGGTCTCAGGGAGACCAAGAAGTTTGCTGGAGGTTTGCAAACAGATCTCCAGAGCCTTCCCCTTGTCTCCCTATACTCAAAAAGAAAAAAAAAAGAAAAGAAAAGGTATTCTTAGCTCATCCCACATTAATTTTTATCCAAAATAAATCCTGCAATTAAAAAACATCAACTTTCAATCTTTTTAAATATGCTAAATTAAAATGTGCAAAACAACTATTATATTCTTCCTTTAAAGAGAAACAGAGAAGCCTTTACTTCTGCTTTTTCATATTTTGTAGGAGAAAAAAAAAATGGAGCAAATGATGTGATTGAAGCCAAGGTTGTCTATAAAGTGTGAAAGCACTTCCTTTCCTTTCCCAGGAGCCAGGACTAACACTAGAAGGGAGAGGAAATTAGCATGAAAGTTTTACTTAAATTACAAGATGGGTGAAGACCTTGCCCAAAGATGGTATCTCCCTGTCTCCTGTGACAGACCATGAATGGCTTTCAAGACCAAGGTTGTTCTCTTTGTTATGTAGTTTCCAAGAAGCTCAAAAAATGTTCCATTGGACTGTGGACTGAGGGTGGTGGTATGGAAAGCATGCCGACCCAGGAGTATAGTCTACTGGATCCCCCCTCACTGTCACCTGTGCACTGTGTGATTCAGTGTGAGCCTCTGTTTCTCCATTTTGGAAAAAAAAAAAAAAATCAGACCCTGTGCCACAGAGTTCATGTGAGGATTAAATGAAAGGACTATGGGAAAACTGCTTTGTAAGGTGAAAAGCACCAGATGCATGTTTACTCATGCTAGGGCAGCCTGCAATTGCTGCTTCGGCAGCTACTGTCCTAACTCTCGGACCAACAGTGACAGGCGGGCAGGAGACTGGCACCAGGGAATAGAATGGGGCAGAAGCTTAGGGCAGGCAGGCTCTCAAACCACACCAGGTGGGAAACCCTTCCTTTATCCGGCTATATCTGCCCCCATTCATCCGTTTGAAAACTTTTCAGAGTAGGAATAAGAAAGCACACCATTATTACAATTGTCTTTACAGTCCAACAAAAAACAAAAGAACTTCTTTTCTGACTCACATTAAAGGCATATACATATATATGATACACAGGTCATCAAACCAGTTTCTGCAGAAATGCATGTATATATATATATATACACACACACACACAACACATATGTATAAACATATGCATATGTACACATATATGTATATGTGTATGTGAATATATATATACATATACATATATATATATTCAATTCCTGCTGTTGCATCTCCATCTGGATGCCCACCAGAGCTTAAACTCAAAGCCCAAAGTGGAGAAAGAAACGTAGTGGTTGAAAACAATGAACTGTCTCTACAACTCTGTGGTGTGGCCGGAGGGCTCTTCCTGCCTGGGATTACTCGCAGCCACATTCAGCTGGCAGATCTGTTGGGGGCTGGGCTCCCCTGGAGCTATTGGCTGCGAGGCTCCTTTCTCTCCTCAGGGCCTTGGGCTTTCTTGGCACGATGGTCTCACTGCACCTTTCAGAGAGGAAGCATCCCAAGAGCGTGAAATGGAAGCCACAGGGATTCCTAGAGCCTAGGCTCCCAAGCAATGTCACTGCAGCAGCATTCCACAGGTCAAAGCGCCTCACGGGGCCAGCCCAGGTTCAAGAGCGAGGAAACAGACCCCACCTGTTGAGAGGAGCAGCAAGTCTCATAGTGAAAGGCCTGTAAGATGGGAGTTTCTGTTGCGGCCATCTTTGGAAATAACCTGCCACAGCTGACTCTAGTTTTTATGCTCCTCCCTCTTGTCTGTGCTTCCTTCCTCCCTCCCTCCTTTCTTTCCTTCCTGCCTTCTTCCTTCCTTCTTTCCCTCCCTTCCTTCCTTCCAGTTCATTAAACTCTCATAATTCCTAGGCACCTGCTATGAGCCAAGCCCTATTTCTAGGTGCTAGGGATACACTCATGTGCATGGCAGATAAGACCCCTACACACGTGGAACTTAAATTAGTGGAAGGAAGCACATAGATAAATGAGCTTGCATCAGCTAGAGAAAAAGAGTGAGGGGAATGAAGACCCAAGGTAGAAGACGAGAGGGCAGGGAGACGGCTTTAGACTGGTTAGTTAAGAAAGCCTCTTGAAAGAGGCGACATTTAAGCTAAAATTGGGCACCGAGCCCCACAAGTGCCAAAGCCCTGAGGCAAGAGCAGATGTGGCCGTGGCTGCAGCGGGGTGGGCTGATGGAGAATGGCAGGGCAGCTGTTTTCCTGTTGACCCCAGACCAAACTGTGCCTCAGCCTCTCTGGCCAGATGCTTTTCAGGGTCATTTTCAACTGCTCCCTCTCATCCCCACATCCACCGGACCAAGTCCAGTCTGTTCTTCTCTAGCCTCTCAGACCAGGCTCTTCCCTTCCATCTCTGCTGCCACTCTCCTTGGTCCCTCTCACCTAGAGGCTGGATTCCCTCTCCTGCCCGCCTCTGCTTTCTTCCACTTTAATCTAGGCTTCAAAAGCTGCCTGAATGATCTCCAGAAGATGCAGCTCAGATACAGCTCCACAACCCTCAGTGGTTCGCTGCAGCCGTTGGATAGAGTCCAAACCTCTTAGCTTCCCTTTGGAAGCCTACGTAACGTGGCCCCCTGTCTACTTTTTGAACTTACCTCCCCACTCTGAGTCTAGACTCTACTCTAAGAGGGCCATTCTTCTGAAGTTGGAGTATTGCTCTTCTCCCCAAACACAAGCGGAATGGGAACTGAAGTCATAATCTGCCATTAATCTTTCAGCATGCATTAGGAAAGCAGAGGTTTCTAAAGCCAGCTCCTCTGGATGACAGAAAACTGGACCAGAAAGGAGTCAAAATGAAGAGGAAGGAGGGAGACAATAGGCTCAGGGCTAGGGGTAAGGATCACGTTTAAAGCTGACCTTGCAATGAGCAGCTCTTGGGGACAAGTGGAGTGCAGGAAGAGTGGGGGTGAAGGAAAGATTGAGAGTCACTGACAGAAAGTGGGATTGCATTCTTGAATAATTCGTGATTCACAGAAGGCCAGAGCCAGAGCTTGGAGGCCATAGAGTCCCACCTCTCATCACACAGAAGAGGGTGACCTGCCTGGATTGGGGAAGTGTCTCCCTCCCGGTCACAAAGCGCACCCACCAGAGACCCATCTTTGCCCTCAGGCCCCAGACTCCCAGGCCATTGCTGCCTCGTGTTACCTCCCACTAATTCACCTCCCACCATCTGATGGATTGACCTCCCGGAGCCAGGCCCAGAAACAGGGAGCTTGATGTTGCTTTAGAATGCCGCAAAAAAAAAAAAAAAAAAAGCCAACAGGAAGACAGTTTTCTCCAGCCCTCGGGCTTGTACTTCCCCTGGCATACTATGGAGGCACCAAGGTCCAAAGCGTCTGGGTCAGAGACAGAGGCTCCTTATCTTTGGCTGTTCTGAAGTGACACATCGAGAGGCTGATAGGAAAACAACCAAGTCCATCTATTTGACGGCCATGATAAGTGAATTGGATCATCCTCAGCCAAGGAATTGCTTGGAAAGATGTCATTAGGTTGGCCAAAAGAGAAGAATCAACCCCTGGCAGCCAACCTAGTGGCCTCTTTATAGCTAAAAATAGCCAGAGCATCATCATCTTTTTAAAGAGGTTTCACATCCATTATACCAAATTCTCCACCCAACATGTCTGTGAGGTAGGTACTATTTTCACTATTTAAGGATGAAGAAATGAGAAAGCCAAGGGCACACTCAAGGTCACATGAGCTCATAAGTAGAAACATTAGAATTTGGACACAGGTCTTGTGATTTCAAATCCACATGACTCATATTATTTAGCCTTAAAAAGGAATGAAATCCTGACCCATGCTACAACATAGATGGAATTAAGACATTATGCTAAGTGGCAGGAGCCAGACGCAGAAGCACAAATACCGTAGGATTCCCCTCATACGAGTTCCGTAGAGTCATCGAATTCACAGAGACAGAAAGTGGAGGGGTGGAGTCCAGGGGCTGGGCGGAGGGGAAGGAAGTGATGGTTTAATGAAAACAGAGTTTCAGTTGGAAAGATAAGAGGTCCTGGAGAGGGGTAGTGGTTAAAATGCTCAATTTTATGTTATGTATACTTTACTACAATAAAGAACAAAATTATGAAATATTTGTTTAGTCCACGTTTTCTAACAATTCCATTCCCAAAACATAGTTTATAGAATGCAAGAACTGAACAGAGCCTCTAATTTGCAAAGGAGAAAACTGAGGCCCAGAGAGGGATGTGGATTAACATGGGTCTGTCCAAAAGTTGGGCACAAATCCTGTCTTCCCAGCTTTCTTAGTTCTTTCTAGCCTAAGTCACCCCGGCCTTTGTCACCCTTCCACGTTCAGGCTGCCCTAACACAGTACCACAGGCTGGGGGGCCTTAAACAAAGGAAATGCATCTCCTCATAGTTCCAGGGACTAGAAATACAAGATCAAGGTGTCAGCTGATTCATTCCTGGTGAGAACCCTCTTCCTAGCTTGCTTACTTGTCAGGAGTCCTAGAAGGTCACCAATCCTATTAGATCAGGGCCTCACCCTTATTACCTCATTTAATTTTAATTATATCCTAAAACCTGTATCTCCAAATACAGTCACAATGTGGGTTAGGACTTCAACATACGAATTTTAGGGGAACACAATTCAGTCCATAGCAGCTTGCTACCCTCTCCTGGGCACTGACCACATGTCAGGCCCCGTGCTTTTGCAGGAGCCCTCTCTCATCATTCTAATCTTTCTTTGATGAAGTGCCCCAGGACTCAGTCTTGGATCTCTGCTTTGCCTACCTCCACTCCCTAAAGTGATTAAGGTCAGTTCCATGGGTTTCTCCTCAAGTTACATCTCCAGCCCTGATCTCTCCTCTGAATTCAACATCTCCCTACTTAGAGAGGCTAAAGCATCTTGAACTTAATATGTCTAAAACTAAATTCTTGATTATTCTCCCCAAAACCTGCCCCTCATCCAGTCTTCCCCATTTCAGCAAGTGGCAACCCCATTCCACTTGCTTAGAGTCAGCCTTGACATCTCTCTTTCCGTTGTAGCAAATCCATTTGCAAATCTGTGAACTCTACTTTAAAATGAGTATTTCTTGCCTTCTCCCCTGCAAGCATCCTCATACAAATTATCGTCATCTCTGGAACAGACTATTATAACAGCCCCGTGGTGGGTGCTGTGATGCATTAGTCAGACCCCCCCTTCAGAACTGAGGTATTCATTCCCCCATGTGCTGAAGGCTCATAGCTGCATCCCTCATAGGAACAGCCCTCAGAAAGGAGCTCTCACTCCACGTTGCTCTTCCCCATAAACACCCGTGTGGGTCAAGTCCTTATCTCATCCATGTTTCTGCTCAAATGCCATCTCACTACAAAGGCCTTCTGACCACTCCTATGCAAACAACATCCCCTTTGTTCTCCAGCCCTTACTCTGCCTGAATTTTTCTTCATAGCATTTATCAGGCTCTGATACATATTTATTTGTCTACTTGTTTATCATCCTAGAAGTTAAGTTCCAGAAGACCAGGGCACATACGAGCGCACAAGTGTGCGGTTGTGTGTGTGTCCGAGTACTTAGCCCCAGCATCTAGAACAGAATCTGGTGGCACATGGTAGACATCTGTATCAGTTTCCTATGGCTCCTGTAATAAATTACCATAAATTTAGTGGCTTAAACAGCACAGGTTTATTATTGTACAGCTCTGGAGGTCAGAAGTTTGAAATGGATCTCCCTAGGCTAAAATCAAGGAGTAGGCTGGGCTGTATTCCTTCTGAAGGCTCTAAGGGGAAAAATATGTTTCCTTGCTTCTGCCAGTTTCTAGAGGCCACCTGCATTCCTTGGTCCATGGCCTTGGTTCTCTATCTGCAAAGCCAGCAGTGAAACATCTTCAAATCTCTCTCTGACTCTGACTCCTCACCTGCCTCCCTCTTCCTCTTCTGAGGATTTTTGTGAATATACTGGGCTCATGCCATTCATCCAGAGCAATTGTCCTATTTTAAGGTCAGCTGATAAGCAACCTTAATTCCACCTACAGCTTTAACTCCTCTTTGTCAAGTAACCTAACATACTCACAGGTTCTGGGGATCAGGCCATGGGTACCTGTGGTGGGCAGAGGGGTCGTCATTTTGCCAACCATGACACTCAATAAACTTTTGATAAGTAAATGAATGAGTAATTACCTAATTTCACTCACTCAGTGATCCTTTAACATCAATGCCAGTATTCTCCCATTTTACAGATGAGGGAAATAAGGGTAAGTCACCTTGCCCAAGTTTACATAGCTAATAAATAATGGAGCAGAATTTGAATACAGGCAGGCTGACTCAAGTCCATCTTTGTCCCCACTAGCTTTATTGTCCTGTAGTTTTCAACTCACAAATCTGTCTCCCCCACTAGACTCAAGAGTTCTTGAGGGCAGACGCCATGACTTTGCCTATCTGTAGCCCTAGAGCTCAGCCCAGCATAGCAATGACAATAATAACAGTGGGAATTTATTGAACACTTGCTATGTGCCAAGCACTGTTACAAACACTTTACCTGCACCCAAAAATATTTGCTGAGTAAATGTTGAAGGGATAAAACCATCTATTCTCACTAAACCTAAAGAGCCACATTCGTAGTTCTAATACTCAAGCTCTATACTAAATGTACAAATCCAGTCATATTAAGTTGGAGAGGCTCTAAAATATCAAGAGTGGGTTTATTTCTGTCTTCTGGTCTGAATCCAGAATCCCAACTCATCATCAATCAGCCTGTCTAATGAATGAACACTCACTGTGAATAGATTTATCCATTCTAGATTACGACTTTGATTTGACAAACTAGAAAACAATGACTAAGAGACACAGAGGTCTTCCCCATTTCCTGAGCGCTCTCATGGATGCATTAAATTCTCAGAACCGCACTGCACACAGGGTAGGAGGTAACGTGTCTCCCACGGCATCCCAAGGAAGCCTGGCCTCGGAAATCTTCAACAGCTAGCCCAAGGTCACCCGAGTAGTGAGGACCACACAGTCCTGCCTTCCTGTCTGCTAATTCCACACTTCTCTACTACGTGGTGCTGCCAAGTGGAACATCATATGCCTTTCAGAAGGGACTGTCCGTGCAGACTGGCAAAACTCAGCTTCCATGTGGATCTGTGGGGACTCTGCCAGCTCCTCAAGTCTGGTTTTCCCACTCTTTCAGATCTCCCAGCTCTCCCAATTACGAGGTTTACAATTTCTCAGTCTGCACAATGGAAGAGTGGCCCTAAGAATTTAAATCACTCCATACAGGTTATTTTAAAAATAATAATAATAAGGAAAGGGGATAATTGCCATTGGGATGGTTTTTTATTTGTCTTGCAAAAAATATTTTACTGAATATAAATTGTTCATGACATGGGATTCAGGGGAAAGAATCTGGCAGGTTGAGGAGATTTCTATTCTGTTTTCTTTTTATCCGCTTTTCTAAGCATCCTTTCTGTTTCCACCGTGCTTTGAAAAGAATGCGAGAGAACTCAGGCTCTGGGGTAAAGAGAAAAAGAAGAATCCTAGAGTTACGGAGCCTGGCTAACCCCTTTTCTGTGAAGGTCTGTGTGCTCTTTTGTGCGGTAATGAAGAGATGGAAAGAAAAGAATTGTTCCACATTATCCACCACTAGGCCAGCCAAAAGGACCTCTGACTCGCAGAGCGGAGCACACCCCTCTTCAGGCTCATTCCCCTCGCTTCTTCATTGCCAGATGACACGCTCAGAGAATGACTCTATCCCCGCAGCGATTGTCCGTGATTTGTGGGTCAGGAGCTGCCACGGGAAAAGTATCTAATTCCACTTTCACACACTCGTGGTGTCAGCAACCCAAATACAGAAAGCTATTTTGGCCACATTTTAACTATTTGACTTAAAGGCAACAGCACAGAAAAAGAAAGCCCACCTGTTGAAACCAACGAAGAAATCTCCTAAGTCATTTCTGGGCTTAATCATACTGATTCACCTCCCCTAACATCCTATATAAGGTTTGTTGTTCCAAGAGACTATGAGGCTTCCAAGTCCGGTACGTACTGCACATTCCAGCCGGAGAGGACTTTCAAAGGCACAGATTTCTTCCCTTTAAGGCGATTTTTCAAATTGTCATCAGAGGGATTTTTCTAAAACATATGCTCATTTATCCCATAGATACATATTCAGTTGCCATTAAGTGCCAGGCACTTTTCTGGGTATGTTAAGTGATCAAGGCAGGCAAGTATCTGCGTTTGTCCAGACAGAGGAGACAACGTTACTAAAGGAAACAAACCGGATTATTTCAGATCACTGCTTAGTCATTGGAAGAAATCAAAGTGGGTCTTGGGATAGAAAGTGACGTGTGTGTGTGGGGGGGGGGGGACTTAGGTGGAGAGTCACATCTGACCCAAGGCCTTAGAGACAAGAGGGGAACGGATTATGCCAAGATCTGAGAGAAGAGCATTCCAGACAATGGAAAGAAGAGATCCAGAAGGTAGAAATGAGCGTGGCTCTTTGAAGAACACAAAGAAGGCCCAGGAGGCTAGCAGGTGGTGTGAAAGGGGGCAAAGTGGTCAGAGCTGACGCAGGAGAAGTAAAGCAGGCGCCAGGGTGGCAGTGGGAGAAGAGAATAGACACGTGCGCTCAAGACAGTTTGCAGGTAGAGCTCCCAGTACTCTCCACTGGATTTGACATGGGAAAATTGGTTAAAAAAAAAAAAATAACCAAGGTTGATTCTGGGCTTAGGGTTTGAGCAACTGAGTGGATGGCAGTGCCATTATGAATGAGGGCAATGAAAGAAAGTAAGCTGGGAGAAAAATAAGCATTTTTATTTGACTGTGTTACAAGTATCCACTAGACATTCAAGTGAAACATCAAGTCAATAGCTGGATACACAAATCCAGAGGGAAATAGAAAGTTTGGACTGAATATATAAATGTAAGTGTCACTGGCATATAGCCCTATTATTTGAAGCCATGGGATTCATAAGGAAGAGAAGAGCCTAGGGCACTCCAATGTCCAGAGGTTCAGCGGTGGAGGAGGGACCAGCAAATGATAGTGAGAGACAGTGGCCAGTGGTGGGAGGAAGACAAGGAAACTGTCACATAATAAGCCAGAAGAAAATGACCGAGAAAAAGGGAGCAATTCCCTGCATCAGATTTTGCTAAACAGTTTACTTTAAAAAGAGAGAGAGAGAGCGAGAGAAAAATGACCCATGGATTTGGCAAAATGGAAGTCACGGGTGACCTTGAGAGTTACAGTTTCAGTAGAATGGTGGGTTGGAAAGGGGAATGAGATCTTGTCCTATCATTACCACTTTCCCATTTGAAACTCATCAGTGGTTCTTGTCCTGCACATAAACGGATAAAGGCTGCATCCCTTTCCATAAAAGTAACTTCCTGACATGGAACTTTAGAGAGGAAGTCAGTAATTGTCAGGGTTCTTAGCTGCAAACAGAATCCACTTTACTTTATGTGAGCAGAAAGGGATTTATGAAAGGATATTAGGTATCTCACAGAATCTCCAGGAGGGCCCAAGAACCAGGCTTGAATCCCATTATAATCAGAAATAACAAATATGGAGCCACATTGTCAGGACAAAGTTCCCACTGTTCCATAGGACTGTTCTAGTATGAATGGACCTAGAAGCTCCACCACAGTTGCCCCAGAAGAAGCCTATGTCCCCAGCACCATGCCTGTCAGAAGAACCAATCTGCCCACACAGTCAACACCTCCTGTTGTTCATTTCAGCCTCCTGTTGGCAGATCGTTGGCCACATGTAGATCCTGTAACTACAAAGGAGTCTGTGGAATCTACAATGTCTATGGCACCTTCCAACATCTATTTCTCCTTCTTTTGGGGGGGTATTACATCCCGATTTTTGTTAACCTCGTAGTACTCTGGATTTGGAGGAAGCTGTCTCTAGTCTCAACTTTTGGGTCGTGCTTGTGATTGGTCTATGGCAATGAGCATAGCTCCCACCTCCAGCCACAGATATAAATTCAGGAATGAATATATGACCCACCCAACTCAGGCTGGTGAAATGAAGTAGACATTTGCTGGAGGCTTCTATAAAAGAAACCACCTTAATCTTCCAAGAGAGCTCCCAGAAATAATCTTCTCTCTCTATTCTTGAACCAAAGGCTTACCTCCAAGGAAGAACATATCCCTGGGAGGAGTGAGTTGACAACCATCTTTTGGCTAGAGAGGCACCAGCCTAGAATGAAGCTGATCCTGCAGAAGCAGAGGAGAAAGACAGAGAGAAGGCAGACTTTAAGAACATTCTTGGGCCACTGAAATAAACCAATTCTGAAATCTGCCCTACTCCTGGACTTTCCAGTTCCATAAATGAATAAATCCCTTTTAATGTTTAAGCAAGTTTGAACTGATTTTGATTAGGGGCAATGAAATGCTTTAAAATTGATTCAGACTCCAATCTACCTCTTGGGGCTCATTTCTTAACATTTTTCATACCTAGGCACATCAGCCCATTTGCTTTAAACCACCAGAATTCTGTCAAGACTGGTCACTCTACCTGGATGCCCTTCCTTCCTTTTCTCCTTTACTGCCTGCCTACTTCCTCCTCACACTTAAACATAGCTAGAATGTCACCTCCTCCCTGAAGCCTTTCTGGATTTCCCTTAACTTGCTCTATCATAGTATGCATCACTGTCTGGCCAGTATTATGGTAACTCTTAAAGACATGTGCCCCTACATTAGCTCATAAGCCCTCTGAGAACCAGAACAGTCTCTTTGCCCTTAGTGCCTTTCAAAGGCTGGCACTGTCCTTGTATCCAGTAAGTATTTGTTAACTTTCCAGTGATTCCCAAAACTGTGTGGGCAGTGAGGATCTCCTGTGCTGTGGTCTTACAGATTCGTGTGCTGAGACAGCCTTGCAGAAATGTTCTAGTCAATCTCCAGAGAACAAAGTGGTCCTTGAGGAGAGCTCCTCCTGGAACCACTGAGCGCTCACATCTCACCTAATCACCATCTCATTTTCCTATGAGGGAAGTGAAGCCCAGAGAAGGGAAGGTCATGGGCAGTCGGGGCAGAGCTCAGTTTTGAAACTGGTGTTGCCTAATTCACCACTCATTCTGCAGCAGCAAGCTGCTTCTTTCCTATAGGCCCTGAGAGCTGAGGGGGAGCAGCACCGACCATCATCCTGGATGTCTCTGGTGTCTGTGGTCTGCCCCTTTGCCAGGGCCATCTTTCAAGAGCCCTTCTGCTCTCCACCTCCCTTGCAGCTAAGTGGAGAAGGCACAGATGGAAACTACATGCAGAGGATGATTCTCTCTCTCCTGTCTTTCCTTTGATGGGAAGGGAAAGACCTTATTCTTCTTAAAGGAACCTCCTTTTTTCCCCCTTGCTTTATTGAGAAATAATTGGCAAATAAAAATTGTATATATTGAAGGAGCACAATGTGATGATATGATATATGTATACGCTGCAAAATGATTACCACAATCAAGCTAATTAACAGACCCACTACCTCACATCGTTGCCATTTTCTTTATGTGTGGAAAGGACACTTAAGATTTACTCTCTTAGCAAATTTCAAGTACGCAATACAGTATTATTCACGATAGTCACCGTGCTGTACATTACATCCCCAGATCTTAATCAGGGCGCCTGGGTGGATGAGGCGGTTAAGCGTTTGACTCTTGGCTTCAGCTCAGGTCGTGATCTCAGGGTCGTGAGATAGAGCCCCACCTCGGGCTCTGTGCTCGGCGCAGAGTCTGCTTGTCCCTCTCCCTCCCCCTCTGCCTTTCCCCCCATTCTCTCTCTCTCTAAAATAAAAAAAAAAAATTTAAGCCGCAAATCTTGATCGCCTTATAACTGGAAATTTGTGCCCTTTAACCGTTGAAGGAAGTCATCGAGAGGATATGACCACTGGTAATGGACACAGGTAATTGGAGGCTCTTTGCCCCTCCCCGTCCTTGGAATATACATTCTGCCCACTGTTCCCACACATTGACCATTTTCAAGGTCACAGCCTTGAGAGAGCAATGTGTTGTTGAGACCATCTGGATGATATACCTGATTAAACCTTGTTAAGGCCTCTATATAATAAACTTTAAGATTCTTGCGGGCTGGTATAGAGATCTACTCATCTCATAGCCATCCAACACAAGCCTTGTGCGTAAGTTCCCTTGCTTATTAAAACTGCCACCTGCCAAATTAAAGTGGGCTGCCTCTTTCATCGGCCTCTCCCTGTCCTGTGTGTACAGGGGCCAGTTTCAAATTTCATCTGGGGGACTCCTGAGGTCGCAAACCAACACTGACCACCATCTCTCTGTTTCCCTCAACCGCCAGTCCCTGGCTACCACCATTCTAATGTCTGTTTTTGTGAGTTCAGCTTTTTTTAGATTCCATGTCTAAGTAAGACCATACATTGTCTCTGTGCTTGGCTTATTTTACTTAAGCATAATATCCTCCAGGTTCATCCTTGTTGTCCCAAATAGCAGGATTTCCTTCTTTTCTATGGCTGAATAATATTCCATTGTGTGAATATGTGTGTGTGTGTGTATGTGTGTGTATCTCATATTTTCTTTATCCAGTCACCCCCTGATGGATCCTTGGGTAGTTTCCATATCAGAAATTTCTGAGCTTGTATGAAAAGGAGGAGAGATTGAAAGAGGGTAGGCTTTTCCCATGACATCCACTGCTTCAGCCACCTTCTCTTGCTCTAGGGCATTTGACCCCTCTGAGAAGCAGCCGCTGGCTGGGGTTAGAGATGGGGGTGAGAAGAGCTGCTGAGTAAGCTCCGTGGCCACCCTGGACGCTCCCTCCCAGTCTGGCTCTCTCCTGCTTGGCCCTGTGCACTCGCCTGTCTGACAGGCTTCATTTCCCAGACTCAGGCTGGCAGGTACGTTCCAGGCAAGGGAGCAACATGCCCCAGGGTTCCAGAGCAGAACATGGGATGGTGCCTCTGGGACTCAAGGAAGGCTTTAGGAACAAGGTGATGTTGGAGCTCATACTTTAAGGATAAAATTAGTTTGCAAAGTGAGGAAAACATGATGATGGTGCACAGGTGGGAAGATGGTGAAGGACCATCAAGGATCAAGGGTAGATCAGGAACTGATGCAAACGCACAAAGGACTTCATTGGTGGCTCCCCCAAATATGTCCATGTCCTAACACCTGGGACCCATGAATCTGACCTTATTTAAAACAGGGGTCTTTGCTGATGTAATTAAGTTAAGGATCTCAAGAGGAGTTCCTCCTGGATTATCCTGGATTATTATGACAGGTACCCTTATGAAGGAAAGGCAGAGGGAGATGCGAGACAGGAGAGAAGGGAAAGGCCACAGAGGAGAAGGCCACATGAAGAAGCAGGCAGAGATCAGAGGGATGCTGCCACCCCCGAGGAACATGTGGAGCCATGAGAAGCTGGAAGAGGCAAGGAGGGATTCTCTCCTGGAGCCCTCAGAGAGAGCATGGCCCTGCCAGCCTTGATTTCAGGCTTCCGGCTTCCCCAACTGTGAGAGATGATGTCTCTGGTGTTTTAAGCCACCAAGCGTGTGGTAACTTGTCACAGCAGCCCTCGGAAGCTAATACAGATGACCAGCTGCTCACTGTGGCAGGAATCCGGCGACCCCTCTGTTTCTGCTTTCTATCAGCTATGGATCCAAGCCATGCTACCCTTCACCTTTCTGGCAAAGAAACCAGCCACCTACAGCTAGCCTGGCTTCTCTTCAAGGAAAGCCAAGCTCGTCAGTCAAAACCAGACGCGACAGTGAGGAGACCTAGGTTTCTAAAAAGGGCCAGGCTGACATATGCTAATCTACTGATGCAAAGGGGCTTGGTCCCCAGTCCCCGGGAGGATGAGAGCCACCCTCACCTCTCATTCTGGGACGTGCCAAAACCGGAGGTGTCACTCAACTTGGTGAAATCAGAGAGAGAGAGCTGCCCCTTGGGCAAAGGTCTGCAGTGAGGACATCACACTTGAGACTGAAGAGAAAACCGTGTGGGGAAAGAGAACCTGAGAGAGGGGAACCCAACGGCAGAAAGTCAGACATAGCCCCGAGGACCTCAGGCCTTTTCTGGTGTGGGCTAAAACAAGGAGGAAGTATCTGCATTTTGTAGCTTGATGCGGGACGTCCCTTCCTGGATCTGGGAAAGAGCCTCAGACAATGACCACATTGTCTGTCTGATGGGTCTGCTGTGGCTGGAGGGGTAAGGTGGGGGAAGGGAGTGGCCCTGGGACCTTCTCTTCTCTGGAACCGAAGGGTGCTGGCCTCTGCGGGCATCCCTACGCTAGACAAGTCATGTCGGGTGATGACAGCAGCGAAGACCCCCACCCCAGCCAAGCTGGGAGTAAAACCGAGCTACAGAGGAGGGCTTTCAGCCGGGGAGGGCATGATCAGATGTGCTTTTTATAGAGATTTCACTGTAAGAGCAGTGTGGGAAATGGAGTGCACGGGAAGAAACTGGTGACAGAAGGATCATGTTCCAGAATGTTTAAATCACAGTCCAAGAGAGATGAAGAAGAGCAGACGAAGGCAGTGGCGGTGTGGGCAGAAGCGCTGACTGGGGACTGAGCTGGGAGCCGTGCTGTGAACCAAGATCTGGACAGAAGGCAAGAGGCAGAATTCTCCATCTGATTCCTATTCCCCGAAAACTGGGGCTGTTGGGGGCACCAGGGCTACTCAGGGATCGAAAGAATTGCAGGGCATCTCCACGTTTGAGGCATTCAGTACTTTGTATCAAAAGAAAGAAATGCAAAAATGGGGCCAAGTAAACTGCAGTATCCCTGAAATATTTGCTTAAAAAAAAAATAATGGCTTTTCAACCACATGAACAAAGCAGTGCCTGTTTGTTTACTCTCCAAAGACAATCAGAGAAATCATCAATGAGTTTACTATACCATCAGGGCTCATAAAGAGAGAGAATTTTCAGTGGCACACGAAGAGTCGTCTCCCAGGCTTGGCAGTGCCTCACTGAGACTGTGTGCATAACCCTGATTTGAGATGAGGTTAAAAATAGACACCAGGGGCTTGACACAAATGTGAGGCCTGGGCATGCAGTCCTCAGGAATAAACACTGAGGCCTGGTGGTGGATACTCTGACCGTTGAACCCTGAAAACCCGCCCAAAGAAATAATTAATCCAAAGCTGCTGGCTGGAAAGAGTTAGAAGCCAGCAGGACCAGGCTGAGGAAGGGCTGGAAGCAAAGGGGGCAGAGCCCGGAAGCATTCCCAAGCCCACCGGCTGGCAGGCACGCGGGTAGGGGTAGGGATGTGCTCGGAGGATTGAAGGAGACAGCCTGGGGCCACTCTCCCCGCCTCTAGCAGACTGTGCCAGAATAAAAGCATGTTCCGTGGGGGCCCGGCGCTTCCAGTCGCGTGGCAATTTGTCTCCTGCGGAATGCACTCTTTTGAGCCCTAAGTCCACTTGAGAGGCTTTTGCTGATTGGGATTCTGACCTGGGTTCTCTCTTTCTCCTACTCTTCCATCTCTAACTGCTGGTGCGTGTCCCGTGGAGCAGAATAGAGCAGTGAGAAAAGTGCTGGCTTCGAGGTCACACAGATCTAGCTTCAAATGCATGGGTGCGGCAGTGCCTTATTCTGAGCCTCGGCTTCTCCACCTGTGAAATGGGAGTGGTAGTACTAATCTTGTAAGGATTTGTTGTGAAGATGAACAGACAATGGCGATGAATGTGCCTTGGGAACCCCCCCAGCACCCCAGCACAAGCCCAAAGTGAGGTCATTCTGCTTGTACTTAGTGTGGGGGGCTCCTCCTGGCGCAGGACCCAGAGTCAGGGATGCAACCACAGCATTGTGACTTGCCACCGAAGTTTCCACAACAGCCACCGCCCCTCCCTGTGACTCAGTGCCATGGGATGTCCTCTACCCTAACTTCTCTTTCTTGGCTGCCCAAAACCACCTGTGTCGCTCCAGCTGGCCCTTGCATGGCCTAATTAGGATCTGTTCTTCCCATCAGCCTGGAGCACCATCCTGAGCCCAGATCTTCAGGCGCCCTTCACCACCACACTTGTCCTACAAGGTCTCTCACTTGGGCACTGGCTTTGAACACGGCCGGTCTCTAGTGGTTGGAGGAGCAGAATGAGGAGAGGAAATATGATCGCAGTGACCTTCCAACAAGTATGCCCCCCCGCCGCCGGCCCCATAAACAAGGCTTTGGGTTCCATCCATGTTGTTCTTCAAAGCCCAGCTAACGTGTTTTCCTCCAGAAAGCTCCTTGATATTCCTGATGCTGTGAATTCTGAGTCCCATCTGCCTTCTTTAATGGCCCTGAGCACTCTGAGACATACATGATAGTGATGTGAGTTCAAATAGCTATCTCCCCCACCATATCGGGAGCTCCTCGATTTACCTACGATTCATCTACGTATCCCTTGCAGTGCTGGACATATAGTAGGCACTCAATTACATTTACTGAGTTTATAACAAATGCCCTCATTAAGGTTTTCTATTTACCGAGGGCATCTCTCCACGCACAATATTCTGAGTGTTTTACAGCAGAGCTCAGAAAAGTATGGCCCACCATCTCTTTTCGTAATGGAAATTTTATTGGAATACAGCCATGTTTTTTGTTTATTTAGTGTCTGTCTCTGTTTTCATGCTACAATAGCAGTATTGAGAGCTGTGACAGAGACCTCATGGCCCACAAGGCCTAAAATATTTACTATCTGACCCTTTGCAAAACTTCTGTTCAACCCTATTCTATAGCAAGCAAGTTTAAGATTTTTTATCCGCAATGCAGGGAAAATAACCAGCATCAGAGAGCTGTTGTGAAGATCAGAAAAGGGTAGTGGGTGTAAAATTGTTCTGCAGCCAGCATCCACTTTGCCCGCCACACAGGGTCGAGGTAAGGCTTGAAATCTCGAGTGCTGTTGTGGGAAGTAGGAAGGTTCCCTTGGGGGGCAGCCTATCCCATCTAAGCTGACACCTGGGACAGATACAGTGCTCCATAAATACAGAACTTAAATATCTGCCCAAAAGGAATCAGATAACCCTGCCCTCCAGGATAAGACTCTTCCCATAGGGCATGAATTCGGACGGGGCTTTGGCTCCTGCGGAGAATAAAATAGGCCCCTGAATGTTCCTGTTCCTCATTTACAATCAATGCTCTGAGAAGTAAGAACGTGCTTTAATTAATGCCATTGGCAGACTTGCATAACTGCTGGTTATGGGAGATAAGAATGATTTTTTTACTTGATTTGACAGAGCTAACATGCAAACCCCAAACTATTTCCAATTAGCCTTCTAGCTAGTTATCAACATGGATCTCACATTTCCTAAGGTGGGCCTCCGAGTCTTGAGGAAGTGGCATGTTTTAAGCTGTAGAGGAAGTGTGGGTGATGGGATGGGCAAGCAGGGGCACGGCCCCACGTTTATATGGAAGGAGACATTTCACTGTGGCCGAGCCCAAAGAAGCGTTCACCAAGAGGGCAGAGCTGGGGTTCGGATTTGAAGGCCGTGCTGCTCCTGGCTGCCTGTTGCCCCTGGGCCAGGATGGTGGGATCTGATTGTGTGGACGGGAAGCACAGCTGCCCTCATCAAACTGAGCTCTCTCGATCACCTTAATGACATATGAAGTCTTGCCCCAGAAAGGGGAAGTCATGCCCGACGCTCTCCGAGGGAGTCAGGGGTGGGGATGAGCTGGACCCACTCGGATACCCTCTCCCGGCCTCATGCTGTGTTGGTGCTTCACTTTACTGCTCATCAGACACCTTGACTGCCACTTGCAAACTGGACGTGGGAAGGAGACAGGGGGTTGTCAACACTGTGTGTGCAGAGGAGGAAACTGAGGACCAGAAATGAAACAGTGCATGTGCCCCTCCCCCCCCCCGCCCCCCACCGGTAGCACACACCGCTGGGAACTTGGATCCCAGCCCTGAAGCTTCCTCTCCACCATGTGACTTATGAGGATGGCCTCCGGGGTCTCCGACCCTGGCTGCAAAACTCTGGGTTGGGTCTTCTTATCTGACCACCAGCAGCGAGGCTGAACCTCTGCTCAGGCCAACCTTCCCATCTGAGATACCCCGCCCCCGGCTGCCACCCCTGAAACCTGTCTGGAGTCCGGGGTCTTGCCCAGGCTGGGACGAGGGTGAGGTAAGCGAGGCACCGAGGGGGTGCTCATTCTCAGGGCCGTGCAAGTGCCATCGTCTTGTCGTGAGGATTAAATGAAATAAGAAAGTGCTTCGAGGCAGAACCTGACACATAAGCTATAAAAATATTCAATATTATTATTATAATCAGTAGTAGCCGTACTATTACCGGTAGCATTGAGAGAATGTTTCTTCTTCTGCTCGATGGAGATAAAATTAATTTTTGTCTGTGGCAAGAATGAATACTGTAAAGTTCTCCAAATGTAAGCTTTTGTTCCAGAAGGCCTTATACTACTTTGGGAACACCACTGACCCCGAAAGAGGGACAGTTATCTTTGTCCCATTCCGTGGCCTCAAGTGACCCCCTCCTCTGCCTGGCCTACCTTCCATGCTAAGAAACTTGGCTTCCATGAAGGAGCTAACAGGAACCACTGAAGGGTTTCAAGCTGGAAGTGATATGGCAAATCTGTGCTTGATGAAGATCCCTCCGGTAGTGTGATCTTAGACCGGAGAGGGCCAGAACCAAGCCAGGGAGGCCAGTCAGAGGCAAGTGAACAGTCCTGGCAAGAGACAATGAGGTTTGAAGAAGGTAGTGGTAGTGGGGACGATAAAGGACCGAGCAAGAGAGTGGGGATGAGGAAATGAAATCTGTTCATCACTCCTGGAAAAACAACTGTGAATCAGTGATACCATCTTTATCCCCCAAAGCAAACAGATCCTTCATTAGTGCTAGCAATTGAGAGCTGTGTGAGGTTTGGTACCCACTAGCTGCTAAACATGCATATAAAAGGAAGCACACCATATGCTGTGATGAGTTAATGCCAATTGGCCCCACTCAGATATATACTGCTTTAATTTTAACACTTTATTTGAACAAAAGTCTACTTCTAAGGAAGCTCAGGATTCCCAGAGCTTCTTTCTGCTGGCCATTTGACTTGATTTCTTTCCTCAGTAATGAAATGTAGCTTTCAGTAAGTATGGCCAAGATTCAGATGTCAACTTGATAGAATAAAAAACTTCATGGACAGATGAAATGAGACACCCTCTGCGGTAGTGAGCTCCCTGTCACTGGGGCATTCAAGAAAAATCTGGATGGCCACTTGATGGAGTTGTTGCAGAGAGGATTCAAACATCAGAAGGTGAGTGGAATGGGGATGTTAGACTTGATGACCTTTAAGGTTTTTAAGAACCATGAAATTCTAAGAGATTGAATCACAAATGTACTTCTTGGCTGATCAGGGGAACCCCATAATCACAGCAGAGTCAGAATGAGGATCTAAGATTTTTCAAGCAAATTCAGAATTTTTAACCCCCTTAGGGAAGAAATCCAGACAACCCATCAGCCAAGACAGCTCCAGGACAGAAGAATGGTGATCATCAGAAGAAAAAGTTTCAGTGTCATCCTGTGGAGCCTGGCACAAACAAGGAACTTCTCTTAGGGCTAAGAACTAGAAAAGCACTTTGGTCTTCTTTTCTATATAACTGTCCATGTATCTCTTTTCACTTTGGCAGTTAGGAAGCTCAGAACTTAATTTGCACATGAAAAGAACAACTGCCTAGACCCTTATAATCTGCTTGTCATCAGTGCTCTCTCCTACCTCACCATCATTCTGGCTGCTTCTTTTAATGTATACGTTTCCTAGTCCTAATTTTGTCTTTAATGATAGTTTGCCTTCTAATGCTTCCTAAAAACTTCCTCGACTGCTCTGAGAAAAAAGGAGGGAAATCAACAAGAAAATAAATAATAAACCACCATCTGGGAAATGTTATTGGCTCCCACTGATAAACTGTGGGGAAATAGCAGGGGGAGCATTAGACTGGGGGCGCCACTGGAGGTGTCAGCTTTCCTTTGCCACGGTGGGAGCTTGGGGAAGATGCTTCCTGGACTCAGTCTCCCCTTCTGTAAAACAGACTAGAGAATGGGCTTGGATTGGGGTTTGGCTCCCAAGATCACCTTGCCTGCAACTGTCCTGCCAGGGTTCCCAAGTGAATCTCCAGGTGCTGCCCCTCCACCAAGTTCAGACCTCCCCTGGACTTTGAGGTCTCTTGCCTGTAGACAGTATCCTAGGCTTTTTATTTATGTATCAAAACAACAGATGTATATAGTTTTCACTATGTTCTGTACTGTTCTGAATACTTCGATATAGTGATTGATGTAAATTTTGTAATGATTTTATGAGAGAGGTACTCTTATTATACCCATTTTACCGATAGGAAAATTAAGGCCTTAGGGTTTAAATAAATCACTAGTAAATGACAAAGCTAGATTCAAAAGCCAGGCAATGAGTCTCTGAGTTCATGCTCTTAACTGTATGTTCCTTCAAATCGAGCCATGACTTTGGCTCAGCTCCCTGACCTCACTATAATTCCCGACCTGGATTATTAGCTCTCCTGGATTACTGTCCTCTTGCCATCCAATTAAGCACAGACTTGTCTGAGTACCTACTCTGGATCAAGCTCTGTGATGGACTGGGTACAGGCATGAATCCAATATGGTTTCATCCAATGGGAGCTGTCTATTTGAGGACGAGTCAAACATATATCCCACCCACTAGAATCCAAAGAGGAATTAAATGCTATGTGGAAGTTCACACAATGGCTATGTCAATGGGACTTCCACTGTGGGAGATGACAGTGGAAGCGGGTGGGGAAGAGCATCGCAGGCAGAAGGAAAAGCACGAGTAGGTCCCAGAGGCATGAAAATATATGGTACATGTCAAAGGGTCTGGCTCTTGGCTTTCTTTCCAGTCTGGTCCTGCATCACCCTTCCCATTCAGCTGTTATACATATTTGTTGAGTGCCAACCATGAGTCAGGCACTGTTCTAGGTGCTGAGGATACAGCAATCAAAAATGTAGCTTTAATCATGACCCTCACAAGCTAGTGGAGAGACAATTCATTGACAAATAAAAATGATATGCCAGCTGGTGGTAGGTGTGATCAAGAACAACATGTAGAGCAGCGGAACAGAGAGCGAGGGAAGGCCACTGTCATAGGAAGAGTGCAGTCCAATGCTTTACCCCTAGGCTCTACCCCCTATCACAGGAAGAGCGAGCAGAGTGAGCAGAAGAGTGTCCGCTCCAGGAACATTTTAGTGTAAACCCAGAGGAAATGAAGGAGTGAGCTATGAAGATATGTGGTATGAGGGTGGTTAGGTAGAAGGGAGAAAAAAATGCAGGTGCCCAGAAAATGCACTATGTTTGCCATTTCTGAGGAATAGCAAGATGAGGCCAGGGGGAGGGGGAAGATGGAAGAAATGAGATCTGAGCTGTAGTAGGGGCTCTAGACTATGTGTGATCTTATTTATGAGAAGAAGGACTTGGGATTTTGCTCCCAGGGCAGTAGGAAGCCATCGTGAAGCTGTTGTTGGGCCAGACCATGAGAGTCCTGTGAGGCTTTCTAAATCTCTCTGGGAAAACCAAGTTCTGTCCTACCTCAGGGCCTTTACCCATACTGTGCCTTCTGCCAGGAATGCCCCCTCCATCCCCATCTCTTTGCTGAGCTATTTCCTACTCCCTAAAGGCAGTCCTTCAGGGAAGCTGCTCCTAACCCTCCTAAACAAATTAGATTCTCCTGCTAAACAACCTCACCATCCTATACTTCCCTTTTGTGGCACTTAACAAAACTACCATGACATAATATAAACCAATACATAACATAACTTTCATTTTCTGTTGTTTTTTCCACTGGAGGGTGAGCTCCATGAGGTGAGACTGCATGTCTTTCCTCTCTACCTCTGGATCTTCAGTACACTGTACAGGGTCTAATTCTTAAGAAATGCTCAATATTTGTTGAATGAATGCAAGAATAAATGAAGTGAAAGGAAAGGATAAGAGGGAAGGTTGGAAGCTCTAACTCTGGGCTGGAAAAGCAATATTGGCCTGTAACAGGCCACAAAGAAAGCATATGAGGGGTGCAGTTCAAGGTACACTTAGGCCAAGCCCCTGATGACTATGGGCAGGAGAGATTGAAAGGTAGTGAGACTAGGGTCAGAGAGAATGGAAAGCAATTTTTAAAACTGTTTGGTGGACTCCCTGCCCTATATAAAATGTTCATATTAAAAGAGAAAAAACTGGGGTGCCTGGGTGGCTCAATGGGTTAAGCGTCTGCCTTCAGCTTGGGTCATGATCCAGGGGTCCTAAGATTGAGCCCCGCATCCAGCTTCCTGCTCAGAGTGGAGTCTGTTTCTCCCTCTGCCCCCCCACCCCCCTCTTGTGTTCTCTTTCTCTCTCTCTCTCTCTCAGATAAATAAAATATTTTTTAAAAATTCATGCTTTCATGAATTTGAGGAGCCACAAAGGTCTCAAGGTATATCCTTGGGATGTTGCTTGAGACGGTGATAATCATCAGCTAACATGTGACCAAACAACAACAACAAATGCCAAGTAGCAGAAATCATATTATATGGGAGTCAGGAGAACTGGATTTTCTCATTCACTCATTCATTCATTCATTCATTGTTCACGCAGTAAATATTGGCTATTGACCACAAACTAAGGGTTAGACCCTGTGATAGGCATTGGGTTTATATTCTGTTTGTTACCTATTGAGTACACAACCTTGGACAAGTCATTTAACCTCACTAAGAGGGAAAAAAACCTTCATTTATAAGGGAATGGCCTTCCTTATTAAAGGAAAATACAAAGCCCTCTAGTACGTGAATGGGGTCTCCACACAGGAAGAAATGATGTAATAAAAGGTCTTAATTCTGTCCCTTTGAGTTTCCTTTCCCCTTGAAGTTCTTACTTTGATTTTGGCTGGCACACCCCAAAAAAGTCTGTAATGATTGTCATCATCTGTTTCATTGCCTAGAAAAAAATCTTCCTCTTCTTTAAAGTCCGTATCAAACACCAGGGCTCTTGAAACCTTCCTTGGCTCCCTACTTCCTAGGCAAAATGAATCTCTCCCATCCTGCCCTGCCTTGAACACTAGATCATCGAGTGTTTTGCAGCTTACTACTCCATGTGATGCAGCTGAGTTCACCAAGAACTTTTTTCCTCCCCGCCCCCCCCCCCCCCCCCCCCCCCGTTTCCCCAGCCTTTGGCTGAGTGTCTGGCCCAGAGCACATTCTCTAGTTAAATGGATAAAAAGTGACCAGGCCAGCAGAAGAGTTGACAAACCACACAGTGGTAGAATGACGTCCAAAAAGACTTGCTAAGACCCAGAAAGAAGAGACTAAACCAGCTAGGAACATCAATGACTACTCACTGAAGCACTGAGAGACCATGGGACATTGTGGGTTGGGGTCAATGCAACTTCCCTGTTGGAGAAGACAAAATGGCAGTCAAGTATTTATTTTCTTTAACAAAATTACATGGTAGCCCATGCCTTTGCAATTTAGAGGCTGATGTAAACTTGGGAAAGTCATTTAACCTCTCCGTATAAGGAGGAAAACATGCTGATGGCTTACTGAGCTGTCTGTGTGGACATGTGGTCAGGTCTCCAAATGGGAGTTTAAGTCCACAGTGACAAACCCTTGAAGTGGGCATTACAGCTTAGGATTGCTGATATCTTTTCTAATGGAATGTAAATAATTAAGAGACAAGCACAAGATATAAATTTTTAAGTATAGCAGTTGTTCCAGATATATCAAAGCTATGTATCTCACTGCATAGCTTTCACTTTGCCCAAAAAATGAACTTCTGTTTGTTGAGGACTATGATGTCTGTGAATGCTACAGTATGGTGCTCAGCGTTTTATATGTATTATGTAATACAAAACTAATGTAGCAAAATGAGGGAAGTTGTTTTTATATTGTCCCTCAGGACACCTCTCAGGGGGGAAAACTTGAACATGACTGCAAGCAATACTTTGATAGACCATGTGAGTGAAAGATGAGACCCCAAAAAACATACTGACATAATAAGGGACAAGTGCCAAAGTTCCTTCTGATAGACAGTTGGATGTCCACTTAATGGCAGGGCTTTTGAACTACTGGGTAGCAAGATGCCCATGGCACTGCCATGACTGCAACAGTGTGCAAGTTTGGGGCAGAACTGAATTGTTCAGAAATAATAGAGCAGAGGCTGAGGACAGTGTTCTGGAGGGATCCTAGGGGCTGTGAAAACCCACTGTGATACATGTAATGAAACCTTCTCCATCTCCCCTGGAAAATCACCAGAAAATTCTTCCTTATTCCCCAATGCTCTTGGGTCATGAAGATTACTTCACAGGGTAGAAAGAAAATCGGAGGTCAGCAAAGTCAGCAGACATAGAGGAACAGCCATAAATCTGGGTTACATTTAACCCACAACCCCATGAGACAAAAAGCATTACCTTCATCTTACTGGTGAGGAAACAGGCTGGTATAGGTTAACAACCTTGTCCGATGCTCACGGCTAACAGTGGCTGGGCAGCCATGGCGCACAGATCTGCTTCATCGCAACACCTGTCATTTTAGCCCCAGGAGATGCCTCCCTCTGTGATTCTATGACTGTTCCCTGCCTATCAAAAAGTTTGATAAGTTGGATGATTGTTCTCCCTCATTATATTTTAAGCCACATTAATAATAGGAGAAATAGTTGCACGTGGAATAGAAGGAGAGGAATGTTTCCAGCCATGGGGTATAAATAGCCCACTGATCTCCCGTCTTCAGAAAGGGACCAGAAGTGGAACTACAGCAGGAGGAGTGATTGTCTGTGAGGGAGGGGAGCAGCCTTTTGCACACATGGGCACACGCTGCCGAAAATGAGACTTGCGTTATCACTGCCATAGTCTCGACAAACGCCCACCATGGAATGACATCACTGCCAAAGCCCAATTAGCTCAAGAAGACCCTGGCACTGGATGATGTTCCTTCAAGATGGCATGAAATTCCAAATATAAATTGGGTCCGCACTGGGCGACGATTCAAGGAATCGTATTGGCCAGTTCACAGGACAGCTTGGCAACTAGAAATCCTTTAAACAGGCTTTTGAAACTGTATCACCCCCTGAAAAGACAGAGGTATAATTATACCCAGATCCTTCAGTAAAAATCTAGAAAAAGAAATGCAGAGGTTCTCTGTCCATGGCGTGATTATATCATAAATTATAGAAAATATGGAGGAAAAGTTCATCAAGATGCATCATCTTCCGGCATTACTTTGTCTTTTCAGAAAAACAATTATTAAACATTTAAAATAGCAAAACTTCCTCACAGCTTATAACTCTTTACAACATGCTGCATGCTTTCATGTACTTCATGTGATCGTACCCTCCCAACAGCTTGATGCAATTATTGTTGCTATTTTACAGTTGAAAACCTAAAGTGTAAAGAGGGATCTGTTAAGGACTGTTTGAGAGCAGGGATTTTGTATCGCCCTTCTCTGTGCCATCAGCTTGGTTTTTAGGGCCTGACATCTCACAGGGTTACTGTAAATGTGAAGGGAATGGAATACACCGGAATAGAACTGAGTGACTCGCCCAAGCCAACTCCCAGCTCAGTGTCCGTTTCTACAGGATGTGCAGCCAAATCATTCAACCAAATGTGGACCATACACCTGTGTTATGTCTGGGCATGTAGAAGTCACTAGAGAGCCTGAAGAGCATGGGGGAAGGCCAGGTGTAACAGAAGCCTAAGATACAGTCCCTGTGAGAGACTGAATATACAAATGGACAATGGCCAGACGTATATAAAAACAGGACTCTGACCCACAATCTGCAACCATTGGTCCAGGAAGACAATCCACTATCTACAACGGACATTCAAGGAAGCCAAACAATGACTCCTATAGCAATCAGCTCCAAACAGTGGAAACTGATGAATCACTGACAGGTTCCCTCTTTGTTCTGGCGTCCAACTTAGGACCAAAGAAAGAAAACCAAATATGCACTCCTAACCACTCACGTAGAATGCTCTGCTTCTAGTTAGCCTGCCTCCGGCTTATCTATGCCAACGGCCTCCAGTCAGGGCACACGGGAAGCATTCCCTTTTTCCCACTATAAAGCTTTCCTATGCCCCTGCCTGCCTTTGAATCTCCGCCCAACCCAAGTGAGGGTGGCTGACTCCCTTAGTATAGCAAACTCTGCCTAAATAGCCTTTGCTTATTCTCATTTGGATGGTCTTTGCTTACTTCTACATCTGTGTTTAAGGAACTCATCCTACAGTGAGGAGAGGAAAAAGAACAAGATATATAGGAAATAATAAAATGATAATATAAAAACAGTGCCAAAATGAGTGGTCAACTACCCGGAAAAAATAAGGATTTTTAAGTACTAGCAGTACAAAGAAATAAGTGATAATTGCCTGGGGGAAGTGCTCCATTACCAAGGTTGATTTGTCTCTGTTGAGCTGGGTGGACAGGTTGTGAGGAGTACAAGGTCATGAGATGTCACAGGGATGACCAAGCTTCCCAAATGCAACCAACTACTACACTTATTTATAGATCCATAAAGCATCCAAACGGCTATGGATAACTCTCTCGACACTCGGAAGTACTGGATAAAAATTGA
This sequence comes from Eumetopias jubatus, assembly GCF_037043125.1. NCBI lineage: Eukaryota > Metazoa > Chordata > Mammalia > Carnivora > Otariidae > Eumetopias > Eumetopias jubatus. The sequence goes on from NW_028274821.1 coordinate 63,206,660, forward strand.
GAGATTGAGGGGCCAACTTCTTCCAGTTGAAAGGTATGACCTTGAAAGACAAACAACTGTAGGAGGTGAACATTTGGCTACATAAGAGGATTGTGAGAGTCTGCTCAGGACCGTGGTTGACAATGGGCTTTTGGAAAGGTATGGGGAAATCCTATCAGAGCCACAAGATTCTGCATTAACCTAATAAAACATTATCTTACACAATACTTTTGGAACAGTTAAACAATGCCAAGTATTCTTCAAAGAGCTAGAAATACAACAATGAATAATGTTGTCTGTGCCCTCACAGCCCTTACAATCACTTGCTTTAAGTTAAAATTTGAAGGAAAAAGAATAAAAATGCTAGGAAAATTCTAAACCAGATCCTAATACAGTTGTATACAGAAGATATAGGAAGTATCCAATAGTGCTAAGAATCCAATAGGAAAGGCTAGCCATATATCCTCAGATATCTGCATACTAATGCCCAGAGCATGGACATAAAGCCACCCTAAAATGTTAATACTGACTAGGAAGTACGTAGAACTTAATAGGACTTGTGCATCAGTCCTGGTATCAACAGGCTTTAAACTTCCTCCCATCTTTCCCATCCTCCAAAAGCCATCAGAAAAGTTTCTTAAGTCTGACATACTTGTGGTCATGTAATTCTCCAGCTCAAAACACTGTAGTGACTCCCCATTACCCAATGCATGGTTTTCAAGGCCCTCTACTGTCTTTTAAATTAATTAATTAATTTTTTCATGATTCATTTTTGCAATAAGCCAGCATATAGTACATCATTAGTTTTTGATGTAATGTTCAGTGTAGTGCATATAACACCCAGTGCTCATCACCACATGTGCCCTCCTTAATACCCATCCCCTGGTTACTCCATCCCCCCATGCCCCTCCCTTCTGAAACCCTCAGTTTTGTTCCCAGAGTCCAGAGTCTCTCAAGGCCCTCTACTGTATTATGTTGCCTCAGTAAATCTTCTAATGCAGTCTTCAAAAACCCTTTCCCCAAAAGATCCCTTGTTCTAGTCACTCTAGATCTGTGCTGTCCCAATGGCAACCTCTGGCCACATGTGACTACTTACAATTAAATTTATTAAAATTAAATTTATTAAAATTCAGTTCCTCAGTTGCACCAGCCACATTTAAAGTGCTCAATGGCCACATTTGGCTAGTGGCCACCCTACTGAACACCACAGATATAGAACATTTCCGTCACCATAGAAAGTTCTATCAGAAAGCACTCTACTAGACTAAGCAATCCCTGAACACATTCTCTGTGCCTTTAGTCATTCTGGTCCTTCTTTGCCATTCGCCGTCTCTACCCTATAAAAATTCTAGCCATCATTACCTTTTCAGTTCAAGTGGCACTTCCTTCAGGAAGCTTTCCAGAGTAAAAATTAATCGGCTGTCCTCTGTGTTCCTTTGAGTTACCTGGGACTACTCTTCATCACTAGTCATACTTTGCTTTGACTAAGGTCCTCGTGTAAGTAAATATTTCCTCCATCAGCAGAAATTTTTTAGGGCTCTGTATCTGGTAGTGTCTTACACATATAGTTAAGGACCAAAACACTTCTGGCTTTCTGTTGAATCCTGGTGGAACTGACTCCTGACCAAAACGAAGCAATGGGAGATAGGATGACAATACACAAAGGAAGGAATGTGTGGTAGGCAAAATAATGACACCCCAAAAGATGGTCATGTCCTAATCTCCAGAACCTGTGAATATATTAGGTTACATGGCAGGAGGGGAATTAAGGTTGTTAAACAGCTGACTTTAAGATAGGAAGAGCAGCCTGGATTACCCAGGAGGGCCCAATATAATCATTTTCTGATATAAAAGTAGAAGAGGGAGAGGAGAGGGAGAGCCAGAGAGATGGCAGTGTAAGGGCTTGGCCTAACACTCCTGGCTCTGAAAATGAAGGAAGGGGGTCATGAGCCAAGGAATGCCGGTGGCCTCTAGAAGCTAGAAATGGATTCTTCCTAGAACCTCTGGAAGGAATGCAGCCCTGTTGATACTCTGATTTTAACCCAGTGAGACACATTTTGGACTTCTGAACTCCAGAACTCTAAGATAATAAATTTGTATTTGTTTAAGCCATTAACTTTGTGGTAATTTGTTACAGCAACAATAGGAAACTGATACAGAGTGGCAAAGGAATATTACAAACCAAGGCTCATGATTCCTGCATGGATCAAAAACTGACAACATTTGTATCCTTCCTCTAGCACTTTACCTCCGTACATTTGTCCTAATAATCAGAATTCTCATCCTATATCAGGATGTTCACTGACAGCATTATTTGTTCCAGTAAAAAGTTCAGTAAGAAGGGATTGATGGCCATCCACATAACACATCACGTGGCCATTAAAAAACATTACATCTTTGAAAATGATTACATGACATGGGAAGAGCTGACAGTCAAGTTTAAAAGGCAGGATACGGAACAATATATGATTCCAATTTATGAAAGTTAAAGGAAATATACCAAAATATTAATGATGGATTAAAAAAAATTAATGTTCATGATGGTTATCTTTGTGGGATAAGATTAGGAGAGTTTTGGTTTTCCCTTTACACATTTCTGTGTCTTCCAGGTGTTCTATAATGAGCATGAATTACTTTTATAATCAGAAAAATAAACAATGTTTTTTTCATGTAAAGCAAACCCCTCAGGTAACAAGAACCACAAAATTAATCATGCCTTTGACCACGTAATCGCATTCATGAAAATATATCCTAAGGAAATAATTCAAAACACAAAAAAATCTTTTAAGTAAAAAGGCAATGTTTTATAGCAATGTTACTTATAATAGTTTAAAATTGGAAGCAACCTGAATATCCAGCAATTTAATTATGATAAAGCAAATTATAATATATTTGCTTGATAAAATATTGGGAACTCATAAAAATAATGAATACCAACATTATCTAGAAATACAGGCATTACAGAATAACACAAAGCAAAAAGCTCAAGGACAAAACACAAAATATCTAGATTATAATAACTCCACTTAACATGGATAAAGATGGGAAGAAGAGGTAGAAATTATAAATCATTGCTATGTTGAATGGAATTCTGAGAGTAATCTGTATAAAGTTGTTTTGATAACAAACACAACTATCTGATAAAGACTCAAACCGCGTGTAAATCAAGAAACCTGAGAGTGACAGACACGTTAAGAATGTGGAATGATAATGGATGCAGCAGAAAAGGGAGCAACACCTGTGAGACAGGGCACCAGAGACCACCCACATGGGGACATGTGTTTTCATTGCTCTATCCAGCAAATATTCATTGAACCCCACATATGAGTAAAACTGTAATGAAAAACCAGGGAATAACAAACACCAAATTTAGCGTTTGAGTTACTCTTGGGGAATTAGGGTTCTACCAAGGAGGGGAACACTGAGAGTTTCACAGGGGATCCGTCATCTCTTAAACTATTTCTTAAATTGGATGCATGGATGTTCTTTTTATGATTCTTCTGATAAATCACAAGTGCTTACAACAGTGCTTGGCATATATTGGCTCACACAAGAAACTATTTGTAGAAAGAAACTTTTCGGGGCATCTGGGTGGCTTAATGGGTTAAGCATCTGACTCTTGATTTCGACTCAGGTCATGATCTCGGGGTAGCGAGATGGAGCCCCACATTGAGCTCTGTGCTCAGTGTGGAGTCTGCTTGTCCCTCTCCCTCCACCACTGCCCCGCCCCCTGCTTGCGCAGGCACGCCCTCTCTCTCTCTCTCAAATAAATAAATACATAAAATCTTGAAAAAGAAAAGAAACTTTTCAGTGGCTCTGTAAATAAAGCTCAAACTCTTTAATATGGCATACAGAGCTCTTCAGGAACTGACTTGTACCTAATTTATCAACACCTATGACTTCCCCCCAATCTACAATCACTCTTGTTCATTTTTTGCTAACGATATAGGACTTTTTGGTGCCTCTGAGACTGTCCAGCTGCTTTTTTTTTCTTGCTGGAATGTTCTGCTTCACCTAGAGATCTCCTAATCTCAAGGCCAAGTTACACCATATCAGCTTCGCAAAACCTTGCTGATCTCCCTAATTGTCTCTCCTCTATGTTCCCGCAGTGTTTTCCTTACTTGTGCATTAGAACCTGACTTGCTCTAATCTGTTATAATCTCTCACATTATTGCTTTATTGCTTACAAAGTACTCTTAGCTCCATTTTACTTGCAATAACATTGTGAGTTAGTCTCCATTAGCCCACTTAACAGATGCACGAGTTTCCAAAGGAAGAGCAGGACTTGAACACGGGTCTTCAGATTCACGTGGTCCCTGAAGGGACAGGGTTGCTGGGGCAAGAGAGAGCAGGAAGGGGCTGAGGGGATGAAGCTGCGTCTGTTACCGCACACACCACGTTTGTAAGATGAGAAAGGACATTTTTGCAAGAATTAAGATGGGCCATGAAGATCAACTCCAACATGTTTAAGACACGTAAGTTATACCTGTCAGAGTACAAGGTGAAACAGGCTAAAAGAATGACCACAAAATTGAAAGGAAAAAAAAAAAGGTTAAATGAATTCAACAGAATGGGCCTTACATCTTACCAGGAAACTTCAAAATGGCAGACTTGTCTCCAAAGTAGAAATCTTGTCTTATTTTTCTTTTATTCCAAGTCCCTAGAATAAGGCCCAGCACTAAAAAGGAATTCAATGCATGCTGAATTAATTAATTAATGAAAGGATGTGCTATTGAGAAGCACAATTAGTTTTAGCTTTCCTGAAACTGCTTCCCCTCAGTCACGTGGCCCTTTCAGTTCAGGGGGACTAAACATCAGTTTCTTGTGTGTTTAATAATTCAGATCCTGAAGCTTCTCTAATGCTCAAAACCAAACAAAATATTCACTTGTTTGAATAAGTCAACAAGTATTTAGGTAGTAAAGTGGATTTAGAATGTGTTAGCAGATACCTGCCCTGTCTTTTATACTATTTTTAACATTTAAGACACGCACAATGCCTGATTAGAATACATGAAAAAAATTCTCATGCCCAAAAGTCACAGATCCAATGAGAAGAAAATCTACAAACAAGAAGCCTTGACCTGCCACAGAGACCCAGCTCTGATGAAACTAAGAGTAATATTGAACAAAAAGACACCACTGAAAAACTCAAGAGCTTTTGAAAGCCTCCCATCGAACACCAATGGCTATCTACTCTATACGTTGATCATAGAGAACATGTTTTTGGGAAATTGGTCATTGAACAAATCAGCCATTAGAGAATTTATTTTTTGCAAACCTTGAACTGAGGCTGGATCCTGGGACTAGGCACTCTGGGTGTTTCACAGCCTGGCCTGTTGAGGCAATCCATAGTTCCTGACTGATCATGGTTCTGGGATACACCTCAGGCAAAGAACAGGTCTAGGTTCAAATAAGTGAATTAAAAGGCAATGTTCGCAATAAGAAAGGATTTAAAGGATGTGCCAAGGGGTTCCAATCCTGGAATGGGCTAAGGGTCTTGCCCCAACTGCCTTCTCTCTGTGTCTCAGTGTATGTTTTCATCTAGCAGGGGAGAGGAGGATGTAGACAGCAATCCCTCAAGGAACTAGGGCTGGATTGCTCATATGTGCATTTCCTCTGATGGGTTCTGCCATCCCCAGACCCAAATGTCTTCCATTCATTCTCTTATTTCATAAACACTAATCAAGTGTCTATATCCTGTTCTAGGAGCTGGGAATATGATAGTGAACAAGACAGGTAAGGGCTGGGTTCTTAGAAAGCTAATGTTGTAGAAGAAAGAAATGATAATAAGAAAATATCAACTTGGCAAAGTTGAAACCCCCCAAAAGTCTGTGCTATTGTAGTCAACAATGTGTTTAATCTTCATTCCATCTCCCAGCAACATCAGACTAACACTTGCCATTAAACTAGACCAAATAGCAGACCTACTCAAATGCTTAGCAGTCCCTGGAAGAATTTGATTATGAGGGGTGGACAGGGGAGAATTTCTCTATTTGGTCCAATTTCTAAATGGAAACTCACAGTGTTTGATGAATAATGAATGTGAATAATTAATGCATTTGAGAAAGGAAAATTTCTTACCTGTCAGTTACTTATCTTGGAGATTACACATCTATCACTCCTCCCCCCAAGGGGCTAGACTCATCTCCATAGAAACTGGGGGCAACCCAGAATGTTAATTATGCCTCAATGCCAGATTTCTCTGCTTAGAATGTGACTCACCAGAAGACCTTCTAGGGCTAACTTGTTCTGAAAAGTAGAAAACTTAATTTATCTGAAGTATTTTTTAAATCTCCAAATAATGAAGTATCTTAATAAGCCTAAAAAACAATCAAGAGACTGACTCGGTGTGTACACACACTTGGGAAAATATTGTGTAGAAACACATGCATCCTCTGGGCAAGAGGCTAAATGGAAGAAACGGATCCTTGGTCCATTAATAACATAAGTACCAGCACCTAGAACAGTGACAAACACATAGTAGATGCTTGTTGAATATTACTGTTATTGTTGAATGTTATGTTGAATGTTGTTAAATGAACTACCAATTCTGTGCTGTAATAATACAACAATTCTCATTATTATTGGTGACACTGTACACAACGTCCTTTTCATACACGTTATTTCATTTATTCTTTATTTTTAAAAAAATATTTTATTTACTTATTTGAGAGAGAGACAGAGATAGTGAGAGACAGCACAAGCAGGGAAGAGAGGGAGAAGCAGGCTTCCCACCAAGCAGGGAGTCTGATGCGGGACTCGATCCCAGGACCCTAGGATCATGACCTGAGCTGAAGGCAGATGCTTAACCAACTGAGTCACCCAGGTGCCCCTCATTTATTCTTTATAACAACTTGAAAAATAAGTCCACAGTACATTATCCATATTTTTTTTAAAACTCTAAAACCAAAAGTTTGGGGGAAATGAATATGATGAAAAGCCTGATTTGAGTTGAAATGAGCCTCTTCATAGTCCTTACCCTACTTATGTAAATATTTATACATTTTGCTGCAGAAATATTAATACATTTGCTTTCGGAGGACATCCTAGGTCCTGTTGGGCTTTTTTGATCTATATATCATATGTAACATGTTACTTTTCTAAAATCTAAAAAATTCAGAATTCCAGGAGCACCTGGGTGGCTCAGGCAAGTAAAGGTCCAACTCTTGATTTCGGCTCAGATCATGATCTCAGGGTTATGAGATCAAGCCCCACATCATGCTCCACACTCAGCAGGGAATCTGCTTGAGATTCTTTCCCTCTGCCCCTCCCCCTGCTCAAACACACTCTTCTCTCTCCCTGCCCCACTAAAATAAATAAATAAATCTTTAAAAAAACATAAAAAATAAAAAGTAAAAAATTCAGAATTCCAAAAACACATCTTGCCTCAAGAATTTTGGTTGGGAAGAGGACTCACATTGGACTCTCACAGACTCACATTATCATCCAACTTTTACAACTAGGATTCTTTGAGTCAGGAAAGCTAAACAATTTACCCACAATCACAGAGCTAGTAAATAGATACTTAAACTAAAATCCTCTGATGCCCAATCTTTGAGGTCTTATTTTCCCCACCATACTAAACCTCAAACAATTAATCTGAAATTGAGTATTAAGATAATTGTCTATCCGTCACTGACATAAAAGAGGTAAATTAATCAGAGGCAGCACAGACTTGGTCGGTACAGCAGAAACTGAAAAAGAACAAATGGCATAGGGTCTGGAGGTAGGTGAGGGCTGTCTCATGTGGAGAGACCTCTGCTCCCTGAAGGAAATGACTTCTGAGACTTAATCTCATTCTCCAGTGCCTAAAGTGCACATGAAACAGAAGCTGACCAAAGGCTGTCTGGTAGACTTCTTTGAATAAGTCAGATGTGACCCACGTGATATTGTCATACCACATCCACTTTTTTTTTCCTAATCACAGAACTTTCATTTAAAAGTGAATGATACCCAGATCTCTCTCTTGGGAAGAGAGAATACGAAGACCAAATTACAAGGTTGGCACTTTCATCAGTCAGGAGAGTCTAGGTTATGCTGTGGTAACAAACAACCCACAAAGCCCTATGGCTTAAAACAACAAAGGTCTGTTTCTTGCTCATATTACATGTTTACTACAAGAAGTCAGGAGAAGCTCCATTCATTGTAATAATTCTGGGGGACCCACGATGACAATGCAGCCATTCTCTCTAACACTGCTAGTTAGCCTGACAGAAGAAAAGAGAAGGCAACAGAGCATGCCCTGGTTTTTTAAAGCTTCCACCTGACTGATATGTTGTCACTTACACTCACATAGTTCATTGGCCAAAGTAAGTCATCTAGTCACACCCAACATCAAATGGTAGAAAGTACAAAACTCATGGCTTTCAAGATCTTCAATACATTTGCCTACTCAACAAATATTTTCTTGAGTGCCTGCTAGTGCTAAGCACTATTCTATGTACTGGGGATTTAAAAAAAAAAAAATGTGTTGAGTGCTATGAAGAAAAATAAAATGGAGCAATCAATGGGTGGTGAGGGATTGGGTTGGGGAAGAAGAGGTGAAAAGCAAGTTCAGGGAAAGATTCTCTGAATAAAATACCTGGAAGAATTGAGGGACGGAACCAAGTAAGGGAATTCTGCCTCTGAGGCCAAAGCAAAACACAAAGAACTCAAATCCCAGGAAAATCCAGAATGATTCCTAAAGTAGAGACAGAGGGCTGAGACATCAACAGTGTGTATCTGTGGGGCTGAAATAGCCCCACAGGCTCATTCTCTTCAAGCCCCATAACACACCGTCCCACTTCCTTTTTTTCCTGACTGAAACCACACAGGCAGCAGAACACTTCCTTTTTCCCGTGGTTAAACAACATGCAAAAATGGTTTACTTCAGGAGGGGATAGCAATCAGCAAGTGTTCTGTAAACAAATAAAATTATCCATTTATTGATGAAAATCTATACTCTATGAAGGGTCATGGGTGTTTTAGATACTTCATTTTATTGAATAGGGTTGTTGTGGAAAGGATAAGATATATAGGATACCATTTTACAAATGAAAAAGCTATAATGTGAGCTAACTGACCTTCTGGAAAGGTGTGCAGATCTTTTGTGGCAGAGATAGAGTCTGACTCCCAAGCCTGTGCCCTCAATTATCATAAAACATAAGGAACCTTAGACTTTTTGGAAGGCAAACTTGTGGAAATCCACATCTACATGAATTCTTATTTGACAATTTAAAGATGGAATTGCCCTTGTTATAGGGAAAAGGAGTGTTATTTAGGCATCTTTGCAACAGCAGTCAGGTCTTTCTACAGATGAGACTGAACCCATGGCTACTTCATCACACACTCATCCAAAGGTCACCTTCTCTGTGAAGTTTCCCCTGACTACCCTATTTAAAATTTCAATGCTGCCTTCTCAGGACTTCCTACCTCCTTCTCTGGTTTTGTTTGTCCCCATAGCACTTAGGACCCTCTTATAAACTGTATGATTTATTTGTTCACTGTTTGTTGCCCACTTTTTGAAAGTAAGCTCCATGGGTGAAGGAAATTCTTGTCTGCTTTTTTAAAAATCACTTTTATTTCCCCTAGAGTGTAGAAAAGTACCTTATACTGAATCAGTAATTATGAATGAATGGTCAGAATGAATGAGTGAATGAACGGATTCAGAGAACGATCTCTTACTTGAGCAAGAGTTTTTCATCTGGGGTACATTAATGGGCTTAGGCATAAATTACATGCAATTGTATGGGGAGGAGAGTAGTTGTGTGTGTATAGTCAATCTCAAAGAAGCCAATAACACAAAGGTTAAAAACCACTTTTTGTGGCATAGCCATACAGGGGAATCTTATTCAGCCATAAAAAGAAATGAAGTCCTAAAAAAAAAAAAGAAAAGAAAAAAAAAAGAAATGAAGTCCTAATACTGGCTACATGGATGAAGCTTGGAACCATTATACTAAGTGAATGAAGCCAGACACAAAAGGTCACATATTGTGTGATTCCATTTATATGAAATATCCAGAGTAGGCAAATCTATAAAGAAGAACCTAGATTTTTAGTGGTTGCCAGGGGCTCAGGGGAGAAGGGAGGGCAGAAAGGGGAGCAACTGCTTAATGGATATGGGATTTTCTTTCAGGGTGATGACAATGTTCTGGAACTAGACAGGGGCCAAGGTTGCATAATATTGTGAATATACTAAATACCACTGAATTGTATACTTTAAAATGATACATTTTGTGTTATACCACAATTTTTTCAAAAAAGAACCACTTTGTGAATAAGGAAAACAGATGACAAAGACAAGGCAAATCATCTCATACATCTAACAGGATGGATGATGGAATCTAAGTCTGAAAAACTGTCAGTTGCAATCAAACATTCTAAGAATATATGGAATATGGAATATTTACGAACTTATATTCGTATCAGATTTTGCAGTTTTGAACAAATTTCCCAGCGCATTATTTAATTCCTAGAAAAGAAACTTGTGAGGTGGGTGAGGCAGTTACACTTCTTGATTATCTCCATTTTATAAATGAGAATAATGTGATTCAGAGAGGTTAAGTAATTTTCCCAAAGTCACGTAGCTACTGAATGGTAAAATAAAGATCAAACCCCAGGTCTGTTTATGTTTTTGGCAAATTGGTTCCTCCAGCTCTTTCCAACCTTCCAGTATCTTTCCAGAAATCACAAATCTTCCTGTGGTAAGTCCCCCCAGGTGAGGTCAAAGGCAAAGTTTCTTCTCTAACATTTGGAATGACATCCTCTTACTGTGGTCACACTGAGAACTTCACTGTGACCAGAAGCTCTGGCTAGAAATTATATACACCCATGATAAATGATAGCACTAGGAAAAATAGATTCATTGTTACTTATGTAAATTTTTGAGAGTGAGAATGTTCTAAAATGTAGAGTCAATGGTAAGAAAAAGATAATCAAAGCTAACGAATGAAAGCCAACTTCTTCATTTTGCCAATGACAAAAGTCAGGTACAAAAAGGTTTGTATAAGATGACACAGAGTTAGTATCAGAGGTAAGATTGGAATGCAAGGCTTTTGAATGCTCTGCAAATGTACAGAGTTTCTAGGAAACTAGTCTTCCAACAGCCTTCTCTTCTCCGAGAAGAGATTATTTGAAGTTTGTGTAGTTAGCAGTTCACGAATATGCTGACATTTATCATAAACATGGAAAGGAAGAGGTACAGATTCAGTGACGATAAATAGCCCAAATGCTTAAATTTAGCCTCAAGTGAACCCGTTTTCTCCCTTTTATCATCTCCACTGGGCTAAAGCACAAGGACACAGTAACTTTTCTGTTTTACCCAAGAATGGTCAATTATCCAGAATTTACTAGTCATGTTTTGTAAACATAGTTGGTGGTAGGGTGGATAATGCAGGCCCACGGTGTCACTTCCACCCATGGAGACACAGATGGTCAGAGCTGAAACCTTAGAGATCTTCCAGTCTGGGTTTCCCCAGCCACAGTCAGCTGACCTCCAGGGAGTTACTGCCTTGAGCCTGTGTCCAACGCCACCTTCCTTCTCAGAGACAGAGCTTGTGTTTGACTCTCCTCCCCCTTCTCATCTTCTGCTCCCTCCCTCTGAGGTAGGTTGAGGGTTTGCAATAAAGGCTCCTAAAATGGAGCATCAGCCATCTTAGGGAAGATGTGGAGGAGAAAACTTGAAAAAGGAGAAAGCACCTGCTAGAACACAGTAAACTTAGCAAAGCTCCCCAGTGTACACATTGAGCTGGAAGGAAGATGTTAAAATCATGTAAACTAAACCTTCCCTCCTTCCATGAAGAAAGTCAGGCCCAGAGAATGGATGTGACTTGTCCAAAGCTACAAAATCAGGAAGTGGTAGAGTTGACACTAGAACTCAGATCCTCCAAATTCCAATCCAGTGCCTTTTCATGATACATTTTCTCAGTTTCCATTGTTCTCCTTTACATAAAATAACCATGATTCATAACCCACCAGTGCCACATCAGGCATTGACTATCCTACGTATTGCCTGCATGTTTCACAGAGTATATTTTAACACTCATGATATAGGAGTGAGGTCATGGGTGGTATTTTTAACCTATAGCTCCTCATAACTAGTACAAGCTCTGTCTCATAAGAAGTATGCATGAGTTTTTTGATGGAATGAATGCTATGGATGGGACAGGTGGAGTGTCAACACAGCTAATAAGGTCTTTCATGATATGCCATCCTTTCCTCAGGGTGAAGGTCTTCTCTTCATGTCCTCTCTACTCTGCTCCCTTTTCCCCCCTGTTTCCCAAGTCATTTTTCAAGCCCCAGTCAAAAGCTACCTCCTGTTATCTCTAACAGAAAGAGAACTGCTGGGGCGCCTGGGTGGCTCAGTTGATTAAGCGTCTGCCTTCAGCTCAGGTCATGATCCCAGAGTCCTGAGATCGAGCCCCACGTCGGGCTCTCTGTTCAGCGGGAGGCCTGCTTCTCCCTCTCCCTCTCCCTGCTGCTCCCCCGGCTTGTACTCTCTCTCTCTCTGTCAAATAAATAAATAAAATCTTAAAAAAAAAAAAAAAGAAAGAAAAAGAACTGTCAAGACTGGCATCAAACAACCTCAGATCTGCATGCCCCCCCGACATATGTTATGTGTTAAATGTATGATAAGGGCGAGTTACTTAAACTCTCTGAGATTCAACTTAACCACTTGTTAAAGAGCTCATAATACTGATTTAATTTGATTTTTTCTGTGGAAGAAATAACATACGTAAAATTTCTACCACAGTGTGTGCCACATGGTAGCTACTTAACAAATGTTAATTCCCTTCATCTGGGCAATTCCTTCCTTAAAAGTGTCCCATGGCTCTCTGCTTACTCTCCACTAGTTTATTATGCATTATTTTACAAATTGTTGATAACTTTAGAATACTTCTGTCTCTCCACTAGATCATAAACTATCTTGAGGGCATTACTATATCAGGAAATCTTTGCATTTAACTCACCGTGACTTCCCACAGCATCTAGAAGAACATTTAGCACAAATGTGACAGACAAAACTTATTTTTGTAGAATTGAATTGAAGTGGGTGTGGGTGGTGGTATGGGGAGTGCATAATGTATCAGGCCTTTTAGATTGTTTGCCTGAAAAGTAAGAGCCCTTATGCTGGTGTCTTCCGTATTTCTTCATATTATGTTTCTTTTCCTCCCTAAAAAGAGGTAGACAGGGGTTTGGCAATGACACCTTTCCATCTAAAGTGAGCATCTAAAGAGGTGACACCCCATCAGTGAGTGATCAAGCTGCATTTCTGTGTTGGGTCCTCATGCCCCCATGAAGAGGAAGTGGTATTTCAGGGATGGCAGATGACAGAGTGACGTCACCCATCTCCGTCAGTACTCATTTCATTTCTTCAATTTCAGCAAAGAAATGATAGAAAAGGTTGTTCCTTTGTCACATGGGTGACCTATTTTTATTATTTATTGATGGAAATAGAGAACCCTCCCCACTGAGCTTCCCATTTCTGCCCTCACCTCTTGTCCCAACTTTCTGGAGGAAGTAAAGGCCAGTAACTGGAACTTAAATGGTAAATTCCTAGATCACATCTATCTCTATTATAATCTAAAAAAGTAAAAAAGCCAAAATTTTTTTAAAGAATTGAAGTTTAGATACCTCTGCATCCCTATGATAATAGTTAAAATTAACAAATGTCTACAAATTATCACCAGACAACAGTTAACTGAGTTCTTGTTATGATCAAGTCACTGTGCTCTATGTTTGATCACTTCATTCACTCCTCAGCTAGCCCTATATGGAGGGTGGTATTAACAGAGAGGGTCAGTAACCTGTCCAAGATCTTATATACGGCTAGCAAGAGTCAGGGAGATTTGGATCTACACTTGTCTGAATCAAGGGGATGCATTCATAATCATTACCCATACTGCCTTACCCATCCATGCAAGGGATTGAGTCATGAGTTAGTAATATGGAAATTAATAACACACAGCCACTTCCCTTAAGAAGAAGATAACAATGTAGAATATACATACATATACACATATATCCTAGAGAGAAAGAATATATATATATATGATTATAATATAAAGTGATTGGTGCTATATTAACACTACTAAAAAAGGGCTATGAAAGCTCCCAAGAGGAGAACTGAATTCTAAGTTGAGGTCTGGATAACGGAGAAAACCGAGTATCTAATTTGTATAAGAGGTTGTTCTAGGTACTTTCACATAGGTGATCCTATATAATTTTATTTAATTACAAAGTACTCCTATGTGATAAGTAGGTAGTACTACCCCCATTTTACAGATGTGAAAACCATGTCTCATAAGATAATAGTAAACAGCTATCTAGCATTTAGGACATACTGTGTGCTGTTCTAAGAACTACATGTGTATTAGTTCATTTAATCCTCACAACGATTCAACCATACAGGTGCAAAACCCATTTTAGAAATGAGGAACCTGAGTTCCAGACTGTTCAAGTCATTTGCCCAAGGTCTTACCACCAGTAAGAGGTAAAGCCAGGCGGAGGGGGTACTGAGTCCTTGTTTCAACCATCGTGTTATTGTTCTGTTGGGGGAAAGCAAGATGCCCAAAGTTACCACCTAGAAAGGGGTAGAGTCAGGATTTGGCCCATGTCTACCTTTCTGTAATAAAGACAGTGCTCTTTAAAAAAATTTTTCATTTAAAATAGTTTATACCCTAAAAGACACTGGAAATAGAGGTTGAAGTAAAATGCCCTGAATACCATAGCAAAAAGTAAGAACTCTATTCTATGGCAAGGGAAACCCTTAAAAGATTTTGAGCAGAAAATTAAAAAAAAAAAATCAATATGATTCAATCTGCATTGAGGAGGAAAGAAAGCTCACTAAAATGTGAACCATGAATCAGAAGTGGGTGAGGCAGAAAGTAACAAGCCCCATTAGGAGGATTCTGTGCAAGTCATAGTGATGAAGGTCTGAGAGAGGACAGGTCATGATTAACAGAGAACATGGGAGGAAACAATCAAGAGAGTTTTCAGAAATGGCTTTGGCAGGACTTATCCAATGTGGAGGGAAAGGGACAACTCAAAGAGGAGCCCAAAGTTTGCATCGTGAAAGGCTGAGAGAACAGTGCTAGTCTTGAATGGTCTGGATAACCTGGAGGGATAAGAAAGGTTTGGACATGTTGAGTTTCTGGTGCTTGTAAATCCTGAGAAGCTAACCAAGAGAGAGTCATTTCAGGAAATAAGAATTATTTCGTCTCTTGGTCTCTAGCAGAAACCCTTCAGGACCGAATAATCCAATCTGCTCTTCGTAAGTCATTCCAGCCAATAAAGCAGCAATTGTGACCTCTTTTCTGTAGCAACACATATGAAGAATGCCATCCACAAACCCAGCGTCCCCTTAGCCACACCCACGATGTCGTAGAACCTTCAAGGTGAGTGAGACAGGTAGTACATTGTACACAATTCTCAGAGCACCAGCTGTCATTCCAAAACACAAAGTTTTTTTTCTTCAGTATTTCTAATAACATGAGAAAATGTTTAGGATGTAATCAGGTTAAGTGGGAAAAAAGCTGAGAACAAAAAGATACATAACGTATTCCAAAAAAAAAATCATATACATATATATTACACACAGAAAAAACACTAGAAGGAAATGCACCAAAATATAAATAGAGGGTCCTTCATTAAGCAAATATTATGGAGCACCTGCCATATGCCAGGCATTGTGCTATTCATCAGGTATGGTGAGAGAAATGGACCTATTTGATGCCCTCATATAGCTTACAGTTTAAGGACTAAGCTAAGCTAAGAACATAAAGACAACTGTGAAACAGTCTGAGTACAGAATCCTTCTAGCCTTTTATAGTTGACTGAGTCCTTGTTCTCAACCATCATGTTAATGTTCTACAGGGGTAAAGTAAGGTGCCCCAAAATACCAGCTAGAAAAAGGCAGAGCCAGGACTTTAACCATGTTGAACATGGACACCAATTCTTTTAGTGGCTTACGTGTTTTGTGGCACAGATGTTTATAAAACATTCAAAGTTCTCAGAGAAATGACTCTCTTTTGCACTCATATTTCATTGATTTACATATTATGTAATTAAATTCTGTAATTACAATAACAAGTATGTCTGGCATTTCTGTATATGTGAATAAACACAAGTGATTCTTTTTGAGCATGGACCCATCTGGAAGGGGCACAAATGCCTGAGCACACTAAAAAAGAGGCCACTGGCTACCAGCATTCAGCACACTGTGGGCATCAGTTGGCATAACTTACAGAAGTAATCAAGAGAACACCTCAATCTAAGAAGTCAACTAAATGAAAATTGGTTAAGAGAAGCTACATTGTGTCATATTTCTGGTCACACAGCTTGAGATTGCCATAACATTAGGCAGCCAGTTAAATCATATTGACCTCCCTATCAGTTAAAATCTTATTTTCATTATTATATCTGCCATTAAGTCACAATTCTGTGCTTGTTATGGGTTGAATTGTGTTCTCCCCGAGTTCATATGCTGAAGTACTCCCCACCCAGTACCACAGAATGTGAATTTATTTGGAGATAAGGCCTTTAAAGAAGTCATTAAAGTAAAATGAGGTCATATGAGTGGGTCCTGATCCAATATGACTGGTGTTGTTATAAGAAGAGATTAAGACACAGATGACACACAGATGGAAGGGCAACCATGTGAGGACACAGCAAGAAGGTGGCTGGCTATCCACAAGCCAAAGACAGAGGGCTCAGAAGAAACCAACACTGCTGGCCCCTTGATCTTGCACTTCCAACCTCTAGAACTGTAAGAAAAAAAATTTCTGTTGTTTAAGTCATTAAGTCTGTTGTATTTTGTTATGATAGCTGTAGCAAACTAATACAGTGCTTATCTCAATGGCTGGCACATGACCAGCACTCAAATATTGATGTAAATGAGTGAAAGGGGAATATATATGTATCCCATCCTCCATTTCTATGGTTGATTTTTTGAGGACCTTTAAAAAAGAAGTTTAATAAGCATAGGTGTGCTCTAGTTACCTGCCAGCACTGAGATTTTAAGATAAGAAAGTAGGCCTTCTTTTTGATTCATTTCTACCTCTTGATCCTCAGACTCCGAAAAGAAGTTCCCATAAATTCCAATTTAAGACCATGTCAAATGATCAGAGCAGAAATCCCAGCACTATTAGAACAGAGCCAGTCCTCAACAGATTCAGGGAAGCCTTAAGCTCCTTCATGCTGGGTAATGATGTCTCATGGGGCTTCACTGAGGCCCCTGGTACACATGGACAAGGCTAGGATGTGAAATGACCAGAAAAATTGGCAGACAGCCAAGAAAATCTCTAGGGCCTTTGATACATGGTATATGAGGTCATGGGAACAAAGGTTGAACTTTCTCCCCCTCTCCTCCCTAAGGACAAGAATTAAGGTACTTGAAGAAGCCAACACACACCCTGGATGTGCCCTTAGCAATGTGACCTCAAAACTGGACCGGTAAATTACCTGGATTCTAAGCACTAGCATAGAGTGTCAGAGCCCACCTAATCTCCAAAGGTATGTGGCCCAACCTTCTCAATTTGCAAGGAAGGAAACTGAGTCCCCAAAAGGGGAAAGATCTATCCCCACTCTTGCCATCATCATTTCTTAAGCCTTTGCCTTAGAAGTCGAAGTTAAACATTTCAATCTTCATATTGTTACTTTTGAAAGAGAGCTTCTTCCTGAACACCTTAGTGAATAGCATCTAGACTTTACTCAAACACTTCTAGGACTGGGGAACTCACTGTTCCTGAAGGTAGTAAGACCATCTTTGAACAGATTCCACTGTTAATTCCATTTATTGAGCCCAAATCTGCCTCCCTGCATCTTCTACCCACTGGTTCCCATTATGCCTTCTTAAGAATGAAGGAATCCATCCAACTCCTCCTTTGCATGGTGGCCTTCAGATATCTGAAGACAAAGAAGACTTTTTTTTTTAAAAGATTTTATTTATTTATTTGAGAGAGAGAGAATGAGAGATAGCACGAGAGAGAAGAGGGTCAGAGGGAGAAGCAGACTCCCTGTCGACCAGGGAGCCTGATGCGGGACTCGATCCCGGGACTCCAGGATCATGACCTGAGCCGAAGGCAGTCGCTTAACCAAGTGAGCCACCCAGGCACCCGACAAAGAAGACTTTTAACATTATGTCATGTATCATGGTTTTGAACTCTCTATTCATCCTTGTCACTATTGTGAATTGCTTTAAGTCCTCATAAAGACCAGTTAGTGACATATCAACAGACAGAAATATAACAACCTAATTAATGAGCGCTGGTCCCTTGACCCGGAATGAAATTATATATGAATACCCCTAAGTGAGTGGGAAAAGTGGAATGGGATTCCTTACCAATAAAGAGAAGAATAGCCCCTCCCAGATCTAGTTGTCTTGTCTGAAACCCATTCCTTCCCTGAATTATTCATAGGCCTATTACAAGAAGCTCTGTCTAAAGTCTTCCCTGGCCTCTTCCCTGTACACTGGTCATCTCTCCTCCTGCCATCTGCCATCCTCAGCCCTGTCACTTTCGCCCCCAAACCTCCAGTGGGTCCTGGACTTGGATGTATGGAAGCACAATCCAGGAAGCTTCAAGCATCTGCCAAACTTCTTCCAAGGAGAGCAACCCTCACCAATTTTCTGACTTTTTCTTGCTATTCCCTTCCCGATACACTTATTGTAAAAATGAAACCAACACTGATATACTCATCACAGTGGGTTGGAATAAAGACTGGTGCCCATGCTGAAGATCTTACGTGAGCAGGACTCATAAAGACTAACCACCCAGGAGGTACTCCTTACTGAGGGAGTCTTGGCAAGCTGACACAACCAACTCCTCTTTGTTGAGAAGCAAAATGAGCCAAATAAACAGCAAAGGGCCACCAGACCTGGCCAGCTCTCTTTAACTGCTTAGGACTGGATGGAAAACATGTACTGAAGAAATGGGAGCCTGGGTGACTGAGTGGTAGATGAAGGGATGGACATTCCCGTATTTCCTTGCAATCAATCTGCATTTCTAATAGGAAGATTCCAGAGTGAAGGTTTTAAAAGTCTGCTCCTGCTTCCCTGCCTCCCCTCAAAGCTGAAGGGCAAGATGTTTACATAATGACTTTTCTTTGTTCTCATTGCTTCAGAATCCTTCCTCCATGTTTAGGACATCCTTTACAGGGTTTTGATTTTACCTTCTCTGTAAATGAAACTTATGTAGATTGCAATTTTTCATATTAAACACTAGATACTGTGAGGATATAAAAGGATATGCAATTCTTGGGAATGCAGGAAAGTCCAAATGATTAGAGATGTCTAAAAACAAAATTACTTTATTTCGGGTTTCTTCAATGAAGATACTCCCCCCATAATGCCAGAGAATCAGAGATTCCCCTTTGCCTCTTTTATTCATTTTGGGATGTGACAGGGAGGGATGAGCTTAGAAAGTGGGAAGAGGGGCACCTGGCTGGCTCAGTCAGTAGAGCATACAACTCTTAATCTTGGAGGTGTGAGTTTGAGCCCCACTTTGGGTATAGAGATCATTTAAAAATAAAACCTTTTTTAAAAAAAAGTGACAAGAAAAGAATAGGCCCCAGCTCATCTCAAACTCCAGAAACTTCCACCTTGCCAGAGATGAACACCTTGCTTTTCATTTCAACACATAAGATTCATGTGAGTCATGGGGCACCTGGATGGCTCAGTCTGTTAAGTGTTTGACTCTTGATTTCAGCTCAGGTCATGATCTTGGGGTCATGAAATCAAGTCTCACATTGGGCTCCATGTTCAGCAGGGAGTCTGCTTCTCTCCCTCTCTTTCCCTCTGCTCATGTTCTGTCTCTGAAATAAATAAATCTTAAAAAAAAAAAAGATTCATGTGAGACATAGTCAGATGAAATCAAGTTTAGACAAAAGATGTCATTCAACAAATTAATTCATTCCAACATCTTGCTATGGACTGAATGTTGATGTTCCCCCAAAATTCATATATTAAAATTCTAACCCCCAATATGTTGGTATTAGGAGGGGAGGCCTTTGGGAGGTAATTAGGTCCGTGAGGGTGGAGCACTCATAATAGATTAGTACCCTCATAAGAAGGGGCAGGAGAAAACCTGCATTTTCTCTCTGCTCTCCAACATGTGAGGATACAACAAAAAGACAGCCATCTGCAAACCAGGAGGCAGGCCCTCAGGAGGAACTAAATTGGCCAACACCTTGATCTTGGAATTCTAGGTTCTAAAACTGTGAGAAATAAGCATCTGCCATTTAAGCTACCTAGGCTATGGGTATATTTGTTACAGCAGTCTGAAAAAGACATATCTACGTGTGCCTAGCCATGGGCACACACCACTGGGGAGGGAATGGAATCAAAAAGATTTATAAAATCTGGGCTCTGTCCACAATGAGCTAAAAAATCTAACTGGGAAAATAAAATTCCCATGTGACACTGTTGGCCAATGGAACAGTTTAAAATAAAGTGCTCAATGGAGTGGTACAGGTGCTCAATAACTAGAAAATGTATAACAAAATGTTAAGTATGTGGTCTTGGCAACAAATTTTGAAAAAGTTTAAAGAAAGATCAAGATGGAGTAGAGATATCAGAAAAGACTTTATCAAGAAAGTGGTGCCAGAGTTAAGTTTTAAAGGATAGGCAGGAGGGGGTGGGCATTCTGGGCAAGAATAAAGGCAGAGTGGCAAAAAACACACACAAAAAACAAAAAAAAACAAAAAACCCAAAAACCTGACAGTCACTGGGTAGGGATAACAGAGGAAAACCAATTAAATAACCACAAATTGTGAATGTTATAAAACAAAACCAAACAATTCAGATCACACCTAACAAACAAAATTATAATAGAAATACCATGTCTGCTCCCCAAACACATGCACATTCTAACACATTCTTGGAAAGAGTGTTGTAACATTGATTTATATCTGACAGTCCAAGTAAAAAAAAATGAAAGAGCTGCCAAATCTGCCTATATAAATCCCAGTGATTTCACATGTTTTTATCCTATGAACTGAAGGCAGAAAAAAAGATTTAAGCCTGTGAGACAGCAGACAATAAAATGGTACCCTAGCGAAGCTTCTCTGAGGAGTCACTAGAATCATATTTATCATGTCCGAGACTGACATTAATTCTAATGTGCAGACACTCTTCGGCATTCAGATGCACAATATTAAATAACTCTAACAGGTGAATTTATCGAGTTCTGCAGTGGTATGCTGAGCCATACAGAGGAATGATATAACAGCAGTTTTATGCAGAATCAAACACTCCATAGGAGCCATGTTAAGCTTCTTCTGTTGACAGCCAGCTGATTGACAAGACCCTCCTCCAAAATCTTCCTAGATAAAAGTGCTTCTCTTTGGCCTTGTGGTGTCAAACCCTTGGGCTGCAAATGCCTTGAGCAACTGATCAGAACCAGAACTGCTACCTAAATGAGAAGTCCGGGCCAGGCTTGTAGGTAATCCTAACCAGTTCATGAAAAGGAGGACTGATCCTCTGTCTTGGTGAGATTACAGATCCAAATCCCTAGCTCTTGGAAGAAAACATTGCTGCTGCTTCCTTGTTCCCACAGAGAAAATCGCCTGCCTCCCTGACCTCATGAGAGTGCCCCAGTTATTAGCTAACAAGCTACCGCTCTGATCAAAAGCCCAAAGAGCGAGGTAAGGATCTGGGGCAGAGCCAGAAATCTGCATTTCTAACAGGCATCTCCAGGTATTCCTTTCCTAATTTGCTTGATCACCAGAAGCATCTGGAGCAGTTTCAAAGTGTGGATTCTCAAAGCACACCCCAGATCTCCTGAATGGAATCTCCAACAGTCTGTAAATGATGATGAAAGTGATGGATCATTATGCTGTTCAGAATTGTTTATATAACAATGAAAGTGAGAGATTCCAGTTGGTGTAGGTGTCACTTCTCTGTTTGCTTCCTTTTACAAGAAAAGAAGAGCTAGGTAAGCCATTATGTTTCTGTTCTTGCCTTGGGTACCAGGAAACTGAAAGCTGATAGCAACTCTTCCTGGCTTAAATTTCTAGGTATAATTGTTTCCCTTTGTATTACTGGTCCTTTTTAGTATCTTTTTTAAATGTAACTTTGAATTAAGTCACCTAGAATTAGTGGGAGCATAAATTACAAATTATTACAATATAAATTCCAATTCAAGCTTTCCCTCAACTTTCAGAAAGTCGCTTTCTCTATTCAGCTTGTAAATGTGGGTGAATCTTGCATTTTACAGCTTCATACCAATGACAGGGCTCCCATCAACCTGCCTCTTGGGACAAGTGACAGAGGACAAAGGGCCCCAAAGGACTACTCTACTTGGCAGAGTGGAGGAATCCAGGCCTTGGTCATTTGTCCAGAAGCTCAGTTGCTCCCTCTTAACCCAATTATCTGCTAAGGAGAGCCAGCTATGGAGTAGGGAAAACAAGATGTGAACCAAGTCCGAGAACCGAGGTTCAAACCCCAACTCTGTGTGGCATTCCACATGCCCTTACCTCTAGTTTCCTCATCTGTGAAATGGACGTGACTTCCTTGCCTTTGCCTGTCTCTTGGGGTTACTGTGAAAGAAAGTTCTTCGTAAAATGAAACGTTTTATACGATGGAAATTAACAACTATTGGAAATAGCTCAGAAATGCTAAATAAAATATATTCAAATGTGATAACTGGCCCTTCATCTAAGAGGGCTCTCTTGCTCCTAGGAAAAGGTCACTAGGTTTTAAAAAGAATTCTAGAGGGGACGCCTGGGTGGCTCAGTCAGTTAACTGTCTGCCTTCAGCTCAGGTCATGATCCCAGAGTTCTGGGATCAAGTCCCACATTGGGCCCCCTGCTCAGTGGGGAGCCTACTTCTCCCTCTGCCCGCCGCTCCCCCTGTTTGTGCTCTCTCTGACAAATAAATAAAATCTTAAAAAAAAGAAAAAGGTTGGGGTGCCTGGGTGGCTCAGATGGTTAAGCATCTGCCTTCAGCTCAGGTCATGATCTCAGTGTCCTGGGATCAAGTCCCATGTCCCGCTCTCTGCTCAGCGGGGCATCTGCCTCTCCCTCTGTGCTCACATGTGCTCTCTCTCTCTCTCAAATAAATAAGTCAATAAAATGTTTAAAAAAAAGAAAAAAGAAAAAAGTCTAGAGGATCCTAATGTGCTCCTCCAACAGATGAAAACTTAAGAGCCCCCAGTGGGCAGGGTGAGGTCCTCAACTGGGAGGATGGCCTTCGAGGGTCAGGGTGTTTAGTTTAACCTTGACTTTGCCCTGAATTCAGATAATGCTTGGAGCATTGTATTCATCCTTCAACAGCACACTGTAGGAGGCCTTCACCACCTATAGTACGTCCAAAGGAAACCAACCAGGGTGTAAGGGGCCTAGGAACCATGTCCCTTTAAAAATAAAGGAACTCAGCACATGCAGCCTGGAACAGGCTCAGGGGCCATGGCCCTCTCTTAAAATGGATATAGTGACATAAGATTGTCATGGAAAAGAGGGAGGAGTTTCTTTCAGTGTGGACTCCCCAAAGTGGATTTGGGGAAAGTGGATTTCCCAAAGGAAAGTTGCCAGACACAAGATGTCGATTCAGGGGAAGACAAATTTCAGGATGGAGTACACTAACAAGTAAAATGAGGAGCTCCTACAACATCAGGTTTTAGATGTTTCCAAGAAACATCCAAAGATGTTTCTTGCTCTTAGTGAGAAGTTGCAATAGATAATCTTTGAAAAGTTCTGACCATAAGATGCTCCAAGCCAATCCCTTCATCAATGGCAGACATAAAGTTTCTCATTCCTGGACACAAACTAAAATCCTTTGGCTAAAGAATCCAAACTTGAGTTCAGGTGGTAGAAGTTTAGAGTTATTGCCGAGAAGGGCTTCACTTTGGAACTCTCAGCCCACCCCGTGCCAAAACTGGTGCTCTTCAACGTCTTCTATATTTACTACTTCACTTTGATTGCGAGACTTCTCAGATCGAAGCTTGATGTGTCACCATCCCCCTTCTCTGCCTCACCTTGGCACCAAGCCAGGAATCCACTGCTGCCATTTGTGTTTTCATTTAGTAAATAAAGATCAGAAATGACTGCTGTTTTAATAGATTGAAAACTCTGGTCTGCAAATAAATATCTTGGGGGAATTAGAGAAGATTTGGAGAACAACAGTCAATCTCAATATAATTAAAAATAAGCTCTCACCTGCTACTAATTTCCTTCTTGTTTCTTTGCTAACAGAAATCTTTGTTTGAACAAAGAGGTAAAAGGCACAGTTAGAAGCTGTTTACATAGTGCAAATGAGAGTGCTAATTGTAGGGAGCCTGCATGTTAATGAGAGAGAGGTTATTTATCAGTGTGAAATTCTGAGTGCAATAAATTGCAGGTGATATTTCAGGAAACATTCATTTTCTAATGATTTCTTTTCACCGACAACAGTGGCCCCAAATCAAAGTGCAGTATGTTGTAATAAAATAAGAACTGCTCTGGAAGCCAGGAGATCTGGTTGTGGCCCAGTGCTAGCTGTATGCCCTGGCATCAGCTGCTCTCCCTCTCTCTCTGACTCTCGGGCTCAGTGGAAATCTGACGTCTCTCATTTTCCTTCCATTTCTGACCATTGTTGTCTAAGAAGTACCCAGAGCTTCTACCGAGAAATGTTTCTTTCTTGGGATAACCTTCGTTATTCTGAAACCAACTTACCAAAACACATTCTTGGAAAGGGCCTGGTTTCCTCACTCCCAGGTTTTCCCCTACCCTGGCTGCTATGGTTTTGCTCGGCAGTTTTGTTTTGTTTTTAAGATTATTTATTTATTTATTTGACAGAGAGAGACACAGTGAGAGAGGGAACACAAGCAGGGGGAGTGGGAGAGGGAGAAGCAGGCCTCCCACTAAGAAGAGAGCCTGATGTGGGGCTCTATCCCAGGACCCTGGGATCATGACCCGAGCCGAAAGCAGATGCTTAACTGACCGAGCCACCCAGGCACCCCTTGCTCGGCAGTTTTTGAGGAACTCTTGGAAGATCCCTGGAAGCAAGCCTCCTAGCAGCACCCCAATACCACGGGCCTCCCAGCTGCTTCCTCGGTCTTTCTCAGATCTCTGAAGAGGCGCCAGGCCCCCTGGCATCCCCGCAACTCATTCATTCAGCAAATACTCTTTGAACACCCACTGTGTGTGCGGCACCATGCTGAACACTAGGGACACAGAATTCTGTGAGGCAAACCTGGGCCATGCCAGCCTGGAAAGCATCTAATGGGGAAGTCAGATGTGAAACAAATAATTATCCAAGCGACCGTGGGATAAGCCCTAAGTGGCCAAAATATGGGTTGCCATGACAGGAGGGTTAGGAAAGGCTGTCCTGAGTGACACTTGCACTCCAACCTAAAGTAGGGGAAAGTTAGTCATGGGGGGAGGGGCATACAAGCTGAAGAAACAGTACTCAGGGCCATGGGTAAAGAGCCCCAGCACATCCAAGGACCAGAAAGTCAGTGTGACCAGAGGGCTTGGAATAAGCAGAGAATGGACCAATACAGTCTGGAGAGGTAGGTAGGGCCAATTCCTGTCAGACTCTGGAGGCCATGTAAGGACTTTTGGACTCTGCCCCAGGTAATTGGAAGCCATTGATGGATTTTTTTTTTTTTTTTTAAGTAAGCTCAACACCCAATGTGGGGCTTGAACTCACGACCCCGAGATCAATAGATTTTAAATGAGAAACAAATGTGATCAGACTGAGCAGTTGTATCAACCTCTCTCAACTATACTATCTAAATTCAGTTTCCTGAGGGACTGGGCAGGACCCCTGAAACCCTCGTCCATTCCCTCCCAGGGGAAAGTATACCAAGTCCCAAGAGAAAAGGGAATCCCAGTGTTCAAAGGAAATGGAATGTTCCAAGTGTTCCAAGGAAAATGAACCCACAAATAACATTTTGGTGACAATCCTCACCATAGGAAGAAATTCCAACAGGGATCCTTCCACCGCCCCCTCCTGCACTTCTCCCTCAGGTGTACCAAGTAAACAGGATAGATAAACAGGAAGGAGCTCTACTCCAAAGGGAAACAGCAAGACAGGAAGTGATAAGCCGGGAACCCTGAAGGCTAGAGCATATAAAGGAGTGCAAACAGAAAAAAATGTAGAAAGAAAAGACATCTGCAGTTTCTGGCCCTGGACAGAATTCTCAACTCACACTCCCAGAAGCCTTTGTATGAACTATTGTCAAACACTTGCGGGGGCAACTGCTAATCCCCGCTGTGAGAGGCAATAGCCGGAGGTGGGTCCATGAGCTTTGGGGGATGCTAGAGGCAGAGGTGGAGGGAGATAGAAGTAGCAGCCTTCACAGCGTTTCTCAAAGCATGATCTATAGACTGTATGTTTCCTAATCAAATAGGGTGTGGTGACAAATGTAGATTCCCCAGCCCCAGTGACAGTACAAGTAGCATGGAGCCAGGCGTCAGCACACAGGCCCTGAAGTCAGACTAACTGGTTTCAAATCCTGATTCTACACACTTACTAGCTATGTGAACTCCGGCACTTTGCCTCATCTATTTCCGCCTCAGCTCCCTGGCGTGTAAAAATGCACGTCATAATAGGACCTACCCGGTAGGGTCACTGTGATGAGGAAATGAGGTAACTCCGGAAAAGAATTTAGAATGATGCCTTCCTGGGACATCGAAAGACCCTGATCCTTGCTAACCGTTAGTGTAGCTAAGAGTGGGCCTGGGAACCTGCATTTTTAAATATGTTCCCCCAGGCAATTAGCCCCACTCATTAATGTCCTATCTTCAGTTTGAGGAATATCTATATGCCAGCCTCCGAGCTAAGCCTTTTATGTTTCTTATCTCATTTAAGACCCAGGAAGTAGCACCAATATTTCCCCCCTTACCAATAAGGAAGCAGAGGCCTGGAATGGTTAAGTACCTTGCGCAAGGCCAGGTCCTGAAGTTCTGGACATTCTTTCATGAACAGCATATTCCACCAGGATAGAGACAGAGAGAACACAGGTAGGGGAACTGAGCTGTGTGGCTCGTGAGCCCTGCTAAAGAAGCAGCCCTTCAGACTCACCCTCCTCCAGGGCTGGGAATAGAAATCCGCCCCGATATGCCAAGGCATGACCAACCCTGGGCAGCCTACTCCTTTGGGACTGACCCAGTGACTGTTTTCACCACAAAATCACTGGTAAAAGGAATTGAAAATTCTTGCTTCTAATCAACAAGCCTCCCCTGCCATGCAAGTAAGGGCACGTCTGCAGAGCAAATGACCACACAGTGAAGTCTCATGCCCTTGAACTGGAAGCCAGGCCTACCTCTGAGACTTTGCTGTGACACCTCTGGACTAAGGGTCCACCTGGTGCGCCAAACACACAAGCATGGAGTGGGAAACTGAGCAGAGCCCAACCTCCCACCAGGGCCAAGCACGACTCAGGAGGGTACAAGACAGACACTTCATGAAGTTTTCTGATGAATGAATAAATGAGTGATTGAAACAGTGAAGGAAGGATCCCTTCCAAAAGAGGGCCTTTTCATTTCAAACATTCTAGAGATAAAATTTCAGGCCAGTCATGATTTCCTCTGGATATACAAACCCACAGGAGCGCAAGTGGCTATAAACACCTGGGTGGAGTCCTACCCCCTGAGTGTCTCATACTCATCAGGAGTTCCCACAGTCCTGAGGGGCAGAAGTTGCCTGGCCCAACACACTTGTCCCCGTTCCCATCTGCCTCTCTGTGCGGCCCACCCCACTCCCCAGCCATTTTACCTCAATTCATTCTTCAGATCTGATCTGAACTCAAAGGTCAGTTCCAGAAGGCCCTTTTTGAAGGAGGAACTGAAGAGCAGGACGCCCACGTTCTTCTTGGAGTAGCACACCTGCCCATCGGCTCATCGCAAAGGTAATGACCTATAGTGGAAAAAGAGAGAGACCGAGGTATAACGCTCACGCTTGGGGTCATGTTTACCGCAGGGTCATGAGATCCCTGTTGGACTCATTAGAATTACTTACTAGCAAACCATCAGGCGAACGAACAGGAATAGCAGCAAAGAGAGGGGAGTTGCCAGGCTGGGTTAACATCAGTTTGTCGGCCGGAGGAGGAACTGAATGACAGGAGGGAAATTTCTGGGGGGTGGGCCACAGAAGTCTACCTGCTCACTGGAGAGCCAGAAGAGAAGGGTTTTGTCACGGTCCCGTTTCCCTTCCTACTAGAGGCGGAGAACGCTGGTGCATACTACAAATGGTTTTCCCCCTCCCACTCCCCACTAGGAGTCGCCGTAAAGGCTCTCGAAGAAATATCTTTCCACATATTTGCACTGTGAGGGGAACAGTAGTCAGGAATACATTTGAGTATGAGACAAATAAGAAAATTATTCCAAAGAGGCAAGGACTTGAAACCAATGTCAGTAATCTAAAAATTGGTAAAGACAGGAATGAAGCGCTCCTTCCAGTTCTCACCAGGATGGGAAAGTCCCAGTTTTCTAAAAGCAGCAACAACTTCTATTCCTTGTAACAAATTCAGTGAGACTCAGACACTAGGAAGTAGGAAGACTCTTGTTACCATCCCTCCTCCACACACACACACACACACACACACGCCCTCCCAGGAGAACAGAAAGTTCCTCCTATACCATAACTGAGGCAGCGAACTAGGGGGTGGTGTCTTCCAAAAATAACAATCTCCCAAGACTCAAATCTCAGTCTCACCATCCTATAGCCCAAGGTCAAGGGCTCTGAAGCCAATCAGAGTTGGATGGGATCACTTTCAAGTCATTCAATCAGAGAAGCAAATTATCTAACTTTACTGAGCCTCAGTTATTTCATCTGTGAAATGAGCAAAAAGTATCTCTTGCAACAGGGTTGTGATGAACTTTAAAAGACATGACTAAAGTAAAGCGCTTGGCAACAATGCCAATGAAATTGCAGTACCTTACAAAATGTTCTGAGTCCTTCCTTCTTATCTGTAGATTTACTCGAAAACAAGCCAGAAAAAATCGAAAGTAATGATTTGTAGAATTTCAAATAAAATATATACTTCCCCAAATATGGACAAGTTAAAAGAAACTATATACCATATTTGGAGAATGACCCTCTAAAATGTAAGAAGAAAGTAGAAAAAAAAAAAGTTCATGAAACAAAATAACAAAAAATATATGTAAAATATATTTGTTTTAACAAAAACATGTAAATGGGTTACAACCCTTATTCAAAGATTCTCAGACTGGGTCAAATAACAAAACCTAATATTTGCTATTTACCAAATACATCTTAAAATAAACCAACACAGAAATATAAAGAATATTATGTAAAGGCACACAAAAATACAGCCTGACTACAATATCAATCAATATCAGATAACACTGAATACCAGACAAATTCAAGGGAGACCATCATTTTATATTGGAAAAGGGTTTAACTTACCATGAAAATATAATTGTCATGAACGTGTATATGTCAAATAATATTGTATTGACACATTTAAAGAAAAAATTATTAGAAATACAAAGAGAAAAATGATGGAAATATGATTATATTTTAGAAATCCTAAAACTGTCTTTGACAGATAAAAAGAAATAAAAGATAAAAGGAATTAAAAAAATAAAATGAAGAGTAAGCAAGGAAATAAAGATGCTGATTAATCTATTAAAATTGATTTAATATACAATTTTATAAATTATACAACTTAATATTGTACAAACAGAAAATATAATTTATTTTCTAAGACCTATAGACTATTTACAATAATTTGTGATATATTAGGATAGAGAGAAAATTTCAAAGTTCCAAAACCAAAGTTTCACAAGCTATACCTTTGAATATAATTTAACAAAATTCTAAATTAATAACAAAAGTTTAAAGAAAAGCCCAGCCCCAGAAGATTAAAAATAACTTCATTAAGTAATTGCTAAATAAGAAATATGAATCATAATTGCAGATAACTTTTTAAAGATGAGAAAACTAGAAATAAAAATTTATATAAAATTCCCAAACAATTTTCTAAAAAAGAGAGCATTGCCTTAAATATTTCAATATGTAATAGGGAAGACGGGAAAAAATGAACTACTCTTACTTAAGATCTGGAAAAAGAACAGTAGTATAACTTTTAAAAAATAAAAAAAGAAATGAATAAACATCAAAGAGCATAAAAAGGTAAAAGAAAAAAGTATTAAATAGCAAGGACACAGAACTGGTAAATAAACCTGAGAACTGGTCTTTCAAACATCGCAATTACGCAAAAAAGCTTCTAACATATAATTAAGAAAGAAAAGGAGAATTCTGGGAAGACGGAGACGACAGTGGCAGGATCATTTTTGGATATTCCTAAATAGCCACATAAAAACAGAGTAACTAGACCGTAAAACCAAAATCCATAGACAAAATTTACAACAAAACTAGGTGACAGGTGTCTTTAAGATCCCCTAAATCCAACTGGGTGGGACAAATCTGCAAGAGTCAAGACCTGCATATCACTATCATCTGTGCAAGAAAAAATAGTAGGATATACAGGATGGATCTGAGAACAGAAGCACCCTAAAGGGGCCAGCAGGTATTCACTAAAAAAATGCAATAGGCCCATTTAAGAGCAGTGGCTAAAAGTGGCAGGGATTTTGCTCACTCCAAGACCAGTAAGTACAAAGGAGCCCAAAGGGATGAAGCAGTCCTGCCCCTATGAAATGAGAGAAATGGGAGAGAGACATTTGCAATGAAAAATTTTCTCTTGATACTACAAGATTGAAATTGTGAGAGAAATGGAACAATTTTAAGGAAAGGTAAATTATTTGAATTGATCCAAGAAGATATAAAAGATTCAAATGGATAAAAAACCATGACATAAATAAAAAAATACTCTCCAAAAATTACCCTCCCTAAAAATGTTGGGTACATATGGTATGATTCTTTCAGACCTTCAAAAAACAGATTAATTCTCTTTATTCCAAGGTTTGAGAATAAAATAAATAAACCTTAATAAAGTAATCACACACCCAAAAAAAGCCTATGAAAAAATTATTTATGAACAAAGATACAAAAATTCTAAATATCTTATTTACAAACCAAATACACTAACATATAAAAAGAACAATTAATTCTTTTTGAAGTAATATTTAACCTAAATATACTAAGGAATAAACTTTTTTATTCCATCAATAGGTCAAGAAAGAAAAAAAAAAAGAAAACCATAATGTCAGCTTCATAGATGGTAAAAAGTCTTAATAAAATTTAGTACCTACTCCAGATAAAAGATTCTTCATAAATTAAAAAAAAATTCTTTCTTAACATGAATAACATTTATCTTACTAATATACACAGCTTCGGAAATTATGAGGAAATAATAGAAACATCCTCATTAAGTAGAAGAGTAAAATGTCTTCCTAGTTTTACCACTAGCATTCAAAATTATTTTAGAATTCCTTGCCAATTCAATAAGTAAGGAAAAAGGAAAAAAAGTTATGAATACTGGAAAGAAAAAAATATATTTGCTGAATTTGAAATTATCTTCTTAGAAAATATGAAAAAATAAAATTATAATTTTATTTTTTATAATAATAAAAATATTAGAGATAATTCTCTCCTCCAAAATGTTTTTTTCTAATTAAAGACAGAAGAAAGAAATCAACTGTTTTAGATAAGCAGTATAATTATATTTAAAATCAAAAGAGGTACCCCACAGATACCCTTTATCTCCTCCTCAACATAAGTTTATTCTGAGTGCCAGGTCATATTTTAATTAAGGAGAAAGTAAATTTTTGATTCTGACTCCATTTTGAAAAGTAAATATTATTTGTGTTTTTCTTATTACAAATAAAATACATATTAATTGTAAAAATGTTTAAATATAGATAAGCAAAAACTAAGAAGTGAGTAAAAATCACCCACAAACCACAGAAAGCCACCATTAGTACTCTGAAATATATACACCACTTAATTTTGGTTTATTTACCCATGTTATGTAATTAATCTCTTGCCTATATAAACTTGTATCATATAAAGTTAAAATTTGGTCTTCTGTTTTTCTCATTGTGGTAGGTTGAATAATGATCCCCAAAGATAGCTAGGTCTTAATCCCTGGAACCTGTGAATGTTATCTTATATGGCAAAAGAGAGACTTTGCACATATGATTAAGTTCAGGATCTTAAAATAGAGAGGTCATCCTGGTTTATCAGATGGCCTCTAAATGTAATTTGCAGACCTCTGACTTCTAGAATTGTAAGAAAATAAATGGATGTTGTTTTAAGTCACCAAGTTTGGGGTAACTTGTTACAGCAGCAATGGAAAGCCAATACACTATGAAATCATCCTTGATAAAAAAGAAAGTCAGGAACAATATTGTATAATTTGACATTGGTCTTAGACATTTAAAAACCAAACCATAAAGTGTATTCCCATTGCCAAGAACTAAAAGGAATTTAGACTCTTAGTTCTAAAGGACTCTAAACTCCTTTCAGAAGACAAATGGGGCATTTAAAATTATTTTTTAAATAAACATAATTTCCATATAAGAAGGAAAGGATAAAAGATAGAAGACAGATAATATAAACCATAATGAAAACAAAGACTAGATCAGTACAAAACAAAAAACAAAAAAACACAAAACACTGACATCTTGAACAAGATGAGACTTTAGGAGGAAGGTGGGAGTGAATCATTCTAGGTAAACAAACATGGTTCTTAAGGTGTGTTCCAAGCAAAAAGACTTACAACAAGGAAGGGACAGGCCCATGGGTGTCAACTAACTGATGACCTAGAAATGGCAAAATCACTCAGCCTGTGCTGTGCCTTGCATTTTTTCACAAAAATGATCCCCAAATAGAAAAGGGGAGAAAAAAGATTACCAACATGGAATTAATGTCATGATAAGAAAAATGACATTAAGAGAGTTCCTCATGATAAATCCACCCATCCATCTGTCCATCTATCCATCTACCCATCCACTCATCCATTCACACATCCATTCACTCATCCATCCATCCATCCATCCATTCATTCAACAAATATTTATTTAGTGCCTAATATGTACTGGGCACTGGGACCACCACAGAGAACAAAAAAAGCCAGATGCCATCTTACAGTTACAGTTCAGTGGGAAAAGTGACATTACAATTAATCACATGAATATTGTAATAAGAGCTATGATAAAAGGAAAAGGTGAGATGAGATTGTACTGAGGACTCACTTTAGATTGGGGGTAGCAGACGAGGTAGTCAAGAAAAGTTTCTCTTAAGAGGTAGTATTCATGTCGTCCAGCTGAGGTGAATATGCTAAGGGACTGAAAGAGCACACAGGTATGACTGTAGGCGCACAGTCACTAACCCTGAAAAACACAGAATTCGAGAAGGGAGGTAGGAAAATGTACCCATTTCCAAAAGTGGAGGAAATGTGGAGTCTGGAAACTAGAGAACAGAAAATAAAAAGCTTTGAGTGTGAGAAAAGAAAGAGGCTGTCCTAGTAAGCTCACAGAGAACGAGGCATGCAAAGGAAACTCAGGCAGGCACTCCACCCCTGCTTCTTCGAGTTCTGTGCAAGTCCCCCAGCTCACTCTGAGTCTCTTACTGAGAGACAGAACCTCCTAAGATGCGCTGCTGAGTTGGGTACGTTTAAAGCCTTCAGAGCAACTCAGCATCACAAATCCTTGCAGGATCCTTCCATTTGTCGCCTGTGTCTTCTCCGACTGAGGAGATTTTCAACTCTGTATTTGTGGAAGGGACAACTTACTTCCTTTTCAAGGACTCTGTTTCCACCAGAAATGTTCTGCCATGTTGTTGCTATGACATATCTTCTTACTTTCTCTTAGGGTACACAGTCGGTATAATCTTGCTGGCCCGAGTCAGAACTGCAAAATGATCTTTGACCAATAGATTCCTTCACTTCCTCACAAATTTTGTCCTCTCTGCTTTGCTGATATATACGTAATTTTAAGTTTTCTAGTAGCCATATTTTTAAAAGTAAAAAATAAAATGGATTTTAATAACATTTTTCATCTAACCCAATTCTATAGACTGAACATGCCTCCTCAAAATGCATATATCAAAACCTAATCCTCAGTGTGTTGGTATTTGGAAGGGAGCATTTGGGAGGTAATATGGCATGAGGGCAGAGCCCCTCATGAATGGAATTAGTGCCTTTATATAAGAGACTCCAGAGAGCTCCCTTGACCCTTCTGCCATGTGAGGTTATAGTGAAGAGACAGTCATCTACAAACCAGGAAATAGGCCCTCACCAGACATCTAATCTGCTGGTGCTTTGATCCTGGACTTTCCAACCTCCAGAACTGGGAGAAAGAAATTTTTGTTGTTTACAAGCTACCTGGTTTATTGTATTTTGTTATAATAGCCTGAATGGATTAAGGAACTAGATATATCTGAAATATCATTTCAACATTAATCAACATAAAAAACTACTAGTGAAATATTTTGCATTCTCTCTCCTTCTCTCTCTCTTTCTCTCTGTCTCTCTCTTTTTACTAAGCTTTTGAAATCCAGTGTGCATTTTTCACTAAATGCCCATCTCAATTGGTACTGGCCATACTTCAAATCCTCAATAGCCATCCGTGGCTAGAAGTGGCAAGACTGGACAGCACAGCTCTAAACTGTAACTTACTTTTATACACGAGAAAACTATAGAAGTCAAATGTATCAAGGTTTAAACAAAAGTACGAAATGGCTTCTTCCAAACAGAATCCTGAAGATCTGGCTCCACATTACACAATTCTTTAGCACAACAGATTGACAATGTCAGTCACAAGGCAACTTTTACCTAGATAGTTTATATATTAAGCCATTATCAGCTAATAGGGCATTTGTTTAAATTTCTTCATTAGATTATACACTCAATTTTGTAGGACAGAATAACATTACACGGCAATGTACAGTTTGCAAGTCTTTTTCTACCATTATCTTATTTAATCCTAATATAATCACATATCCTTGCACTGGGAGAAAAGGACAAAAAGCAGTTAAGTCTTGATCGGAGTGCTAGATTACATGACATACCCGGGTTCTAATTAAATGACAGACATATGAACCATCATTAATACAAACTTTTTTTCTCCTTATATATCAAGGTTTCCAAACTAGAGGGAAGAAAATATTTCTTAGCTCATTAGCACATGTTAACATAAAATAGGCATTACCAGGGGTTTTTTTTTCCTGCCAGTGTTCAAACAACAACCTTGCTAACCAAAGAGAAAGTTAAAAATAGGAGAAATTTCATTTTTAATAATACTAAAGTTGAAAGACTCTCTCAGAGAAAGTGGACATTATTGACAGTCATTTGTACTTTCATCAAGACTGTGGTTCTAAAGTATTTACTCTTGTGAAGCCGGTAACAGTGGAAAGCTTTGCGTGGATGCTATATTCATGAGCTAGAAGCCCCTGTTTTCTGTCACCATTTCTCCATCACCTATTATTGGAGTGCTTAGACATTTTGACAAGGGTGTTATTTCACTCTGAAACTTTACAAAAGGGAGGAAGAATATTTCAAAAAATATGATGAAAACATCCAAGGTCATTATGCTCCTCATTTCTTTGCACTAAATTTATTTCCTTTTGGTATTTTGCTGTACATGCAAAAAATTTCAATGTAAAAGAAATTCAAAAGCTCCCCACTCCCCAAAAGATAAAAATCTTTAAAGATCATATTTTTGCCCCGGTGCCTTGATTTGTCTTAAGAAAAACAGAATTGAATGTTAAAAATTCAGTATAAGGGCATCAGTCATAGAAGTCCAATTTAATAAAAATTATGTATGGCAAATATAGCACCCACGTTTAAGAAGAAGGTCTAGTCAGCACAGAAGAGCTACCATCTCTTAAAATAGTTATCACTATACTCATAAATTGTCTCACCCCAAAGGGCTCAGTATATTTGGCTACATCTGCACTACACACACACACACACACACACACACACACACACACACACACACACACACACTTCTTAATACATACCTTCTGAAAGGTCCTGTTGACTATGACTTGAGCAGGGAAGTAGTGAGGGATTGCCTAATGAGAGCTACCCCTGAAAACAGATAGACATGAGGGGTTCAGGACCAGCAATCTGCAGGAAAACCATCCTTATTGTTAAGTGGTGAGCAAAGCAGAGGAGTCAAGCATCCTCAAAGTTTAATTTGAGTGCGTTGCCAAAATGATATAAATGGGAAGACAGGGAACAGTTACCAAAACAGAATAAAATGAAACAAGCTCAAGAACTAGTTCAGTTAATAACAGTCAGTATGGGAATTAATCTGGTGAGCACAGCCAGTCTGCCATTGTATCCTTTGGGCATGGCTTGCCACTGGGTTGGACTGAGGACATGTCTTGTAAAGCAGTATTTTCCAAACTGTACTGGGCATAGATTTCCCTGAGAAACTTATTGAAATGTAGAATCTGATCATTCTGATTCAGAAGGTGTGTTGTCAGGTAGAGACTCTGCATTTCTTGCAAGCTCCCAGGTGCTGTTGGTCTAATGGCCACATTCTGAGTAGCAAGGGCAGCATCCTGTCCTGAGCCAATAATGACTGCAGTGGCAACACCTTTTGCTACTTCCGTCTTTGCTCTATATAACTCTAGTAGCATTTTTTAAACTTTTTAATCAGTGCTCTTTAGGGATCATACGTAGGTAAATGGAACAAGACTGTACTTCGGACAAGTGTCCGGATCTCTGCCAGTCCAGAAACACTGTGTCATCAAGGAGATCATGATCTACAGAAAAAGTAAAAGGACCTTTTTGAACTTCCTGTTTCAGGAGTGACCCAAGGTATAGATAGTGATATAAAAATGGCCAAAGACAAAGCCTGTGTGAATCTTGAAAATGTCATGAGAGAGCCAACTTTTAAAGTGGGTTGGCTCTGAGTTTCTGCTTAATAGCAACTCCAAGAAAAAAGTAAAGCAAGAACAAAAATATTCCAGTAGGAATAGCAGTCAAGGAGCCTGAGTTAAAACTCCCAAACCCAACACCAACATTAACCCCAAATTCATAGAACTGAGAGTTTTACTTCCGATATTATCAAAAACTGACGATGCCAAGGTTGCCTGCCACCTAAAACACTTTAGGAAAGAATATGGGGGTTCCATCCCTTGTCAAAAAATCATCAAATAGTAATTGTTATTTCATTTTAGCGTTTACTGTTTCAGGCGCAACATGTGCTCTATAAGCATTATCTTATTTAATGCTCACAACAAACCTGTGTAGTAGTCACCACTCTTAACCCCATTTTACAGGTGAAGGAGCAAGTGTCAGAGAGATCAAGTAACCTGCCAAAGGTCATTCAGCTAGTAAGAAGCAAACTAAGATTCTAAAGCAAGGCTGGTTAGAATGTTTGCATAATCAAAATATTTTTTAAATTAAAAGACTATATATTTCTAAAGCCAAAATGCAATTAAATACTATAATAACCATCTCTACCCAGGCTACCTCATATGGTATTTACAAGGTTCCATTGAAAAGATTAAAGATTTGAAAGAGCCTGGAAAATATCTGTAGCAAAACAAGAAAGAAAGACAAAGAGACAGAAAGAAAGAGGCTGGCAAACAAAGGTACTTTGTAAACTATAAAGGATGAGTTTAGTTGCTGATGTGATTTATCATTTTTAGATCCCAAGATTGTGGAGCCAAGTCAAGGCTACAAACATAAATCAATCCTTCTTCAAGCTTCAGGAGATAAAAGGACCTCTTTGAACTCTAAACTTCAACTTTTCTTGGCCTTGGTATCACCCTGTGGTAATTTATATAAATGAAGACTAATTGTGAGAAAGATTATTTCTCTTTACCCAAGGAAAATCAATCTCTCTCTCTCTCTCTTCCCCCACTCTTTCTCTCTCTCTCCCCCCACCTCCCTCTCTCTCCCTCCCCTACCCCCACCCCACACACAATTAGATCTAAGACTTAACTTCCTCTTCTTATGAAAGCAAAAAACTGAAATCCAGGGAATAGTGATAAGCCCAAGGTCTAACTAGACAAAAGAGTCAACATTTTAACCATCGATTTGACTCCTTACTGTCTCTTTTTAAAAGGGAACTGGAAACAAGTTATGGAATAAATCCCAGGGACAAAAGGTACAGCATAAGAATATAGTCAATGTTACTGTCATAACGTTGTATGGTGACAGAGGGTAGCTACACTTACGGTGAGCAGAGCCTAAGGTGTAGAGTTATTGAATCACTATGTTCTACACCTGAAACTAATGTAACTTTGTGTGTCAACTATACTTCAAAAGGAACTGGAAGCAGGATGGACTGTATCTTCCTTCCTGGAAATACATTGCTTTTCATTCATTCATAATTCAACACATGCTCAACATTGAGCGCTGGGATCACAAAGGTGAATGGGACATAGTCATAGTCTATACCCTCATGGAGCCAGAGTCCAAGACTTTCTCTGTGCCAGGGACAGCCTTAGCCACCTGGAAAATACAAAGATAAGTCAGAGCCAGTTCCTATTCTCAAGGAAAGTGGTAAAGAAGTAGGATCTGGACCTGAAATGTTTGGTTGGCAGACAAGTGTGAGGAGGACTCA
Organism: Eumetopias jubatus; assembly: GCF_037043125.1. NCBI lineage: Eukaryota > Metazoa > Chordata > Mammalia > Carnivora > Otariidae > Eumetopias > Eumetopias jubatus. Next base: position 63,245,051 of record NW_028274821.1, read on the forward strand.
GAGAAGACCAGGATTTGGGCTTCTTGTTGGGGAAAATAACAATTCTACCAACATGATAGATTTGAGAGAAAAATCAATGTGCCTAATGGAAGATGTGACTGCGGTGGAGACTCCTGGAAATAAAGAACTGGTACTGGTAGAGATTTTACATACCTAATCCAAAATTGAGCATCCTCCCAGCAAAGTACACTTTCTTGGATGGGTGGTTTTCCAAGGCATGTTCTGAGAAGTTTCAGGGGTTGAGGCCAAAAGCATTATATTACAACCAGGTTGCTATTCTGATATTATTAATAATTTTTATTATTCATTTTATTCCATGTTTAAGAGAGCACTTCTGCTATTTCTCCAAAGTAGAATCAAGCTTCCCATTCATTCTTGGGGGCCCTCTGGGACGTTATGGGCCATGATTTTTGATTTGTGGAAATTCCTGCTTTGGATTGCTTTCCTAGAAACAACAATAAATCCAGAAGAGAGTTCTTCTAATTCCCCCACTCCTGTCCCACCTACCCACATTTATAGCTCCAAAGCCTACCTTAAAAACTTTAAGGAAGGAAAGGTTCCTGGATCTTGACTGATGGGCTTCCATACCTTGAATTTTCTTCAGCCAGAATCCCTCCCCTATGGTTTAAGCTCATTCCTGCTTCACAAGACTTCATAAAGATAGCTGATCCTAAACCATGTCTTAATGATTAATCAAGCCTAATGCTATCTTCCAAGGAAGGTCTGACTTGCTCTTTTTTTTTCAGTTCTTCATCAGCATTTGGTATTTCTGAGCACTTACCATATGTCAGATCTGTGCCAGAGACTGGAGCAGATACAAAGAGAACCAAACGTGGTTTCTGTTTGAATACCTTATCTTCTAATATAGAAACCATGCAGTAAAAATAACTACAGGAACAAAGAGAAGATGCTGAGAAGCATAAGAGAGAAGCATAGACAAAGTGTTTAGGAATTTGAAAAGGAAGAGATTACTTTCATGTGGGGGACAAGGAGGCTCATGAGAGGTTTTGGGGATGGAAAGATAAGAAGGTGGCCATGTGAACGTGGAGAGGAGCAGAAATGGCCAATCCCTTGAGCCAAAAAATAGGACACCAGACTAGTTTGGCTGAGGGAGTATGAGGGAAAGGTGGGAGCCACTGAACAGTGATTTATTCATGGGATCCACACTAGGGAGAGAAAACTGTTTTTAGTCATACACAGCACGAACCCATGAGTCTTCTTCTGTCTATATTCAGTCAAGTGAACCTGGATTCAGAAGGAAGATACAGAAGAGTTTTCTTTTAGTCTCAGTAGAGGAAGTCACTACCTAGGAGAAAAAAAAGGATTTAACATGATAAGGGAGGACAAGGGTAAGCAGATTTGCTCTTACATCAAAAGCGTATCATGGCATAGACCCTCAAGTTTTATTTACATAGCTACACAAAGAAGGTGTTTGGATAACATATCATCTTTTAGAATGAAGTGTTTCTTAGATGTTACACTATGTAGCAACATATAGGGAGAATACCAATGCAGTCAAACCCGGCAACAAGCAAATCTCCTTAAAAAGTGAATGTCAAGAAATGGTCATTTTCCCCCACGCTTGCCAGGCTGAGTAATGTGCCCGTAAATTTTACACAATAGCATCCTCAAAAGAGAAAAAAACACAGAACAATGAAATTAGGGAAGGGTCTGGCAATCAGATTAAAGACTCATGGGTGAAAAAAGTCCCCAAAATAAATGTGTTGGAAAACCCATTTTGCTAATCATGCCAAGAGCTAAGACCGCTTGAACTACCAGAGATGTGTGAACCTCCCTTAATGTCATTTTCAAGAGAGTGCACCTAACAAATACAAGTTTCCCTGGGAGAATCACAGTTGTGCAATGGCATCTTTCGTTTGGTTGCTTAAAATGCCTTTTTTGTGTGTCTCTTATTTGTAGAAGGGTCTTCTTTTGTCAAGATTTGGGGTCTTTTCTCCACCTCATGCAACTCTTATATACAAAAGGAGGGAAAAACACATTTATTTGGGGATAGAATTAAAAATAAAAAATTATTATCTTGAACTTGGGTCAATTTGATGGCGAATATTTTAAAAACCCAGCTTAGTTTATTAGGAAATATGAATCAAGGATTCTTATAAAAGTAAATCACTTTCAGAAAACTAACCTTGGCTGCTATGAAAACAGAGTTGCATTTCCATTCAGTCAACAGACCATTTCTGACAAAATGATCCTATTTGGGGAATACTGGTGAACCCCACTGAACTCAACACAGCTAAATAAAGGTGGTTCATTACCCTTGCCCAGTGGCAGCAGGGCAGCAAGGCACTAATTCAACTTCTCTAATGAAGGATAGTCAGGACAACAGGTGTCTTGTTTGGAGAAAGGTATTGAGCAAGGCTACACGAGACCCTGTAAGTTTATAAACATTGGCATCTACCTTTCTGTAAGGAAATGGAAACAGAAAATAAAGACTTTTCATCACATGAACTGGCTAAAATGAAAAAGGGAAGGGAAACAGTAAAAGTAACCAGCTCCCGCAAAAGATGACAACATATATTTTTGTTTGAAAGTACTAGAAAAGAAAGGTGTGATCATCAGCAACCAGTATGAATTCCAAAAGAGTTCAGAAGGAATGTTTAAAATGCTAGTACATACATACTTATCACACGCAAACACACACACACACACATTCACGCACGCATGCACGCACACATGCATGCACATGACAAATTGACATTTTGAATGCTTCTATGTCTTCCCTACCCTTTTCCTTAATAAATGAGTCCACGGAACCAGGAAAAACATAGATCTCAATCCAAAAATATAGTTGGGTAAAGAAGAAATATCAGGAAAAAAATAATAATAAAGAAAAAGGATGTCTTGATTCTTTAAACCTTTTGTTCGTAGATAATCTTAACTATTGCACCAAATTATGACTCCAATGAATGTTGCATTGGTAGTGGGTAGGGTCCACTTTCCCTGTCTGAGGCCAGCCTACAGCTGCATTTTTCTCCTTTCTCCTCACTTTGAATAATCAGAGGAGCCATTGTATTTCAAGCCACGTGAAAGGACACCCCTCCAGTTGTGAAGAAACTATAAAACTGACTCAGATAAAAGAAATTTGCCCACTTTTCTGGCTCTAGGGAGTACAGATCCGCAAACACTTCATCAACAAAGCACAGTGCCATCCCTAGTGTCCTTCTCTTGACTGCACTCTGGATGCCCATCCTGCTTTTCTGGTACAACAGGAAAGGAAGACAGAGTTCTCAAGAGGCCTGAGCATCTACTGAGGCATTGTTGGTTCACCTCATAGAGCATTCTTTAACTCTGTAGCAAGTGTCCTTTTGATTAAAAGTACTGTATCTTCCTTGGCTTATGTAATTATTTTGGAAAGGTTTTTGAATTTACAAACCCCCAAAGAGCAAAAGTCAGCCTAAGTGGTCTTAGGGGAGAATAAATTGGTCAAATATTAGGGCTGGGACTTAATCCCTTAACAACCAGGAAGGCGTTAGAAGATTGCACCTGGGGGCACCTACCTGGGCGGCTCAGTTTGTTAAGCATCTGGCTCTTGGTTTCAGCTCAGGTCATGACATTGAGCCCTGCATTAGGCTCTACACTCACCACAGAGTCTGCTTGAGATTCTCTCTCCCTCTCCCTCCCCCTCTGTCCCTTCCCCCTCTCTAAAATAAATAAATAAATAAAACCTTTTTAAAAAAAGAAGACGACGGCAGCAATCATCCTTTGAATGGAGTAGAACAAGAGCATGCCTAAGTTCACCAAGAACAAGATAGAACAAATTTCATCTGCTTTCCTCATACAGGAGAAGACCACAGATACAAAGTTTTATGTCTCAGTATTATATCTGACCAAGTGTTTCATAGTATACTTACATACCAGAAGAGAAATACAGATTTGTTGATCATGTGGTTACCTAGTAAGTCTTGGTTAATGTACCAAGGTCAACCAGGAGGGATATCTCCATTGGTGTAAAAGATTGTTTAACTAGCTTCAACTCCTAATAGCTCTCTTAGACCCTACAAATGTAGCATCAACCTGCGGGGACAGGGACCTATATTTACAGAATTTTTTCCTAGTCTTTATAATAAATACTCTATAATAGTAGTCTGAATCACTTTTGTAATTTAAAATAAATCATCAAATATCAGCAATTTCACATAGCTGTACATAGGAAACCAAATCCAACGTCTTCTGCTAGTAATTCATTGGAAATCATCACAGTCTGGGGGGAGAAACTTTAGTTTATACAAGTCTGTGAAGATTAATAATAGAGGAAGGCATTTGAAGTAGGTATCACCACTAATGTTAGTTCACAAAAAAACATTAATTGGACAAAGGTCAGTGAGCTTCAAGCACGGTTTCCTCCTTCTGCTTGACAGAGTAGAGGCCAGTACTACCCAGCAAACTTGAGGACTTACCACGCAGTACTCTAATGTTGATGATTTTCTCTGTCCTCAGTTTTTTAAGGCTTCCTATAAACAGACTAAAACAAAGAAATACTCTCTTCCTTAGAATTTAATAGCTGGAAATTCCATTTAGAGCAAAAGTGAAAACATGTAAAAGTTAATTTAATCATTTCATTTGTAATTATTAGTAAAGAAATATTACATGAAATGCATCAAGTAGTATTAAAAATGAGGTTATACATAAAATATTTCATATTTGTGAACAAAAGTAACTTTGTAATCTAGAAAACTATTCTATTCATCTAGTCCATTTTAGGAAATGCAACCCTGCTTAACATCAAAGAAAAATATTTTTGTAATTTTTTAAAAATATATATTTATCTTAAGTCTAGATTCAAGTTGTTATGAAGATTTCATCTCACAAGTCTGAATTATAATTCATAATACTCTATCAGTGATCTCTCAAAAGACAGACCTATGTTATTATAGGATGTGCCTTGCCATGAATATATCAAATATAATTTGCCCCCAATTAAAAAGAAAAAGAATTATGGCCAGATGGAATAAAATGTAAATATCCAAAATGCTAACCTATTTATAATATATGACCAATTAGAAAGATGGGAAAGGGGAACTGAGAATATGTTGCCAAAAAGAAATATGACTAAAGGGAGATTTTCATAATTTTTGCTAAGTTTCTGAATTTGATAATTTTCATTGTTTCTGGACATTGAAAAAATGGGAAAGCAGAATTTAATGAATCTGTAGAAAACTTAGGAGTGAAGAGATGGGAGGTAGTGAATGGATATCCATGTTACTCCTAGACTGTCCTGTGTTTGCAGTTTTTAAAATAGCAAAATATCTCTGAGGCATGAGATGCTAAACACTTGAACAAAGAAACCAAAGAGGATTTCTACAAGCCTGAATTCTTTTCAACTTTCCTTTCTCATCCTTGTATCTAAGAATCTGTGACTTCAGCAGAGCAGTTCATTGTGGGGAAAAAAAATGAATGTGAAAAGAGGTGAAATTATGACACTGTTAATCTCCAGCCGTGTATTCATTTTAGGCAGGTATTATTTCATCTTGCCTAGTTCTGTAAAATTCTCTCATAAAAGTCCCCGAATCTCACCAAAACAGTCAGGACATGATGGAAGAACTCCTTTTTTGAGTTTGTGACTCATATAGTTCAAACTTCACTTGCATTATCAGAGTTTCAGTTTTAAGTTCCCTTCATGATGCCCTCTGAGGATGTAGAAAGTTAGAAGTTATCCAGACATTTCAGGTAGAAGAAATAGATATTAAACAGAATAATCAGTATTAGCGATGGGTAGAAATAGAAATTACCATATTAAATTATTTACCTGCCTGATTGAATTTGTCTGCACTTAACTAAACAAGCCAACTGTGGGAAAGAACACAATGCTAGGAGATTCTATGGATTTAAAAAAAAATAGGCATTTATCTATTTGGTTTATTCTTGCCTCATTTCACAATGTAAACACAAAGAAATGCTTGCGGTAGAATTGGAAAAATATAAGTTAAAAATAAAATAGGACAAAAGTAAAATATAAATAAGAGGTATAGGCCAGGGAAAGAGAAGCTCAGATAGGCATACCAATGACCTCACCTAGACTGTAGAGTTTACTCTCATCTTCCAGAATGTCACAGCGAAAGGCCATTATTCTTATTTGTGATGCTGAAATGTAGCTATCACTCTAGAAAAGGAAATATTTTTTTAATCGCTTACCTCTAAAATAAATATCTCTAAATTGAGGAATGCAGCGTAATGCCCTTAACCACGGTGCTTATTATTTTCTATTTGTTCCTCTGCCCCCGATTCATTCTCTTCCCTTCTCTCTGCTCTGTACACAGGAGGCTCACCCTGCAGACTGTCTCTCCCAGGCTTCTTCCTGGCTGGCTCCAGGTTGGGTTCAGCTGGAGATTGGCAGTCAGGAGAAGAGAGAGGTTGAAGAATCCCTTCCCTGATCCTCTCTGCTTTGGTCACATTTCTGCTAGAAGCTGCCTGTCTTCAGGACTGCAGCTCTGTTGAGTAACACTTCCCATGACTCCAACAACCCGTCAGCCCAAAATGGTAAGAGCTTCCCACTTTGTTAAACTCTGGCTGCCTCAACACTTTCTATTAGTTCTCTAAACTCTTATCCACACTTTGCTATCCTTGAAGACTCTTCCTTTCCAGGAATGCCATGGCGTTCCCACCAGGACCCTGATTGATACAGATGAAATGTGTATATCAAAAGCCTCCTTCTCGAAAAGAAAGCATAACCATCACCCTCAAATACATCTCAGTCAAAACACCTCTTACAAGAGTCAAGAAATTATTGTTCAAGTATAACCAGAACTAACAGTCTAGAACAGAGCTATCCAATAAAACTTTCTGATGTAGTGGGAATGTTTTAGATCCGTGTTGCTCCATACAGTAGCCGTTAATTCTATGCAGCTATTGAGCTTCTGAAATGTGGCTAATGTGGTGAAAAAATGAATTTTTAACTTTATTTCATTTTAATTAATTTACATATATAGCCACACTTGGCTGGTGGTTGCATTATTGCACAGCACAGGCCTGTATGAACCCAAGGACAAAACCTAGAGACTACCCAAATACATGGTGCAAAAATAAGTACAGTCCCTGCTGATCAAGAGCCTACAGTCAGTATTTATGAATACAGTAGGAGGAAAATTAAGGTCAGTATAATAAAAAGGACATAAAGTCTAAAAGAGGAAAAGTTCCTACCAGATCACAGGTATCAAGAAAATCTTCAGAGAAGATTTTGAGATGAGCCTGGTCAACTGAACAGATTTTGCATTAACTTCCTATTTCTACTAACCACCACTCACTTCGTGGCTTTAATACAACATAAATGTATTATCTCACAGTTCTGTAAATTAGAAGTCCAACATGGGTCTCCCTGGGCTAAAATCAGGGTGTCAGCAGGACTACATTCCTTTCTGGAGGCTGTAGGGGAAAATCCATTCCCTTGCCTTTTTCACTTCTAGAAGCTACCAAGATTCCTTGGCTCAGAGCCCCTTCATCTACGTTTTCCATAGAAGACATGTCCCTCTGACCACAAGCAGGAAAGCTTCTCTGCTTTTGAGGACCCATGTGATTACACTGGGTCCACCCAGATAATCTAGGATAATCTCCCCAACTTGAGATTGTTAGCTTAATCACATCTGCAAAATCCCATTTGTCATATTGACAGGTTCCAGAGATTAGATTATGGATATCTTTTGGGAGCCAGTATTCTACCTACCAAATGCTTTCTACAGCAAGAGTTTGGAGATGAAAACAAGAGGATTCCAGGAGGAGATACAGGGCAAAAGCAAGGCGGACCAACAAGAATTAACAAAATAATCCCTAGAATCTGTTAGCCAGCTCACCCGATTAACCAGTATCCTCCCTTCCCTCTGTAAGCCCTCCTGTAACACATGCTGGATACTCAGGGCCAGTAGGCTACCCTGAAACATCTGTTCACATCTACTTCCACCAGAGGAGTTGTATGCCTACCACGACCCAGCTGTGTTTCTTGCCAAACCTATTTAGGCCAGATGTATTTGTCATTGTAACATATAATTTAATTAAATAGTACATAAACCAATACGATGTGAAAAGAGAGTTGTTGTTTCCATGCAAATGAAGTTGACTACTTTGGAAGGACTCCTTAAAGGTAAGGTGCTAAAAACTTTTGCTAACCATTTAGATATAACCAAGACAACTACAAAGATTTTGGAGAAAATAGTAAAAATCTGCAAAGATCTATAATCAGATTGTCTTTTAAATAGGTTTAATATATACTATGCATTATGAGTTAGTTTACGCAAGAAATGTTATAAAGAAGTTCAGTCAGATGACTCATACTTGAAGAAATGTCCTTTCCTGAGGTGCCTGCCTGGCTCAGTGGGTTAAACGTCTGACTCTTGATTTCAGCTCAGGTCATGATCTCAGGGTCATGAGATTGAGCCCCGTTTGGCTGCACACCCAGCTCTCCCCTTCTTTCTCAAAAAAAAAAGAAAGAAAGAAAAAAGAAATGCCCTATCCCTTCCTCATATGAATGTACAGTATATCTTCTAAGTATAAAAATGTTTAAGGTATATGTATACTTCTTTTTTTTTAAGAGAGAGAGTGCACAAGTTGCGGGGGGCAGGCAGAGGGAGGGGGGAGAGAGAATCCCAAGCAAGCTCCACGCCCAGCTCAGAACCCAATAGGGGGCCGATCTCACAACCCTGAGATCAAGACCTGGGCCAAAATCAAGAGTCCCATGCTTAACACACTGAGCCACCCAGGCACCCCTAAGTTTATACATTTTTATAATGTCCTTCTTTCAATGACATTTTTCAAGAAACTGGTTAACTAAACATGTTACAAAAGAGGACTTCTGCTGTATTTTAAAAAACAGAAATGGTACAATCGCAGACGAAAGGAGAGTGGAAGGAGAAAACACCACCAGTTCAGGTCAAGTAGACACAGAGAAGGACCTCCAATGTCACACTGAGGAATCTGGATACTGAAACATGCAATAAGGGAAGAGTAAAACGTTGTTGTTTTTGTTATTTGACAGTTAAATGTTTTTGAGCATATCAAAGGACATGCTAAGATTTGCCTTTTATGAAATCAACCTGGCAGCGAGCAGGCTCCCTGCTTCCAGTCCCCAGAAGTCCAAGTCCTTCCTCCCCTAGCAAAGGCCACTGGATTCCCACCCACAAGCTGCGTCTTGACCCTTGGGCTCTAGACCTGCGCTGTCCAACAGGGTAGCCACTAGCCACATGTGGCTAGCCCAAATTGAGATGTGCTATGAATGTAAAATAAACCCAGATTTTACAGACTTAGTAGGAGAAAAAGACTGTAAAAATCTGATTAATAATGTTTTACTGATTGTATGTTAAAACAATAATATTTAATATATATTGGGTTAAATAAAATACATTACCAAAAACTTATTTCACTTATTTTTGTATACTTTTTTAAAATGTGGCTACTAGAAAATTATTGAAAACTACATCTGTAGCTCAAATCTGAGGACTGCATTGTATTTTTCTTCTGGACAGCAATGCTCTAGTCTTAGATCCATCCTGGCATGAGATAGAAAGTTTAAGCCACCCCATCCCCGAGCCCAAAGCTTTGGGACTCACATTCCTATAATTGGGTGTCTAATTTGAAATCAAGAGTCCCTGTCTCAATCTTCTTTCTCCACCATGAGACATGGTCTGATTTCCCTAATTTCTGCCTTAAGACGTGTAAGGCTCTTCTCACTTCCCATCATTCCCAAACCCATTCCCAAACCCGTGTTTCCTCCCTCTGGTGACTGTTTGCTTCCTCTGGAGGAGAGACTTCTGGGAAGATGGAGAGCAACAACAGGGCATTGAATCTGGTGGTTAGGGGATATTACTGACCTTCAAGAGAATGACCATATCAACTGTTTGAGTGGACAGCTGAGCCATTGTCACAACTGCCACGTCAATGATGTCATGGGCATAAAGACCAGAAGAAGAACAAACGATGACAAAAGCACTTGCACATCCCTTGGGCTTCGTCTCCTGGTGTAACTAAGACTTGGAGAGTGGAGGGTTTCCTGCCTGTTGTTTATTAGTCTGAAGTAGAGTGTTAACCAAGTGTACCCTTTTAAAAGTCACCCTGTTAGACTGTTAGGGATCACGATAAGGTTAAAAAGAAAAGAGGTAACTTTGCAGCACTAAGACTACATTCAGAAGTGAGAGACACCCCCACCAATCGCCTCACCCTCATGCAAACAAAGCTGAGTATGCCCTGATTTATTTGCCCATCCAGGGAACTGGCCAGATTTTTTTTTCTAAAATTCTGGAAGGCAATCTTTGTGTTCATGTTGCCTATGGACATGACCTGGGAGAAAGCATCTGATTCTGTCTTAGAGGCAGTTCTAATTCTTTTGGGCTGCTGGGGAATCTCAACAGAACATGTTTCAATATATATGAGCACATGCATATTTGAGGATATACACATGTACATTTGTCTCATGTGTGTGCTCATATATTTATGCATGTGAGCATTTTAGCTGAGGTAATGCAATAGATATCTAAAAACATGGCACACACAAAAAATCAAAACACACTATTCACTATGAAAATAATGTCAAAGAAGTTGGATAGGTATATGCTTCATTTTGTTTTTATATTTTAAGTTCCTACATTGAACTGCATAACATCTTACATTTCCATCCTGAGATATTCCATGACTTCTTGTAAAAAAACTGATTCCTTCTGGGGGTACCTGGGTGGCTCAGTCCATTAAGCATCTGACTCTTAGTTTCAGCTCAGGTCATGATCTCAGGGTCCTGGGATGGAGCCCCACATCAGGCTCTGAGCTCAGTCGGGAGTCTGCTTGAGGATTATCTCTCCTTCTCCCTCTGCCCCTCCTCTCTCTCTCCCGCAAATAAATAAAAATAATCTTAAAAAACTGCTTCCTTCTGATTTTTCAGTCTTGCAAAGTGCTCAATGACTTTGCTGTTGTAGTCTGGAACAATTTAAACTTTTAGCATTCTGGTTCTCAAAGAGATCTCCTGCTGACCACATGGAAGGCAGTATGAGTGGTAAAAAAGAGTCCTACTAAACAGTAAGCCAAAGGATACAGGTTTAAGCCAGAATTCCACCCATTGTGAATCTAGGCAGGACACTTCATACCCTTTAGTCGATTTCCTCCTTTATAAAATAAGACTATTAACCCTTGACCTGTCTTTCTCATGGGAGTTTAAAAAGAGTATCTGGGCATCAGTTTTATAAACTTTGAAGTACTAAGTAGAGGAACAAATAGGTATTATTATCACTACAATTGTTAAACTATGTCTCAGGCCTAGGAAAAAGCTCCAGTGCTCAGTTCTTTGATACAGTGAGTCAGGAAGGAAAGTATAGGATTCCAACACACACACACACACACCTGTCCTGTGACTTCATTCATGAAATTCAGGGTAGAAATTTAAAATGTTTCCCTAGATTCCATTAGAATTACATTGGCTTCAAAGGAGGTAAAAGTCAAGATGTAACAGAAATTTTTACTCTAATTTGTTCTGAAATACAGGTTTTCAATCATCATGACTCCTTAAATTAGAATGGATCTGCAAAAATAGATACATGCAAACATTTTTTCCTAAAATTTTTTCATGTAAAAGTATGCAGCCTGCTATGTAATGTCACACATTAAAATAACACTGGCATAGAATGGGAGTAAAATCCTTTCTCTGGAAATAAGCATATGTTATTAAAATTATGTATCATTTGTAGCCAACTACTAGAAAAGAAGCCACACTGCAGTGTTTCAGTTTAGGACCTGGAGGACCGTGACATTGTGCAGTAAGCATAGGACTAGGAGGCAAGGGGCTTGGGTCCTACTTCCTGATACTCCACTGAGTAAGCTGGGGACTCGAGTCAAGCATTGACTTCCATGAGCCTTAACTTCCTCATGTGTAAAATGGATTAACAGCACATGCCGACTTGCCTGTTTCTCATAGAGTTCTTAGAGGGATCAGATGAAAGTATCTACGAAAATGGCTTTGTAAACGATGAAATGGTGTAGACAAATTAAGAAAATGAGCTTTATAGAAAAGTTCTTGTAACATAATATAGCTGTTCACCAGTTTCTTTATCATATGTATAACCCACAGAGTTACATTGGTAATTCTGTTTTTCATACATTAGCCTTAATAATGTTATAATAACCTTGACCTTAATACAGCTAAAGAAGAGCTAAATATGCTCTTCATCCATCATTCCTCTCCAGAGTTTTTGAACAGAGTGCACCATCCCCCAAGTAATACAAACTTTAGGTACTCTGACAAAGTTGTATACAGAACAAGCCACAAAAATCGCCATTATGAAATTAATAACAAGAGTATGAACAAGACCTTTGAATATGTAAAAAATCCTATAAACACAATGCATTTACAGGATGATAACTAAGAATAGAACAGCAGATAACACAGAAAATGATGTTCTTGAAAACTCAACGCATCTACTGAATTCAGCCAAAGTAACTCTTTGAGAAAAAAGTCAGGATGTTATTCATCTCAGTCTTAAAAAAATTAAAGAAAATCAGCTGAATATTTTAAAGGATAAGAAGGCAACCCAAACAAAAATAAGAAAAGCGAAAAATAAAATTAAACAAGCATACTGGAAAATGGAACAGAAGTATAATTGAAAAATAAAGTCATGATCTGACTTGCTAAAAACAGATAGATCAATAGCAAAAATTAATCAAAAGTAAAATGGAAATAAAGTGAGAAAGAATACTAATCAAAATACAAAATAAAATGAGTGAATACACAGTTGTATGAAAATAAACTTCATGTAATAAATAATTTCTTTTTATAAAATATGACAAACAAAAACTGAAAAACAAATGGAAGATAAGATCAAAGAAAACAGAGGGATTATATGAGTTTATAGATAAATTTTAGATAAATTAGATAATTTTAGATAAATTATCAAAAGTGATCAGGGAATAATATCAAATGTATTATAAACCACTTTTGAACACAGCAAAAATGATAAAACCATAAGTAAACTATGATCTTGGCTCTACAACCTGATAAAGATAATAAAACAGTTATAGGCCAATTTCACCTATTAATATGCATTCAAAAATGATAAACAAAATATTAGCAACAGAATTCAGCTATTCACTAAAAAAACAATACACCAATGAACAAGTGGGAATTGTCGCAGGAATTTAAGGAATATTCCACATAAGAAATAAGAAAAATTACCAAAACAATATACCACATTAATAGTATAAATAATAACTGTATTTAAATATATGCCCAAAGGGTTTTCAAAAAACATTAGAACTTATTTATAAGTTTTAAACACAAAATATAAGAATAGAAAGCTATTTCCCTTTGACTTCACAAAATGTTACTAAATCCTTACTATGTGGAAAGACATTCAATGCAAAGCCGTATCTACTTAAAACCACAAGCTAGCATTCTGTGTAACTGAGGAAAACATTAGAGGTGTTCTCACTAACATCAGAAACTAAACTTAAATGCCATTGTCACTGCTTACTAATTAATACTGCATTTCAGGCTCTTACAAATGCAGTGGCACTTAAATAATTTGAGATGTTAGAGACAAACAAGAAAATGTTAATTTCCAACAATATGATTGTATATAAAATTTTTTAATCAACCATAAAATTATCAAAGTTATTAAAGGAGCTCAACAAAGTAGTCAATGATAAAATAAGTGCACACACCTATAGTATTTCTCTATACCAATTCCATACCATTAAAAGTAGTCAGAAATTAAAATAAAAACAATGTATTCTTATCAACAAGAAAAATGTAAAATAGAGTTTTTTTAAAGTACAATTGATGTTAAATTGTTAATTAAAATTCCAAAAAGAAAAGAACAAATATTATAAGAATGAAAACCCAGGGTGCCTGGGTGGCTTGGTTAAGTAGCCAACTCTTGATTTTGGCTCAGGTTATGATCTCAGGGTCTTGAGATTGAGCTCCCTGCTCAGTGGGGAGCGGAATCCTGAAATCTGTTTCAGGATTCTCTCTCGACTTCTCCCTCTGCCCTTTCCCCCTGCTTGCTCTCTCTCTCTCTCTCTCAAATAAATAAATCTTTAAAAAAAAATAAAAGAATGAAAATCCTCCACAGGTTAATCTGTAAATTAAAGCAACTTGAAAGTGAACCTCAACTATTCCTAATATAACTTGAAAAATTATTTTTAAATTCATTTGCAATGGAATTCCTTTTTAAAATGGAAGCAAATCAACAATCCCTGATGCAGTTACTTCCAGCAGCCCAGTAAAATTACCAAGGGAGGAGAAGTCCAAAATTAAAAACAAGTCTGAAAACTGAGACATGCAGCAAGCTTGTTGCCAGAATTTGGGAGGAATTTTCAGTATCTATAAGACCTATGGAGCTGGATTGAGAAAGACAACCAGTGGCTTCCTTCTGCTTTACAACACCAGTAATAATAAATAAAAAGTCCAAACAATGTGAAATAAAATATGAAGGTACTTGTCTCTCATTCACAATCTCTTCCCTCGCTCAGAAAACCAGAACCAGGGCCAATCAGATTGTTGAGCATCTATTCTTCTGATATTATGATATTCCTTTTTTATGACTTTTCTTTCAACCCTCTCTTCTTTCCACATTCATTCAGAGAAGATACTTCTAGGAAAAGATAGTTAAAGGGGGAAATGGTATTTCACTAAGAAAGCAAAACTAACAGCGAATGGAAATCCTTTCCAAGGAAAGAACAGTAGGCAGGTGCAAAAAAGAAAGAGCCCTGAAAGAGTCTTTTGGTGGACTGTAGCTTGTCTTTTATTCCATTGCTTCAAAAGCATCAACAAACCAGAAAGAGAAAGCAGAAGATAGCACACTGGTGAGCAGAACCACACCACATGAATACTGGACAAATACCTAGAATTGGGCTCAAATTTGCATGCAACCAACTGTAGATCTAAGAAGGGATTTGGCATAGAAAACAGAAGAAGGAGAAGCTGTGCAATCTTTCTTTTGTAAAAACCTCTTCATGATAACTCTCTCACATGAAAATGAGTAAACAACACACAAACATACAACATGAGGCCTCTAAAAAATAATACAGAAAAAAGAGAAATCCATCATCCTAAAATTTAAAGAAAAAAAAAGTTCTGAAAATAATCTTCTGTGAGAAGCAGAAGTCATCATTAGAAATTTTTGTGTGATATTTTGCTCTGATGCAAAAACTAGGTTTTTGAGAATCGGAGAGTAATAAAAAAGAGGAAAAGAGTAAAGCACGACAAAAGAATAAGAAATAAACTTAAATCTCACCACAACCATTCATTCAGGAAATTGACATATCCTCCCAAATATTGCCCAGCCCAGTTGATTTTACTAGGTGCATTTTTTTAAAGTAGGCTCCACGCCCAGTTGAGAGCCCAACTTGGGGCTTGAATGCACAATCCTGAAATTAAGACCTGAGCTGAGATCAAGAGTCAGATGCCTAACTGACTGAGCCACCCAGGCACCCGATTTATAGGAGCATTTTGCTGAACTTTCAAAAAACAGATCATCTCTATCTTATACAAGTTTTTCCAAAAATATAGAAAATAAGATAAAACAATTTAACTCATTGTCTGAGACTAATATAATCAAACTTTAAAAATGGATGAGATTGAAACAAAAATGTTGGCCTGTACCTCTACAAATATAGATGCAAAAATTCTAAGTAAAATATTAACTGAATTCAAAAATATATTTTAAAATTGTATATCATGATCATAAGGATTTTTCCCTAGGAATGCAAAAGAAATCTATCGTTGTAACTCAAAATACTAAATAACTTAAAAAAAAAATCATGAGTATGTCAATGGATTTTTAAAAAGCATCTAGCAGAGACTGACTTCCAGAATGATGAATTAAGAACCTCTGAAAATCTCTTCCTCCATAAAAGCAACAAGAAAACCAGGGAAGAAATGGAGGGCAGGGCACAAAATCAACTTTTTCAGAACTCTGGAGATTAACCAAAGACTTTCAACAACCTAAGAATGAGTTATTCAAAAAAAATGGCTGTATCTTAATATAAGCAGTGAGTTTTGTGGTATCTTGCCCTATTCCCGTCCTCCTCTCCCATGTCCATGGTAGTCTTGGAACCAGCCTTGAGATCATGGTAGCTACAGAAACCAGCAACCTTGCAGCCACTAGAGGAGGGGGACATGTTTGGACCTGCCCAGAAGCCCCAGCTCCAGAGAACTGCTGCCATTAAACCTGTCTGGCAGTTTCCCTGGTAACCCCCATTTGCAGAGCTTATCTTATACAACCCGAGTCCAAGGTTGCTCAGTGAGAACAGCCTTTTCCCTGAGATATGTGTCTAAAACAATCAGTGGCCACAATTTAACATGGGGCTCCCTATAGTGTTGATAAGAGTTGGGGCCAATAAGAAGCTGACCTTAAAAACATTTAAAAAAAAATATCTGGTTCTGGTCCATAAGGGGCTTTGAAAACCTCCAACACATTCCTGTAATCCAGAAAGCCACGTGCACATACACAACAATGAACATGCCCAGGAAAGACCTAATTTATCACCTCTGACCTGAGGCTCTGTATAAGCAGGAGGGGAAGGCTAAGGCAGAGTTGTAAACTACCTGACTGAGTGCTGAAGGAATGCCCAACACACAAAAAGAGTACATTAGTGAAGGCTTGAAATATTATTGGCAAAGCATTTAAGGCAAAGAACAAAGGAAAACTCCTAATAAGAGACATCAAAGAAGATTCGAGTAAATGGAGTGCTATGCCAGGTTCACAAAGAGATGATTAACCTCATCAATTCTTCCCACTTCATCTATGAAGTCAGTGCAATCACAAAAAACATCTCAGCTTTTTAAAAACATTTAAACAAACCATCCAAACCTGAAGTTATAAAAGTCCTCAAATAGCTTGTAAAACTTTGAAAAAGAAGAGAAGGGAGGGGTGATTTCCTCCAACCAGAAATGACATACTAAAAAGCTACTGTAATTAAAACAGTATGGTACTGGTGAGGGTCAAATAGGTCAATGAAGCCAAATGGAGAACTCAGAAATAAACCCACATATGTATGGAAATTTGGTATATGATAAAGAAGCATTTTTAAAATAAGGAGAAAATAATTTATCTAGATGGCACTGGAAAGAATGACTCATTATATGGATAGACATAAAGTTGGTCCCCCCTCCTGATATCATTTACAAAGGTGAACTCAGAATGGATTAAAGACTTTTCTGTATAAGGTAAAACTGTAAGGCTAACAGAATAAAATATGGGAATATCTTTGTGACCTAGGGATATGAAAAACTTTCTTAAAATCCATAATGCACAAACCATATGTAAAAATATATATACATATATTAATGGATTTTACTATATCAAAATAAAGAATTTCTTACTTAGGGATAAATCTGAAAAAATACGAGCAATACTTAATACAAAACATTGTTGAGAGAAATTAAGGGAAACCGAAATAAATGGAGAGGTATACCTCATTCACAGGTTGTAAGACTCAATATTAGTAAGGGGTCAGCTCTTCCTACATTGATTTATAGATGTCATGCAATCCCAATAAAAATTCTAGTATGCTTTTTTTCTGGATATTGACAACTCAATTCCAAAATTCATATAAAATGCAAAGAACCTAGAATAGCCAAAACAAATTTGAAAAAGAAGAACAAAGTTTGAGGATTAATGTTGCCTGATTTAAAGACTCATTATAAACCTATAGCAATCAAATTGGTGACATGATAGAGAACTAGGTCAATGGAACAGAAGAGAGTCCAGAAATGGACCCATACATTTTAGGCAACTAATTTTTAACAAATTAGATTCAGAGGCAATTCATTGGAGAAGGGATCATGTTTCAACCAATGGTGCTCAAAATTCAAGGGGCACCTGGGTGGGACAGCTGGTTAAGTGCCCGTCTCTTGGTTTTGGCTCACTTGGCATCTCAGCGTTGTGAGATCAAGCCTCATGTAGGCTCTGCACTCAGCACAGAGTCTACTTAAGACTCTCTCTCTGCCCCTCCTACTTGCTCACTCTTGCTCTCTCTCTCAAATAAATAATCTTTTTTAAAAACCTCAAAATTGGGGCGCCTGGGTGGCTCAGCCGTTAAGAGTCTGCCTTCGGCTCAGGTCATGATCCCAGGGTCCTGGGATCGAGCCCCGCATCGGGCTCCCTGCTCAGCGGGAAGCCTGCTTCTCCCTCTCCCACTCCCCCTGCTTGTATTCCTGCTCTTGCTAACTCTCTGTCTGTCAGATAAATAAACAAAACTGTTTTAAAAAGGTTAAAAATAAAAAAGGTTAAAAAAATAAAAACCTCAAAATTCAAAAATAAGAAAATAAAGAACCCAATTTAAAAATGGGCAAAAGATTTGATTAAAGAAGACATATAGAGGGAAAATAAACACATAAAAAGATGCTCAACATCAGTCATTAGAAAAAATGCTTATCAAAACCACAATGATACCATCCCTTATCTATTAGAATGGCTAAAATTAAATAAACTGACCACATCAAGTATTTGTAAGGATGTGGAGGCACTGGAATTCTCATATATCCTGCTGATCCGAGGGTGAAATGGTATAACCACTTGGGTAAACAGTTTGTCAGTTTCTCATTCAACAATACGCACTTTATGTGTGGGGTGTGTGTGTGTGTGTGTGTGTGTGTGTAGAATCTATATGCTGTGTGTCTATTAAAATTTATTGATTTTTATTACCATGTAATATTTTATAATATCCATCCAGTATATCTCATTTATCCATCATCTGCAGGAAGAAAGTCAAATATACCTTCAACTTTCTATCACATACTTGTACAGCATCCCTTTGTACCTTTGTAGGAACTTACATCCTGGTGTGGATTGCTGGACCATAGAATGTATGCACACTAAATACTGTTATATTGTTTTCCAGGAGAGCTGACAAGAGTAAATTCCAACCAGTAGTGCACAAGAGTTTCCATTTCCCTTCTTTTTGATAATTGCTAAATGGTGATCTTTTAATTACATAATTCTTTCTACATTTATTACTTGGCATATAAGGGAGAGATTTTCAATCTCCACCTGTTCATTTTTTATTCATTTATTTAATCATTGTGGGCTCCTGGATTTCTATTTTATTCAAGGGATTATAATCAATTGAAATCATTATTTTGATGTTCATATTGTCCCAGAATGGGAGCCCCTTTAAGCTGGTACCTATGTCCTTTTGATAAGTCCCCATCATTTTTTTAATAACTTTTTTTTTTTTAGATCAGTTTTAGGCT
The DNA here is from genome assembly GCF_037043125.1 of Eumetopias jubatus. Taxonomy (NCBI): domain Eukaryota; kingdom Metazoa; phylum Chordata; class Mammalia; order Carnivora; family Otariidae; genus Eumetopias; species Eumetopias jubatus. Next base: position 63,264,231 of record NW_028274821.1, read on the forward strand.
TATAGAAAAGTTGAGCAGAAAGTACAGAGAGTTCCCATATACTCCTCCCCACACAGTTTCTCCCTTGAGGTCAGGTAATGAATTAAATTCACCCTTGAGTCCTCAGCATTGAGCACAGTGGTCACCACATAGTAACTACTCATATATTCAAAGAAGATATAATCAATTCATAAATCCAGTCTGAGATAAGCTACCACCGATCAAGTTTTCAGAGATTCTGAATATCCTAATAAACCATGGAGGGATAAGCACATTCTCAGAAATGGAATTTCTCCAGTCTTTTGTTGCCAAAATGTTGCCTCATATAGGCTTTATAGCTAAACAATAAACTCCACACTCCATCTACTCTTGGAGAGATCTTCACAGCCTGACAACCCTCCTATAATCCTTTCCTCTACTCACAGAAAGAAAAACAATGTTTGGAGTCATTTCCCCATTCCCTGAAAATACGTCCCATGCATGTGGTCTCTAATTTCTACATACCACAAAATCACATGCTCATAGAGCTGCAGAATTAGAACTTCCAAAAATCCTTTGCATTCATCATTTTATAGATGGGACAACTGAGGCCTAAGGAGGTAAAATGACTTCCCCAAGGTCATAAAGCAGATGAGCAGCAACAGTAACCGAAGTCTGTTGGCTCCTAATCACCATCTAACCGATGTTACTCCAGTAATAAAAATTAATTCTCCCACCCACACAGAAGAGCCTTTCAGCCACTGGTTCACTTATAAATTGTCCCAGGATCATTGTTAATAATGATTACTAAGTATGAGTAAGTTTGGATACTAAGTCGTAAAATAACATACAACCCCCCCAACACACACACACACACACACACACACACACACACACACACACAATTGTCGCTATTGATACAAAACTAAGCGAAACGGTTGACCAGTATCCCATCTAATCAATAGGTCCCTTTGGTTTGTTTTTGTTGTGTGTATGTATGTATGTGAGCGATTTTTTTTCCTCCAATTTCTATTAGCACTATACAAAAGGGGAAGTTGGAAATGTGAAGGCTCCTATTGTTGTGCAGACACGTGACTTGTCTAAATGGCATTACAACTGTTTCAGACATTGAAATGAAAGCCAATGTGCGTATTCCTCTCACATTACATAGGGAAACTAATGTAGGCTGAGTTGCATGTCACCAAATGCCCCACATGTGACATACAAGGAAAATGACATAATCCAAGTATTCGGCAAAAGCAGCCCACAGTAACAAATGCATCATTTCTGAAGAGGAAGAGAGAGCAGATGGCTCAGCAAGCAATTGTAGAACAGCCAGCTTCCCCCTCCGCACCTCCAAAACCAAATTGCCTCCCGGTGTCTCATCCTAGGCCCGGGGGAAGCTCAGAGGCAAAACACGCACATACCACATTAACAGCAGCCCTAGCAGGAGTCTTAGGTCATGGTGCCCTGGGCTTGGACCCAAAGGACCTGAGTTCACAGCCACATTCTGCTTCTAATCTTCCTTGCTACCTTAAACAAGTTACTTAATGTCTTCAAATTTTATTTCCTCATCTATAATGAAGGATTAGTACAACTCTATCATGTTAAAGGAGATATCAAAATGAAAATGCTTCATTAACTACAAAGTACCCAACAAATGCTAAAGTTCATTAATTAAAAAATACAGATTAGTTGAAACTAAGAGTTAGAAGCCAACCTGAAACCCAATAGCGTATATTGTACACAGTGTTCACAGAGCTCCAAGCCTAGCTGATCACAGCTTCATGGTTCCTTTTCAAGAATGGTCAGTGAGTGAATTTTGGCTATCTCTGTGTTAAAAAGTCACCATGACTTTATTCCTCTCACAAGAATGGAATAAATCTCTTTATTCATTACTCATTCAATAAACATTTATTGAACATCCACTCTAAGCCACGCACTTGCTAAGTGACAAAAGATATAGTAGCTGAGGATCTTTGGCTGCTAATTTTTTTTTAAGATCATTATTTTTCTTTCATTGCTATTGCTTAAAGGGCAAGCATGGTGGAAAACAAAATAAATATTTACCTACATCAAGAAGGCCAGAAACAGTCATTTCTTGATGATTTGTGTATCAGCATAAGAAATAATAATGACTTACATTCCTAGCATTTTCTGAAAACTTATTTGATAGATGCTGATTCATTTAATCTTCACACTAGCTCTATAAAGTAGGAATTATTTCCCACTCTTTGGAGCCTGAATGCAAATCCAGCTAGTCTAATTCCAAGTCCAAAACACTCCCCACTATACCACACTGCCTCTCACTTTAACACTAAGGGACATCGGAGTGGGAAGAGAAAACTATCCTCTGGCAAGATAAATCATAATTATTTTCAGTACTCTAGTGTAGGTTGTTGGGGCAGATTCCTAGGAATTTACCATCCTCAAACTTCACAAATGGTAGAAAAACAGCTAAAACAAGCATTAGTGAAACCATAAAAATGAGACTAAGTAATTTCAATAATCCCTTTTGCTACTGTTTTAATCCCACACAATACATTTATTTTATTTGTTTATTTCACTGACATTCTGCTAACTGCAGAAGAAACTCCCAAAAGCTGAGACTAGACCAAAATAGTAGAACACTACTAATTGGTGGATCAATAAAGTACTCCATTCTGTTTGCATAAATAGACATTTTAATGGCAATCCTTTGCTTTGATGGCAACCAAAATAGATTAACTGGATCTTTAATAGATGTATATAATAAGAACTGCAGACAATATGCCCTGAAGATTGTCATTCTTGTATTCAGGCAGATGGTAGCAGTGGAGGAAGGGGAAAAGAAGGGAAAGAACATTCCTGGAGCAGCTGTTGCATGTGGGCACCATGCTGGGCACTTTACATATTTTAACTCTTTGAAGCTTTGTAATAACCCTAGGTGCAATTCTACAAATGAGGAAACAAAGGCTCAGGTAGGACCCAGTCCTGTCTCTTTGCCCTACGGCCTTACATTGTCTTCGAAAATGATCTGATGTGGGAGGGCCAGAGCACACGTGTGTTATAGAGGAGCACCTGGCTCCTGATTCTCCTGAGAATTCGAGTGTCATGATGTCACAGGTGGTACACTCGAGGTTTCTTAGCATGGGCACAGAATAGTCCCAGAGAGGGCTAAGGGCAAAGGGTGGAGCTCTAGAAACGCAAATTGGGGTACTAGGGAGGCAGAGAGAGAAATGCAAGATGTGAAAAAACTAGAAAAGTACAAATCCATAAAAGTCAAGTATGTGTTACAAAAAAGAAGTTAGGACAATAAGAATAAAAGCTAGGAAATGACCTCAGGATCAGGGACCAAGTCTTTATTATCCTGCAAGACAAGAAAGTCAGTAAAAGGGTGGAATTTATTTTTTTTAATGATTGTAAAACATAATGATGCATTTTATGATAGAAAATTTTGTAAGCACATAAAAGTATAAAGAAATTGGGCCTAGGCAGGGCGGGGGAGGGGGGAATCACCCTAATTCCACCCTGACATGATTAACATTTTTCAACATTTTAGCATACTTTCTTCTAAACTTCTGGGAACTTTTTACATAGTTGAGATCATACCGAACGTGTTAATTTTATGTCATTTTTTAAGTTCAACTTTTTCATTCATCTGCCCAAGTCTTTACAAACTCCTATAACTGCTTAATCTTGCATTCCACTGGACCACAGACATAGAGGGTTGGGTCAATGTTTTATTCTTTTGGTACATTTCCATAGAACTCAGTACAGTCATGTACAGACAGTAGGTATTCAAAAAATATTTACTGAGTGGAACACGAACACTAGTGGACTCTCATCAGCCCTTAATTTACCAGTCCTCTCCGCTCTGTGTCTATTGTTCATTTTATGGTACATTGTATCTGCTCTCAGGCTATGTTATTTTCTCTGTTTCAGGCATGGATGCTACCCCTAAGGAGACAATCTGTCCTATGAGAATGAAATCCATGCCCTGCAATTCCTCTTATATCCTCTATTTTCCATCTTCACCAATAGTGCCTACCATTGTGTTCCTTTTACAGAAGACAGTGCAATCTCATTAAATTAAAAATAGGTTGTAGCTTTTAAAAATTCAAAGAACCAGAACATATTTGTGTTGGTGATACTTCTCCTAACACCAAGAGAGCCTTGACTTTGTCCTAAGTTTCACTCCCTAGTATCAAATCCTCTTTATGCCTTCTTTCTCCCTTTCTTTTCCCCTTATAAGTAGACTGAAACTATATATAGGTTTGTGTGTGTGTCAAAACTAGAAAATTTCCATAGCCATAAACAATGTATAAATCAGAAACTAGAGCATGATCTTTCTTTCTTGACATGTCCTCTAAACAGGATAATTCAAACTTGGGCTGAATTGAATAAAGTATCCAGAACAAGGAAGGAAACATCATGCTCTGCTATGGGGTGTCCAATAATCATAGAAATACTGTATTCAGTTCAAAAAACAATCACTGTAAAGGAAAATTAAAAGGACAATAATGTCCAAAGTGAAATGCCCAGGTAGGTGATGGGCCTGAAAAACACAAGCAATTATCAAGGGAGCTGGTTTTCCTGTAGGAGATAGATTCAAGGATATAGGAACTTTTAAGTCATGGAAAGTCCTTGACTTTTTCTCCAAAGGAGCTGGAAAGTGAATTTTGAGCAGAAGAATCACATGGTAAGACTAAGGTTTTTGGAGGATCACTTTGTGAGAATAGATAGATTTTAACAAGGGAAGAGTAGAAAGTAGACTGAGTAGGAGGCTATTACAAAAATCCAGAATTTATGATTCCAAAGGGTAAAACCTCCATTGTGTGGAAGTCATAGACAGGCATATGGTATGGGCTGACTCAGAAGGCTCTCGGCCATCAGAGGTGTACAAGTAGAAAACGACTTGGCAAAGATATTGCCGAGGTTGGCCTTATAACCCAGAAGTCATTTTTAACATTGAGACTCCATGATCATTGCCCATAATCTACCCATACCCTCAGTTTAATAACTCCACAATCATGTTCACAATTTATTTCTTATTGTAAAAGCACAACATATTCATTGTAGAAAATTAGAGATTACAGATACAGGTAAGCAAAAGAAAAAGAAATAAAAATATAGTCAACATCCAGAGATACTGTTAGAACCTTGGTATGTATATTTCCATTACATTTTCTTGGCACATGTATCTTTAGGTAGCCAGATGATAGAAAGCAGAGTTTTTTTCCCAAGTAAATGAGATTACTATCTTTATGGTTTTTTATAATCTTTTAAAATTAAAATATATGGTGACTATGTTCCCCTGTTAATTTATATTTTCTTCCAGAATCAGAAACCCCCTATAAATAGTCCCTATAACAGCCTTGAAGTAATGGGTAATATAAATAACACAGAAACTGGCAGGGTACACATAGTCTTAGGAGATTTTAATGATGAGATAATAGCTTCCTCATGAGTGTCTCCCATCTAGGTTTAAGTGGGATATTTTCAACCATCCCCGTTATAATATTTCACAATCTTCTCCCAGTTTCAACTTCCTCCTTCCATCATCATAACAAGATATATCCCATGTCAAGTGACAGAAACATCACCAGAAGAGAGTGAAGGAACACCAGTCATCCTAATTGAGCCTCAGAGGTCTTATCTGACTTTTCCTTTGTTACCACTGGACATCTTAGGATATTAAAGCAATCGTTCATCCCACGAGCACTTAAAAGTTTCCAAATGACCCTGAACTTTATTCATCACCTTAGCACTAAGAGTAACACTTTGGTATTTCCTCAGATACAGCATTCATAGATTTATTCAACAACAAATATTTATTGAGTATCTAATATGTACCATGCACAATATTTGGGATAAACCAGTAAACAAAAGAAGAAAAATCTCTGTCCCAGGGGAGCTTTCATTCTTCCTGGAGGAAACAGACAATAAGAAATAATTAAGTATGTTCAACGGTGGTAGCCACTACAGAGGGAAAGAAAGCAAGGAAGGAGACAAGAGGGAGGAAAGAGATTGTGATTTTAAATAGCATGGATCAGGAAAGTCCTTGACAAAAAAGACTGACATAGTGGAGGGGTGAACCACAGAGGGCAGTAGAGAAGAGCATTCCAGGCAGTGGCCCTGAGGCAGGAAACTACTTGGGCATATTCTAGAAACACTATGGAGGGAACAATGTGGGTAGAACGGAATGAGGAAAAGAGTAATCAAAGATGAAGTCAGAAAAGGTAGCCAGAGGTAAGGTCACACAGGGCTTTGTATATATATCATGGAAAGTCTTGAATTCTTTTCTGAGACAGATGGAAACCTTTGGTGAATATTGAGTGGAGACAAGGGACATGACATGAGGAGAATTACCTTGTTGAAAATAGAGTGTAGAGGCAAGAGTGGAAACAGTGAGACCCAGTAGGAGGCTGGAACCATCAGGGAGACAGTAGCTGGAACCAGAAGGTAGAGGAATGGGTGGGAAGGGGCAGTCAGATTCCGCACAGATTTCAAAAGAAGATACAGCCTCAGGATAGGGTGACAGTTTTGATACAGGGTATGAGAAAAAGAGGAGCGTAAAGAATGTCACCAAGGTTTCTACCCCTGGAAACTGAAAGAATAACGCTATCGTTTACCTGACAAGGAGCACTGTGGAAAGAGCAGGTCTGCAGTGGGCATGTTTAGGAATTCAGCTTGGGACATCTGAGTTGAATAGCTGCCAAAGTGGAGACCTTAAATAAATAGTTGGATATGTTCATCTGAGTCTTGGGGAGAGGTCATGTTAGGAATTTGGGAGTTATTGGCACAAAGATGTCATCAACAGTCATAGACTAGAAAAGATTACCAGTAAGTGTAGATAGAAAACAAATAGATCCAAGAACTGAACACAAGGGCCAATATTTAGCGGTCAGAGCCTATGTGGAGGAGGAAGAGGCATCAGATAAATACTGATATGCATAAGCCTTCATGCTAACTCCAGAAAAGGTGTAAGTAAGAAGTTCTAAGAAAAGGGAAGCTACCCATCACCAGCTTGGTGACCCTGAGATATGCAAGATGATAAAGGACTGTAACAGTGTCCAATCCTGGAGAATAAGAGAAATATTGACCAGAGCAGATTTGATCCCTACCATTTAATGGCAACTTCAGAACAACTCCATTAATTCCAGTTAAAGCCACTTCCAACAATATTCACATGCAATGTATGAATGTATGAAAAATGTAATTTTAATGATTGCATAATATCCCATTATATGAATATATAATTATTTCTTTATTTAAACAACTTCTAGGTTCTGGGCATATGTTTTTATATCTCTTGGCTATTTAAATAATACTTTAATGAACATCCTGGTAAACACTTCTTTGTAGACAATTATTTCCTTAGAATACATTGCTATAAGTATAATTACTAGATTAAAGGTGGTGCACATTTTAAAAAAGCTTTTAATATATATTTCCAGATTAGCCTCCATAAAGGTTACACCAATTTACATTCCCACTAACAGGGTATACGTGTCTTATGAACGAGACATAATAAAGCTAGCATGTGAAGCCAACAACCTAACTTTTAGCAGAATCTGCATGGACAGATTTCATCTGTTTGTTTGTTTGTTTGGTTTTTTTTCTAGCTTCTAATATGTAGACACCCCATTGGTTCTTATTCTGGCTTTAAACCTTAGACTTGAGCTTTCAGAATCTCCTCCCCACTCGACCCCTGATTAAATTGTTCCAGGGGTCTTTCCAGGCCCTGATCATCCTTACCCTTAGTGACCCCATCCCTATTCCAGATGGAGTACAATCATATTCCTGTATCAGTTCAGCACACCTCAAGGTTTTGCCCATTCAAGCTCCAGGAGCACCAAGAAAGAAAACCCACCCATCTAAGTCCCCTCACACTGGGAATGGGGAGAGGTAGTTGAAGACCATCTGTCTTGATTGCTCATCTTCCGTGGACCCCTTCCAAAAGCTTGTCCACCCACTAAAATTTTACTTTCTTTATTCTGGCCCAAGAAGGACACTAATGTTCCCCACTCCCGTGAACTGCCCACCTGAGTGACCCAGGTCAAGAATAACAAGATAGAGTATATAACCTCACTAATTACCTCACCTGAGACTCACAATGACCCCGTGAAGGACATATGTATACAATCATATCACATGCACTCAAGAACTAAGAAAAGCTTACACTTTTAAATGAAATGTCTTACTCCTCCTAAAAGAACAGTGCTTATTGAGATAAATGAAAAGAGGGTGGTTGTTTTAAATCAGTATGACTAATGTTAAAAAACAGCTGGTAAGGAATCCTAGGTAATCACATACACATAAGCTACCAACTGGGAACATTACAGTGTCATACCTACCATAATTTAGTTCTCCCTCCCCACGTAGGCACAGAGTGGCAGCTGTGAGCCTGGGCTTTGCACGTTAGAGACCATTAGGCAAAGCGGCATGATTCATCATCTTCTGCTTGTGTTATTTTAACTTAGTCATTTGGGGGCAGATCTTCTGAGGCACTAACAATAGTCTGAGACTAGATTGATTTTCTTCCTTAAATAACTGGTGGATTTTTTTTTTTTTTTTGACTGCCATTTCAGAGAAAGGTGCATAAAATCTTGGAAGTGGAAGAGAATATGGAGGTCACCTAGAACAATCTCTCACCTTCAACAAACTATCCTTTATAATATTCCTGGCAAATATATACTCTCCTTGATTTCTTCCAATGATAGGAACCTCACTACTCATAAGAGCGGCAATCTTGATTTTTCAGATAGCTCTCAGAATATTTTCTTTAATGTGTTCCTGTACAAAGAATCATTGGTTTTTCATAATTCCTTCTAGAATAATCCAGGAAGAAATTATTCCCTTATCCACATAATACCTCTATATGCCTTTGTCTTCTCATTTCCAAGATAAGCATTTGCAGTTTCCCTTAATTTTCCTTTAGAATCCTCAGCACCCCAGATACTCACCTTTGCCTGAATATCTCTCTTGGAAAATGGTGTGAAAATTTAACACAAGGCTCCAGATGTGATCTAACCAGGGCATAGCACAACGCGACTCTGTGGGCATATTGCTTCTATAGATGCAAATTTAGGTTTCTTAGAAGTCATTATACTATTGATCCATCTGAGTTTACAGTCACAGATGCTCCTGGGGTCCTTTTCAAACAGTCTGCTTTGCTTTCAGGGTGTCCCTGATTCTCTGACTCAAGGATTTGCTTTTTAACCTAAATCCACTATCTTATATACATTTAGATTTACCAAATTTTATTCTATAGACTGTAACCCAACATTTCAGGTACGAAGACCACTTAACTGTATCCACTGCCAAATTTTCTTTTTTTTTAAAGATATTTTTATTTATTTATTTGAGAGAGAGAGAATGAGAGATAGAGAGCACGAGAGGGAAGAGGGTCAGAGGGAGAAGCAGACTCCCTGCCGAGCAGGGAGCCCGATGTGGGACTTGATCCCGGGACTCCAGGATCATGACCTGAGCCGAAGGCAGTCGCTTAACCAACTGAGCCACCCAGGTGCCCCCTCCCAAATTTTCATTGTCCAAAATGTAAGGAATGTGTTTTATGGTTTTATCTTTGATGATTATTTTGGGTATCCAAGGATAGAGCAGAGCATTAGAGACATCAATCCTTTAATGAATGATCTTTGGAGAAGTTTTATAAGTCAGTCTTTTGAACTAGAACCTAATGGTAAAAGCATTCTCCCAACTACCAGAGAATTGCATGGCATTCTCATGACCCCTGACTCCCAATTTCCCATAGATTTTTTTTTTTTACACAATAGTTCTTTGGCCCACACAAAGGTACTTCATAAGAAGCAGCCTTGAAAATCACCACTGCATTTCATGTGAGGATGTACTGAGCAGATGGTTTACTATATGACATATGTCCTCTTTACGAGAACCCACAGAAGTTTCTTTCTGTTCTCAGTACTGTTTTTCTTTCTTATAGACACTTTTATTTATGATGTTTCCTCTTTGCACGGACTATTAGGAAGACCACAGCAAAATCTGAAAACCACCTCTAGAAAGTGTACAGAGTATGGCATAATCTCAGAATCTCATGGCAAACATTTCATAGACTAATCATACACTTGTGGTTTCGTCTTAGTCTCCCTAACATTTTTTTCCATTTACTCTAATTTCCTCACTTCTTTATTTTGAGGGGGAGGGAAAATCATCTTACTGAGTTTTATGTATTGTTAAAGCCACCAAAAGTCTTTTTAAACAAAGAAAAAGATGGAAGATAGGTAGATAATCCAAACCACATTTCTCTAAGTATTTTATCTACAAAGATACCATGAGGATTTTGTCAGAGGCTTTGCTGCATCAAAATATACTATGTCTACAGCACTGATGTGATCCACAGGACTTACAATATTTAGTCCTGGTCCTAGTGAATCCACACTAGTTCCTAACAATCATGGCTTTCTTTTCTAAATGCTTACAAATCCTAAGTATAGTTGCATTTTTAGAATTTTTCCAGAGATTGATATCAAGATAGCTACTCTATCATATGGTGGGGCAGGCAGTGAGGGTATATATTTTGTTCTTCCTTTAGAAATTTGGAATATTTGCTCATTCCAAGTTTTTTGGAATCCCTCCTACCCTCCATATCTTATCAAAGATCACTGATAATAGCTGTGAATTATTAACTGCCAGTTCTCTCAGCATTCTGGGGCAAATAATAAATGCAGTGAACTTTATGTTTAAGCCTAAGAAAAATTAGGCATCATTCTTTTGAGGATAAGTTTTAAAGTATGTCACAAGCTGTTAGAGCGGTTAAATTATAATAATTAGTATTTTGTGCAAATGATTTTACCCCAATTAGAAGCCTCAAAAGAGAGGAGTAGGAGATATTAGGGAATTAAAATTTATTGAGTACTCACCATGTACAGGTACCAGGCTAGGTGGTCTATGTATTTTATTATTTCACATACATAATAATCCTATCATTTCAGTTATTGTCCATTTACAGAAGAGAAAACTAGGTTTTAGAGAAGCTAAGTAGCTGCCCTAAATCACAAAGATAAATTAGGCAAAGCTGGGTCTTGAACCTAAAGCCCATGCCTTCCCCCCGCATCAGACATGCGAAATTGAGAGGAGTAACATAAAAATGGTTAGCCAGTCAAGGCCTTCATATGATTGGAAAATGACAACCTAGCAAGGTGATTCATACCAAAGGCTGAGCAAGAAACTCTGTTAATAACAGTTAAGCACTCATGTCTAAGTATGAGAAAATAAGACAATGTCCTCAGAATAGAGTGAAGAAAGGAAAAAAAAAATTAGAGCTTACAGCAGGCAATGACAGATTATAGTTAAAGCTTAGTTAAGAAAAAGGTATCTATCCTTAGTTGCTTATATTTCTTTAAATTTGTTTTAAATTGCAGCTGAAGCCATAACATTAGGGTGTAGAGAAGGAACGATCCAACAGACTGGGGTAGGTTCCAGATTATCCTTTCATAATTTTTTCTGGCTAACTCTAGTGCCCAACTCCAGGTGTGAAGTTCGGGCCGTCGATTTTGTGCAGCACGCTGTTTTAGCACCTAGGAGTAAAGCAAAGCAAAGATATCTTCTAAAATAGAGATTAATAAAGAATTACTATGCAACAGTTTGCATAACTTTCTGGAGAAATAACCCATCTTAAAAACATTTTGTAAATTTTTGCAAAGAAAAATAATGTGGTTTTCCGAGTCCCATCAAACACCAGAGTATTTCCTGAATTCATTCAAAGTGACTAGAATACAAGTCCGATTGTCCTGTAACTCATCTTGTACATGTTTACTCCAGATAAGGGATAAAAGAATGAACTGGGTCACAAACATCAATTTATCGACTTTTATCCAGCAGGATACAAGCCAGAGGATGTTTCTGTTATAGTTGAGCAACATTAATTCCTACAACAAAGGGGGCAGTCCAACCAGATAATCCTGCCTACAAGAAATAGTCCTTTAAGCATACAACTTTCTGTTCCAATTTTTGTCCCTTCTTATTCCAGCTATTCATAATAATGTCAGCACCCTATCAGATCCAGTCCTGGTGAGACTTCACAGTCCCATCCCTTTGGCTATAGTCCCTATGGAACCCTACTGTATGCCATTCAGTCCCTAACCCCCTAATCTCAGGACCTGGTACCTTTCATCGCCTTTTTCTGGTAGCAGCTACCACTAGAGAAGCAATAGCCATCATATTTTGAGTATCTACAATGTACCAAAAGTCACTGGGCCCGGCCAGCTTCATAATTAATCTCAGTGAAATCTTATCACTATCCTACAAGTTCTGTTAATACCCTCAATTTATTTTTTTTAAATATTTTATTTATTTATTTGAGAGAGAGAGTGCACGAGCAGAGGGAGAAGCAGGCTCCCTGCTGAGCAGAGAGCCCCGATGCGGGGCTCGATCCCCGGACCCTGAGATCATGACCTGACCTGAGTGAAAAGGAGACGCTTAACCAACTGAGCCACCCAGGCGCCCAATACCCTCAATTTAAAGATGACAAAATTAGGTCAGAGAGCCAGTATGTGGCAGAACTAGAATTGAAACCCAGGTGTGTCCAACTCTAAAGCCCGCACTCTTTCCAAAATGTCACATTGCTCCTCTAACAACAAGTGGAGTATCTTCTTCCTCTCCAGAACACACTCATTTCTCTGATCTTTTCCCAGTGGTGAGCACCTTGAATCTACCATAACATATCTCTTCAATCAATCAGGATGTTTTTATTGTCACACTACTGTTCCAAGTACTAATAAACCTAACTCAAACTGGCTTAAACATTCAAGGGGGTTCATTTAGTGCATGTAACTAGAAAGTCCAGAGGTAGGGAAGCAGTAAGCATGCATTCCTCAGGACTCCCGTCCCCTTTCTCTGACATTCTGTTGGCTGTGTTTGACTCCACGAGTTGGCTTTGCAATATGGTTACTAGCAACAATTTCATTGCTTACAAATGGGAAAAAGAAAGTGTCACTTGAGAGAATCATCAAACGAGAGTACTAAGGTTCATTCTGATGGAACCACCCCTACTCTCCACCCCACCCCCCACCCCACTTAAATTAGTTTCAATGACCAGGGGCAGGGATACACTGTGGCTGCCATGGGTCTATGTGCTTCATCTCCAGAACAACTCCTGAACAAAACATCCTAGCAAGAAAAGTAAGAGAGCCCACTGGTTCTCAGCCCTGGTTGTGCATTAGCATCATCTAGGGAGCTGTGTAACCACTACCTATTCTGAGGCTCCAACCCCCATCAGTTCATCTCTAAGGGTGGCTCCCTAGTGTCTGTAATTTTGTTAAATTCCCCCAGTAATTGGAATGTGCATCAAAGTTAGAAGCAACAGGTTTACATTAATCAAACCCCACTAGAGTTAGGAGTCAATCCCACTCACACACTAGCTCCTCCAGAGGTGGAATGGGTGAGATGAAGTGGGGAAGAGGTGGTCTCCATGCCCTCTACAGCACTTACCATGCCGTGGTAGCTGCTTATTTTAATTGTGTCTCTCTCCCTCTAGACAACGAACTCCATGTCATAAACTGTGACAGAAACCGTGTGAACATTACTTATCATTGTATCTTCAGAACCTAGCAAATACCTGGCATCTAGGAGTAAATGACCACTGGAATTTTTCATGAATGAATGAAACCCAGACTCCATTGGACTGGCTTTGCAAATGAGCCCTATTATCCTTGAAATGAGTCGGGCATCTCCTGCAGATTAATCTCTCAGTGCTCACTGTCTGTCCCCCACCCCCACATACATACACATGCTTGAAACCCTCAGGGGCTCTCCTCTGACTTTGTTATAACCTTTAGCAACTTCACCAGGTGTTAAAGGTTCTCTACAGTTTTTCCTTCATCTGCCTCTCTGGTCTCATCTCTGAGGACTACCTGCACTTAGAAGACCTCATCTTTACTGAACTCCTTTCAAAAGCATCCTACCTACAAGAGGCTTTGTTTAATTTTTTGCTTTTTGCCAACATAGAGAAGGGCTATAAAATAACCTATTTTCCCTCTTTTTTTAAGTTTAAAATCAATTTAATTAACATATAGTGTATTATTAGTTTCAGAGGTAGAATTTAGTGATTCATCAATTGCCTTTAACACCCAGTGCTCATTACATCAAGTGTCCTCCTTAATGCCCATCACCCAGTTACCCGATCCCCCCACCCATCTCCCTTCCAGCAACCTCTTACATTGTTGGTGGGAATGCAAGCTGGTAGAGCCACTCTGGAAAAGAGTATGGAGGTTCCTCAAAAGTTTAAAATAGAGCTACCCTATGACATAGCAATTGCACTATAGGTATTTATCCAAAGGATACAAACAGTGATTCGAAGGGGCACCTGCACCCCAATGTTTATAGCAGCAATGTCCACAATAGCCAAACTATGGAAAGAGTCCAGATGTCCATTGACAGATGAATGGATAAAGATGTGGTGTGTATACACACACACACACACACACACACACACACACACACACACACACACACACTGGACTATTACTCAGCCATCAAAAAGAATGAAATCTTGCCATTTGCAATGACATGGATAGAACTAAAGTGTATTATGCTAAGCAAAAGAAGTCAGTCAGAGAAAGACAAATATATGATTTCACTCATATGTGTAATTTTTTAAAATTTATTTATTTATTTGTCAGAGAGAGAGAGAGAGAGAGCACAAGCAAGGGGAGCAGAAGGCAGAGGGAGAAGCAGGCTTCCTGCTGAGCAGGGAGCCTGATGCGGCACTCAATTCCAGGACCCTAGGATCATGACCTGAGCCGAAGGCAGACGCTTAACTGACTGAGCCACCCAGGCGCCCCACTCATATGTGTAATTTAAGAAACAAAACAGATGAACATAAGGGAAGGGAAGGAAAAATAAAAATAAGATGAAATCAGAGTGGGAGACAAACCATAAGAGACTCTTAACTATAGGAAAATAACCTATTTTCATTTAAAAACTGAACTGGTGTTCTGTGCAAAGCAGTTTTGAATTGTATGAGGGATAATAACAATAAAAATACTAACAACTAACACTTTTGCAGCTCTTGTATAAGCAAGGTAGTACTCTTAGCACTTTATATATTAACTCATTTAATCATCCCAATAACCTTAAGAGATGAGTATGAGTATGATCCCTAGTTTCCCAGATGAGAAAACCAAGGCACAGGGAGACGACGTGACTTACCCAAAGCCACACAGCTAGGACATGGCAAACCCAGGATTTAAGACCAAGTCATCTGGCTGCAAAATCCAGGAATTTAACTGCTACAACACTGAGGTGTCACAAGAGGCTAAACTAAGATGATGGCAGTGGAAATGAGGAGAAAGTTTCATCTGTGTATTCACAGAGAGCTACTAGAAAGGAAAGAACGGTGAGACTTCAACAATACCATGGCTTACAGCTGTATCATGAAAATATAAATACCACCGTATAGGACAATAGAGAAATCCTGGCAGAGTATAGGCATCCTTAAAAGATGAGCTTTTAACCAGATTTTATATGATCTGAAGATTAATAATATCCAGGGGGCTGCCTGGAAAGGGTGGGAAGGTGAGGGAGGGGGGCCGGGGTCGGAACCATGTGAGAATCTGAGGATCAGGGTCTCAGATTCACTGTCTAATACCTGAGTCAGACTGAGACTCAAAAATAAAAAATTCAACAACAGAGTCAAGGTCTCAGAGGCCCAGCCCAAGTGGCATGCATCCTCTTGAGAGAGGCCCTGGATTTTAGAAGTCAAGAAATGTGCGTGGAGAAATAAGGCAAAACACAGCAGGTGATGCCAGCTGGAACCTTCTCTGTTTTATTCATGCCTCATTGGCAGAGGGCTGGTTCCCAGGAGGTGGCTGAATCTCACAAGGTTCAGATGTTAAAGGAAACAAATAACTAATTGTGCTGAACCTCAGCTTGGATTCATTCTGGGGTGTGGACAAGCGTTTGTGTCTCCAGAGCTTGCAGTGAAGTGGAAAGCATGTATTAGCCAGCTTGGTGATCTGAATTGAACAGAATAATTGAACTGTTGCCAAGTCTGTCGGTGACTAGATGTCCTGTATGAGCCTGGACAGTCCTGAGAAATCATAGTAATTATCAACCATGGCCTACATTTGAAAGATAAGGCATGCCCCTCTTTTTGCCTGGTAAGACCTTATGCATCTCTCTAAACTTAAATGTAAGTTTGGTTAAATTCTTACAGGACCCATGTGCATTTTCATCTTCTACATTCTACCTAGATAAGTAACAAGTTGACTCCCTGCCTATAAAAGAACACTTCCCTTTTATTTGCTATAAAGCCACCGATTTTGATTTCTACTAAGTCCTGCCCTCCTGTTCTAGTTTAATTCAGAGAGGCCAGAAGTAGAGCCATTTCTGATCTCTCTCTTATCTGTAAGATCTTATGCTCCGAGTTGGACAGGTGAATAGAAAGAAGGATTCAAAAGTTGGTCCCGGACTTCAAGTAACTCCCAAGTCATTGGGGATGCAGACACAACTTTTTTATCATAGGAATCTATGATAGTGGTACAATTAAAATAACATAAGATCTCAAGTGGTGATTCCATTCGTTATATGGTAGGAATGTAAGGAAGCTTCCTAGAGGAGGCACCTCTCAGATTAACCTTGAAGATGGAGTAAAATTTCAACAGGAAGTGAAAATGGTAGTTTGAATCCTCTAAGATTCCTTTAGAAATAAGGCGTGATATAGACACAAAATAAATATTCAAATTGCAGGATGTGCAGAGGTCTATATGAAGACATACAAGAGGTAGTTAGAATTCAGGATTGCAACAACAGACATGGAAGCCACATACCTACAGAGAAAAGCAAAACCATGGAGGTGTCTATGGAGAGTCAGAAGACAAGGCTGAGCTCGGAATCTTGGGGAACACCTGAGTTTGAGGCAGAGACAAAAGTGGAGCTAGCAACACGGGCTAGGGAGCACTGGTCAGAGGGAATGGTAAATTACCAGCATATCAACAGAAAAAGGCTTCTGAAAAAAAACATCATGTAGGATCAAGATTGGGAAGAGGCCATAGGATTTGACATAGAGAAGCCATTGTCAACTTTCCTTTTTTTTAAAAATTTTTTATTGTTATGTTAATCACCATACATTACATCATTAGTTTTGGATGTAGTGTTCCATGATTCATTGTTTGTGCATAACACCCTGTGCTCCACACAGAACGTGCCCACTTTAATACCCATCACCAGGCTAACCCATCCCCCCACCCCCCTCCCCTCTAGAACCCTCAGTTTGTTTTTCAGAGTCCATAGTCTCTCATGGTTCGTCTCCCCCTCCGATTTCCCCCCCTTCATTCTTCCCCTCCTGCTATCTTCTTCTTTTTTTTTCTTAACATATATTGCATTATTTGTTTCAGAGGTACAGATCTGTGATTCAACAGTCTTGCACAATTCACAGCACTCACCATAGCACATACCCTCCCCAAAGTCTATCACCCAGCCACCCCGTCCCTCCCACCCCACCCCCACTCCAGCAACCCTCAGTTTGTTTCCTGAGTGAAATAAGTCAATCAGAGAAAGACATGTATCATATGACCTCATTGTCAACTTTCTTAACAGTAGTCTCGGTAGAGCAGTGGGTGTGGAAGTCAACCGAAATGCAATAAGAAGTGAAAGGCAAGTGAGGCAGTTTTGATAGTTCTTTTTTTTCTTTTTTCTCTTTTTTTTTAGTAAGTGGAGTGAAGGGGAGATGGCATCTTGAATAGAAATCAATGGCTACATCAACAGATGAATGGATAAAGAAGATGTGGTATATATATACATATATATATAATGGAATATTATGCAGCCATCAAAAGGAATGAAATCTTGCCATTTGCAACGACATGGATGGAACTGGAGGGTATTATACTGAGCGAAATAAGTCAATCAGAGAAAGACATGTATCATATGATCTCACTGATACGAGGAATTCTTAATCTCAGGAAACAAATGAGGGTTGCTGGAGTGGTGGGGGGTGGGAGGGATGGGGTAGCTGGGTGATAGACATCGGGGAGGGTATGTGCTATGGTGAGCGCTGTGAATTGTGTAAGACTGCTGAATCACAGACCTGTACCTCTGAAACAAATAATACATTATATGTTAAAAAAAAAAAAAAAGAAGATAGTAGGAAGGGAAAAATGAAGGGGGGGGAATCGAAGGGGGAGATAAATCATGAAAGACTACGGACTCTGAGAAACAAACTGAGGGTTCTAGAGGGGAGGGGGTGGGGGGATGGGTTAGCCTGGTAATGGGTATTAAGGAGGGCACGTACTGCATGGAGCACTGGGTGTTATACGCAAACAATGAATCATGGAACACTACAACAAGAAAAAAAAAACTAATGATGTAATGTATGGTGATTAACATAACATAATGAAATTTAAAAAAAAAGAAATCAATGGCTAGGCACTATGCATATCAGCTGAACCCAGTGATTTCCCATATTTTTAGGGTTTATAGTCTGAGGAGAGAATTACAACAGAGAGTGCCAAGGTGGGTAAGTTACACAAATGAGTAAGTTATTTATGGAAGTTAACATGAGTTATGGGTTTATAATTTTAGTAGGCGTTGTGGATTTTTATTATTTTCTTTGCCCGGCTCTTCTTTAGGAAGCACACCTCTTCTTCTGATGAAATAGACCTGCTCTACTAATGACACCAGTGAAGACTACCAATCTTAGTGTGCCCACCCATAGGTGTTGGACCAAGTGATGAGTATGTAACCAACCAAGCTGATCAGAGTCCTTACTAGGATTTTTCAAACAGGAGCTTGTAAAAGAGACTGAGTCCCTCTCAGAAGACAAAGTTGGAACATAAGCCTGGAAGCTGCTAGTAGCTATGTTTCACACCTAGTGGGAAAAAATAAAGAGTGAAAGAACAAACCAACACAGAATGAGAAGCAAAAAATAGTAGATAAGAAGGAAGAAAGAGAGATAGCCCCATAGATATTCAAGTCCCTAATTCCAGAGGTCCCTAAGGCCCAACTCTACCCCCACCGTTCTTGCAGTTTTGTGAGCCTCCCAATAAATTTCCTTTTTCATGTAAACTAGATGGGTTCCTGTCACATGCAATCAAGAGGCCTGACTATTATAGAAGAATTGGTAAAAGGTGAAGAATTTTTTTTCTTATTTTTTATTTTTTTATAAGTTTAGGGTTAGGGAATCAGGGTGACTAATATTTATGGCTGAATAATAATGCATGGATACTATCCATTTTGTCTGTCCATTCATTATTTGATGGACATTGGGGTTGTTTTCCAAAGCCTTTTGACTATTGTGACTAGGGCTGCTATACAGATTTGTGTACAAGTTTGTGCCTGAACACCTGTTTTCAAATCTTTGCTTTGTAGTATGATAACTCTATATCTAACTTTTGAGACACTATCAAACTTCTCTACAGTAGCTGTACTATTTTACATTTGACAGTATTGTAAGAACATTCAAATTCCTCCACATCCTTGCCAACACTTGCTATTTTTCATGGGTTTTATTATTATTATTTATTATTATTATAGCCATCCTAGTAAGTGTGAAATAGTATCTCATGTATTTTTATTTGCATTTTCTTAACAATGAGTAACACTGAGTATCTTTTAATATGCTTGTCGGTTATTTGCATATCTTTTTTGGAGAAATTTTTATTCAAATCCTTTGCCCTTTTTTTTAATTCAGGTGTTTATCTTTCTGTTGTTAAATTGTGAATATTCTTTATAGATTCTGGATACTACTAGACCCTTATCAGATATGTGATTTACAAATATTTTCTCACTCACATTCTGTGGGATGTCTTTTCACAGATAGTGTCCTTTGATGAACAGAATTTTTTAATTTTGATGAAGTCCAATTTATCTGTTTTTCCCTATTTGTGCTTACAGTGTCAAATCTAAGGAACCACTGTCAAACCCATAATCATAAAGATTGAGCCCTGTGTTTTCTTCTAAGAGTTTTATGGTTTTAGCTCTTATATTTAAGTCTTAAATCCATTTTGAGTTAATATTTGTATATGGTGTGATGTAAGGTTCTCAAGCAAGTTTGAACCTTTCTGTATCTCAGTTTCCTTGTGTGTAAAATAAAAATAGTAAAAGTACCTACCTCATGGGATTTTGTGAGGATAAATTATAAATCAATAAATTAAGTTGTGTAAAGTACTTAGAATGGTGCCTAGCACATTCAATAAATAAATATTCACTAGTGTTCATTATTATTTGCTGTTGTTGGTTGGTTGTGGTATGAGAGAAATTATCTGGATATGAGCTGATAAAGTAGAGTGGAAGAGAAGAACAAAATTTACCTCTCTCAGTAAAACAAATGTTTTAGATGACTTAAGATCAAGTTCTATCATCTGTGTATTGTGGGTTTTTTTTATAAGTTAATATTATCACTGCAGTAACACTGGTATAAAGTTCTTAAATAAAAGGAGATGATAGTCCTTTGTTATCCTAGGCTAGTCAGAATACAGGATCTTGTGCCTATTTTTGAGTACACTTAAGAAGAGATTTCGAGGGATGCCTGAGTGGCTCAGTTGGTTGAGCAGCTGCCTTCGGCTCAGGTCATGGTCCCGGGGTCCTGGGATAGAGTCTCACATCGGGCTCTTTGCTCAGCAGGGAGCCTGCTTCTTCCTCTCCCTCTGCCTACTACTACCCCTGCTTGTGCTCACGCTCTCTCTCTCAAATAAATAAAATCTTTAGAAAGAGAGAGAGAGAGAGAGAGATTTCGATAACCCAAGTTAAATCAGGTAGAGCAACTTAGTTGTAAGAAGTCTCAAAATAATTACGTTTGGAAAAGAGTTGAAATAACTGAGAACAGAGGGATATTTCTATGAGGTTGATGAAGCTTAAACTTCAGGGCTCCTCTGTTGCACAAACTCTTCCAGGCCCTAATTTTGTATTCTTTTTCTTAAAAGAAGGTGTCCAAAATTACATACACTTTGGGACCAATGAAATCTGTGTCACCTCTGACTGAGAATACACAAAACTGCCACCTTCTTTTTATCTCATTGTAGGTAGTTGAGCAGAGGCTGGATCCACACAACTGGTGACCTGCAGAAGGAACTGAGTCCAGAACTCAGCAGAGAACAGAATCCAGGACTGGAGGGTGCTTTCTAAACACTATGGTTCCAACTTTTTAAAGTTTCACTCCTTTTCTAGGGAGCAATCTTCAAGGATTTTTTACCCTTAATTGTTAGTACAGTAGTTCTTCGCCATTATAATTAATAATGATAAATAGATGGATGATGGATGCATAGAGAGAGAGAGAGAGAAAGAATTTGGTTATATGTGATTTTTGACATACAACTTCAATATGAGAAAATGTTGGTTAAAAATTTTTTTCAAATTCTAAGCCTAATTCTACCACCAATCCACTGTATGTTCAATTTTATTCTACTTTTCATTGGATATAATTCTTAGACTAAGTAGAAATTTTTTAAACTGTCTGCCTGTCTCCAGCACCTTTATTTTTAATTTTCTTTAAATTTTTTAATAAAAATAGTTTATATCCATTATAGTGTCTCTAAAGTTTTGGTATAATTGCTCTGTTAGGTTTGTGAAATTAATTGAAAACTTTACCATCTGTTTATTAAGGAGCAGTTTATACACAGGAATTAACCATTCATTGAAAGTTGTTAAGATTGTCTGTAAATCCATTTAGCCTAGGGCTTTTCTAGGAGTTAGCTCTTTTTAAATAATTTTTATAATTTATAATTTTATAATTTTTATAATTTCTTTAGTGGTTACGAATGTTCAGGTTTTCTAACTCTAGTTGAGGTCATTTTGGCAATATAATTTTCTTAGAAAAATAATTTGTTTTATCCAGATCTTTAAAAAAACCTTGCCATGGGGGCGCCTGTGTGGCTCAGTCATTAAGCGTCTGCCTTCCACTCAGGTCATGATCCCAGAGTCCTGGGATTGAGCCCCGCATCGAGCCCCGCATCCGGCTCCCTGCTCTGCGGGAAGTGTTCCTCTACCTCCCCACCCCCCACTTGTGTTCCCTCTCTCGCTGTGTCTCTCTCTGTCAAATAAATAAGTAAAATCTTTTAAAAAAAAACAAACAACAACAACAAAAAACCCTTGCCACGGTATTCTTTAATAATTATTTTAATTATTTATATATAATTAAATTACATATATATAATTCTTCTTTTCCTTGAATATACTTGCCAAAAATGCATACCTTTATTGATCGTTTCTTTAAAATCAGCTATTTAATTTATTGAGCAATTCAACAATTTTTCCATTTTATAATTCATTAGTCTATTTTCAAATTTCAACTTTTCTGAACTTTGACTATATCTTTAAATATATATCAAAGACATTTGGCAGTGACCAAAGAGAAGACTAAGTTCAGGCATCATTGTAGTTGCCACATACATGTGATCTTAGCCATGCATGGAAGGTATGTTCCTCCAATTGTTACCTTGGATTAGTTAATTGCATTGACATCCCAACATGATTTTAAACACTAGCCTAAAATGAGATTCAAAATATCATATTGTGTAGCAGCCCTGAAATGAAAAATTGGGGGTATGCAAATGATTTTCTGTCTCATATAAGGCAATACAATTAAAGGTAGTCAAAACTGACAAATTTCTCAGAGAATAGAAATTCCAAAGCTAGGAACAGAAGTGTGACCAATGCTGGATGATTTTCCAGTGATGCTAATTGTCACCCAGCTATATGTATTTCAATTAAGGGGAAAAATTAGTTTAACCCAGCAGAAAAACACAAGTGAACCCCTTCAGTGTGCTTTCAAATTAAACTGTCAATTCTAAAGGTGAACAGTGGTTATGTTCAGAAAAACAGGAATAAAAAGCAGTGTGTCACCAAAATGTTAGACAAAAGTGATGACTGCAAGAAGAGATGCAGGAGGGATCTCAGACTTGAGTATGAAAAAGGCTCAAACTAAAATTGGTTGTAATATGGAAAAAGAAGGTAGTACGTAGTTGTATTGATAAATATGTACTATATGTATTTATTGACATGACTGTATATGTAGAAAATCCTAAAACACCTACCAAACATTACAGATAAAGGGCTGGTATCCAAAATCTATAAAGAACTTTTCAAACTCAACACCCAAAAAACAAATAATCCAGTCAAGAAATGGACAGAAGACATAAACAGACACTTCTCCGAAGATGACATACAAATGGCTAACAGACACATGACAAAGTGTTCAACATCACTTGGCATCAGGGAAATACAAATCAAAACCACAATGAGATACCACCTTACACCAGTTAGAATGGCAAAAATTAACAAGACAGGAAACATCAAATGTTGGTGAGAATGTGGAGAAAGGGGAACACTCTTACACTGTTTGTGGGAATGCAAACTGGTACAGCCACTCTGGAAAACAGTATGGAGGTTCCTCAAGATGTTAAAAATAGAGCTATCCAATTATCCAGCAATTGCACTACTAGGTATTTACCCCAAAGATACAGATGTAGTGAAAAGAAGGGGCACTTGCACCCCAATGTTCATAGCAGCAATGTTCACAATAGCCAAACTGTGAAAGGAGCTGAGATGCCCTTCAACAGATTAACGGATAAAGAAGATGTGGTTCATATATACAATGGAATATTACTCAGCCATCAGAAAGGATGAATACCTATCTTTTGGATCAACATGGATGGAACTGGAGGGGATTATGCTAGGTGAAGTAAGTCAAGCAGAGAAAGACAATTATCATATGGTTTCACTCATATGTGGAACATAAGAAATAGTGAGGAGGACCATAGGGGAAGGGAGGAAAAACTGAATGGGAAGAAATCAGAGAGGGAGACAAACCATGAGAGACCCTGGACTCCGGGAAACAAAATGAGGGTTACAGAAGAAAGGGGAATGGGGTAGCCAGGTGATGCGTATTAAGGAGGGTACGTGTGGTGACGAGCACTGGGTGTTATATGCAACTAATGACTCATTGAACACTACAGCAAAAATTAATGATGTACTATATATTGGCTAACAGAACATAATAAAAAAAACTACCAAAAAACTACTAGAACTAGGAAGTGAATTGAACAAGGTCAAAATATACTATGTAAATATATAGAGATTTATTGCATTTCTGTATAATAGTAATTGGGAAATTACATTTTAGAAAAACAAGTTACAAACTAAATAAGCAAAATCAATTATGTTTCTATATAGCAGCAATTGGAAATGAAATTTAAACAATATCTTCACACTGAATACTAAAATAAATAATTAAGAGAAATTTAAAAAGAGCTAAAATATGCAAAGATAAATCATATTAATATAAAGATGCCAATTCTCTCCAAATTGATAACTTGGTTCAGTTCCAGTAAAAGCCCAATGGCTTATTTTTTTTAATTGACAAGACACTTCTAAAGTTTATATGGAATTGCAATAAATCTAGAATAATCAAAATAATCTTGAAACAGGAGAACAGAGTCAGAGAAATTATAATATCTACATCTAAATTATTATCAAATTAATTTATCCATCATAAATCTCCTTTAATAATCAATCATTTTTTGACATTTGTATCCAGTTCCATAGAAAGATTTACAATAGTTATTTTTGAGCAGTGATTTTAAAACTTTTTTCCATAGAGTACTAACATTTTGAGGGGGTACCTCACAGACTGCCTGTGGACAGACCTCTTGGTTCTTTATACCCTCTTTAACCAAAGAATGACAATTGTAGCTGTTTTATATTTGGGATTTTCAAGGGAGATTTCCTCTAGATAAAGAATTTAATGACTGAAAATCATTTGATAAACACTGATTGGACATATCCCTATTTTAACCGGTTTCATACCAAAGGACAATCCTTTTCTAGCCTAAGTTCTCCATTTTTAAGCTTTTCCAAGTAATTGTTTTCAAGAAGGGTACATATTTCTGAGTCCTTGCATATCTGAGATGTCTTTTTGTTATTTCACAAGTTAAAGATAATTAGGCTGGGTATAATAGCAATAACTTACAAACTTTGGTTCTCAAATTTCTATATAAATACTCTATTTTCTTCTAAATTTAGGCTTTCAGAATAAAAGCCAAAGAACAGCCAGATTTTTTTTTTTTTTTTTTTTTTTTTTTTAGGTATTGGTTTCTTTGCTTAGATGCTTGTGAAAGTTTTTCTTAACTTTATGAACTAAAATTCTTGCCAGGATATATTCTTGCCAGGATATATTCTATGTGTGCTTTTGTGCATTGACTTGTCTGGAACACAATGATTTTTTTCAATATGGGTCTTACTTCTGCTCATGAATTTTTCCTGTTATATCTTTGGGGGGAGGATGAGATTATTTATTTGTTTGTTTGTTTGTTTGTTTTAATTCCTGTATAGTTAACATACAGTGTAATATTAGTTTCATGTGCGCAAAATAGTGATTCAACACTTCCATACAACAGCCAGTGCTCATCACAACAAGTGTACGCCTTAATCCCCATTCCCTATTTAACCCATTCCCCTACCCACCTCCCCTCTGGTAACCATCAGTTTGTTCTCTATAGCTAAGAATCTGTTTCTTCATTTCTCTCTCTCTCTCTCTTTCTCTCTCTCTCTTTTTCTGTTGTATCTTTGTTTTTTTCCATTAGTTTAAGTGTCTTCTTCAAGAATACCAGTTATCCATGTATTTACTCTCTGCTCTTTAACATCCATATGTTTTGTATTCTATTGAGAAAGCCAACACTTCCCTGAAATCTTCCAGTTTCTGGACGCTCCAGTAAATCACTTCGAGATATGCTCTTCCTTTGGGTCTTCTAGATACTTTCTTCCCTTGTAGTAAAGTCTTTTTCACACACTTGATGTGGTTTTTACCTCTTCCTTATTTATCTTTGAACAAGTTGAAATCTATTCATACTTGGTGTTTATCAAAACACAGAGAAGTTAAAGCACTCTTGGCTCCACTCCATTTATTAGATGTGCACAGCATCTGGCCTAACCCCTAGCCTAAACCCATCATGGCTTCCTCAAAAATTAATTCCCAGCATGCACCATTACTGGGGTTTAGTTCATGGTGGTTTTTGTTTGTGACCCAACCTAAACCTAAAGAGCTTTACCCTTCAGAAATTTTCCCCTGAAAATGCAACATACCTCCACCAGTTCTCCAACTCAGCCAAAGCTGACCTCATTTTCTCAAGATCCAAATTGTTTTCTGAGAATTTTAATTTGTGGGATATAGAATGATGTGAAAATACTCTCAGCCTCACAAAACACACATGAGTAAAAGCCCACCTGCTTGGTTGTATTGATAATGAACAAGACAGTGGAGGGAACACAATACCTTCACTCCCCCATTTCAAAAGGTTTTTTGTGTCATGTAGTAAAGCCAACTCAGTGTGCCATAGAAAGAGACTGGGGTAGGTTTGTCTCAATCTTCCTTTATAATTAGTAAAGATTCTTCCCCCAATTTTGAGACTATCCTGCTCATTGTTTTTATTTTTGTGTTTAAATTATCATATTTTTTCTTTGTCTTTACAGGCATTTTGGTAGGAAATTTGAGAAAGACTTCCCCAGGGACTTTTAGCCAGGCTCCATTTTTACCTGGAATTCCTATAGCTTCTTCTTCTTCTTTTTTTTTAAGGTTTTATTTATTTATTTGACAGAGAGAGACACAGTGAGAGAGGGACCACAAGCAGGGGGAGTGGGAGAGGGAGAGGGAGAAGCAGGCTTCCCGCAAAGCAGGGAGCCCGATGCGGAGCTCAATCCCAGGACCCTGGGATCATGACCTGAGCTGAAGGCAGATGCTTAATGACTGAGCCACCCAGTCGCCCCTAGAATTCCTACAGCTTCTTAATGAATAATTAAGACATGTCTGGGGAGGATATTCAGCAACTAAATCAACACTAGAGATTGTTCATTAAAGATATGAAATCTGGATATCTCAATATGAAAAGAGAGAAATATTATTTTCAGGAGCGAAATAAAATTCCTAATAACTGACTAAGATTCCTTGCAGAAATGATGACAAAGAATGGTATTCCCAAAATAAAAGGCTTATGATGAGAGCTCAAGTTGCTCTCCACCCAAGCAGAATTAAGAGTACCATTCTGCAGATTTGGGATTCATGTCACCACATCGAGTCCTAACTATAATGCAGGCAATAACGTTTCGTAAAAAAGAACACCATGTGGCGGCCTTGCTAATCTTCTGGATGAGAATCAGTTGTAAGTTGGCAACACGTATTGACATGCCTTGGACTAAAAGGAGTTCTTAACATGACACTGCAGTTTTTAGGGCTATTCAGAGATAAGAACTATATGGTCAAATATAGCGTGGAATATGGGCAACTGTAAAACAGTTGAATATTAAGCACTTAAGTCAAATGAAATTTTTTAAATTTAAAATAGTTCAAACAAAAGCCTACAGGTAACTGGAGACCACAGTAGTTGATATCTATTCAAGTGGGATGTGAGAACAGTGCTGCTAGATGAGGGTCCACTTAAGGTTGAATCTTGTCATCTTTTCTTAAAAGAATTTAAGTTAAGTTCTTTAATTTTAATGAAAGAACTTTATTAAAGGAATGGGTAGATGGCTCATTCTGGGAGGTGAAACTGTCTCCACCAAGAATAAAATGTTCCCCCATGAGAAATCTGAGCTCTCCATGGCTAGTGCCCTAAATAAAGGGGGCCCAATCACTTTTCTGAGGTCAATGTTAATATCCCCAAACTTTCAAGCATTGAACAGCTCCATGTTCTTCACTAGCCAAATGAGCAGAATTTAACAAGAAAGGGCTTGCCTTCACCACGCTAAAGAAAGGCTAAAAACTACAGCCTGCTTAAATCTAATTTCCCAAGTAAGAAGTACCATAAAGCAAGACAGGAACGGGGAGACAGACAGGGGACAGAAATTGAGTAGCTGAGACTGGGATGGGATCAGGAGGTGGGCAAAATATTTTTAAAAGCAGAGCCTCAGTACTCTGGCAACACATAACAGGGAAACATCTTGTTTGAACTAGTCTGTCCTGTCCTCCCAATAGGAGGGGCCCTGCTAATCCTTGGATAAATTTATTTTAGAGCTGAAAGAGAATTTAGAGATTATCTAGTCCAGTCCCCTCACTTGAGGACACTTAGGCCCCAAAGCATTAAAAAGACTTGCAGGGCTCATGTGGTAAATACATTGTAGAAATGGAATTATAACCCCAAACCTCCTATGTTCATTGTGATGTTCCTTCCACAACAACACCAACTCCTCATAGC
This sequence comes from Eumetopias jubatus, assembly GCF_037043125.1. Lineage (NCBI taxonomy): Eukaryota > Metazoa > Chordata > Mammalia > Carnivora > Otariidae > Eumetopias > Eumetopias jubatus. The sequence continues at coordinate 63,292,328 of NW_028274821.1, forward strand.
CCTTCTTGTGGGAATTCTAAGGGAGGCAGTATATTACAGTGGAAAGAGAAGTATATCAACTATAAGTTCTGAGTTCTAGTCTTTGGTCTCCTAGTTTGAATGACAGAACCCTAGAAGTCAAGACTTCATGTAGTTCAACCTGCCACCCAAAGCAAGAAACCCCTAGGTAATATCCATGAACAACTGGACAGCCAGGCTCTTGTGACCACTTCTTCAAGGGCAGATATCTCACTACCTTAGTGAGAGCTGATATGACTCAATGACCTGAAATCTGCTTCTCTAAAATTTCTATTCTGATCCCCAAGAAGGGGCTTTCGTCTCTTCTTCAAGATAACACTGCTCATTTAGCTCAACAAACATTCACTCAAAGCCCATACATGCTGGATTCTGGAGCTATAAACTTAACATTAAGGAATGCATATTCTAGTCAGGGAGATAACCCTTAATCACTATTAAATATGATAATGCATGCCTACTAGTGCCAGGCACATCTAAACACTCAAAAAATATTAGAAATTATTCTTACTATTATATAGCTCTTCCAATGTCTTGTGTTCAGACTGAGTGTCCACTTTCTTCAAGCATGCAGCATAGAATGTGGCCTGTAGATCAGGGATCAGCAAGCTCTTTTTTCTGGGAAGGGGCAGATGGTAAATATTATAGGTTTTGTAAGCCATATATTACTGTCACAACTACTCAACTCTGCATTTCTAAGACAAAAGCAGCCATAGAGAATATGTAAATGAATGGGTGTGGATGCATTCCAAGAAAACTTGGCCCATAAAAACAGGGGGCTGGCTGGATTTGACCCCCAGGCCATAGTTTGCTAACCTCTGCATTAGATGCTTTGCTATCAGGGGTGCCTGGGTGGCTCAGTCCACTCCAGCAATTGTCAAGCTTTGCCCACGAATACAAAGTTTTCAGTTAGCTTTTTAGTGCCTCATTTTAAAATATGAACAGCTAACCAAGGATCACCAGGCATTTCAGGAAAACCACCAATCAATATTTAAGACAGAGACCAATATAAACATGCAAAAAGAAGAAGCAGAAGCAGCAGAAAAGAAGAAGGAGAAGGAGAAGGAGGAGGAGGAGGAGGAGAAGGAGAAGGAGGAGAAGAAGAAGAAGAAGAAGAAGAAGAAGAAGAAGAAGAAGAAGAAGAAGAAGAAGAAGAAGAAGAAGAAGAAGAAGAAAGAGGAGGAAGGAGGCAGAGGAAGAGGAGGAGAGGGGAAGGGGAAGAGGAGGGGGAGGAGGAGGAGGGGGAGAAGGAGAAGGAAAAGCCACTACCGCCTGAAGAACTGGAAATAATACAAGGAATTTAAAAAGAAACCCTTCCCCCAAAATCTATAAGTAATATCTTCAGAGAGTTTGTTTAACCAATTAGATTCACTAAGCAGGAATATGATGCCATGAACAAAAGGAATATTTAGATATTCAGAGAATAAGAAAAAAGAAAACAGTAAAGAGAAAGATTGAAAGATAAAATTGAAGAAGTTTTCCAGAGAGCAGACCAAAAGAAAAAAATGAGAATATTAATAAAGAAGATCTAATATTTAACTAATAGGAATTCCAAAAAGAAAGAATAGAGATAACAGAAGAGAGGACAGTATCTAAGAAATAACTCAGGCAATTTTCCTAGAACTGAAGGAAACTAAATTCCCTATTGAAATGGTCCCTGAGAGTTCAACACAATACGCATGCCCCTTGGCACATTATAGCCCCAATGTTAGAAGTTACTTAGACAACTCACTGTTATTGAGCTGGGCTAGGTACTGGTGGTCCAGCAACAAACAGGAAAGACACAATCCCTGACTTTGGAAGTTTATAGGCTAATGGTGGGTCAGCTTTCTTCATATAGCCTCCAAAAGATTCTCCTCTAAAAGATACATTTTCCCCCAGACTACAAAGTGTTTGGTTCTTAGTTAATCCTAAGCCTGGTCCAGATGATTAACTTACCCTATCGTGACTAACAGACTCACTCCTAGCCCCAAGTGGCTGGTAGAAATTTAACTTCCCTACCCAAGGAGGTTCTCCCTTACCCTTCTTCTCTGAAACAGGTTTTTGTAAATATTTATTCTTTCTTGCTACAGTTCATCTTGACAACCGACCTTCCCACAGAGTTGGTATATAGTAGAAACCATGACAACAACAACAAGCATGATATACATCTGCTGTCTCAAATTCTTTCTGGAAAGAAACGGGATCTTAACAAACCAGTGAAGATAAACATATATAACATTCCATTTAGCACTTTACTGGTCTTTTTCACACATTAATTCTCTTTACAACCCCATTTAATCCTCTTTACAACCTTGTGGTGTAGATACTCTTGGCCATTTATGTACAAAGTTCAAAGGGGTTAAGTAACTTACCCAGGGGCCCACAGATAGGGAATGGTACTGTTGGAGTCACTTGCAGGTCCTCTGACCCAAATCCCAAATTCTTCCTTCCATTGTACAGATTTAATTGCACAATGAAAGCCCCTATTTGACTCCCCTCACACATAACACACAGAAAAAACCCAGCTTGTGTAAAGCAACATCTACCACAAATCACCTCCAAAATTAATCATTAGCAATCATGAATCACAAATTAATCTCTGAATTGGCACAACACAACACTTGGTACTGCCAGGAAGCATGTATGAGGTACCAAGCAGCATGTACCTAATCTGAGAAAGACAGCAAACTGTAACAGAAAGCTCAATCATTTGACGGGTCAGAGACCAGCCATAATTCTGTCTCATATTTGGTCAGATTATATAACCTCCCTGGACTGACTGATCCTTACCTATGAAATGAGAGATTGAGACTAGATGGTGCTGATTCCCTTCCAGCTGTAACATGACCTCTGAAAACATAAGACTTTAGTCCTTATTTAACTATACTTGATTAAGTAAGTAATGAACATGAAAAATTGTTTAAACTCGCTAGTAATCAAAAACATAAATTAAATCAAGAGGCCAATTTACCTATCAAATTATCAAATCTTTTTAACTTTTAATATTTCTTTAATATCCAAGAAATAAAATCCAAGAGGGAAAGTTAGAAAAAGAGATATGAAAATGTCACTATCCACGATCCTATGAGTCAAATATAACTACCGTTCACATTTGTATGTCCTTCAGAAGCAACATCATGTTATTCTTTTGGTTTAATAACCATTTTACGGGGCGCCTGGGTGGCACAGTCATTAAGCATCTGCCTTCGGCTCAGGTCATGATCTCAGGGTCCTGGGATCGAGCCCCACATCGGGCTCCCTGCTCAGTGGGAAGCCTGCTTCTCCCTCTCCCACTCCCCCTGCTTGTGTTCCCTCTCTCGCTGTGTCTCTCTCTGTCAAATAAATAAAATCTTTAAAAAAAAAATAACCAATTTACTCCACAAAATGTATTGCAGGTATCTTCCCATTTCAATACAGAGCTACATCATCCTTTTATGGGGCTGTATCATCATTTATGTAGCCAGTTCCCTAGTACTGGACATTATTTGTTGTTATTTTACTATTATAAACAGCACCAGGATGAGCATCCTTGTAATATACAACTTGTTTGATTATCTCCTCAGGCTAAATTCCTATAAGTGGAATTTCTGGTATGCAAATATTTAAGACTTGTGGCAACGTTTGCCAAACTGTCTCCAGAAGTACATTTCACTCTCCTACCTGCCCCATATGAAATTGCCTATTTCCCAAAGTTTCACCATCACGGGGTATAAGAATCTTAACTTTTGCCAAACTGACTGGGAAACCTGTTTAACTTTAGAGTCTTTGTTTTTTTGTGAGTTAAAACTTCCCATACGTGGCTATCAAAATTTTTATTTATTTATTTATTTATGATGGTTATATCCTTTACCCGTTTTTCTGTTGGCATTTCATGGCTGGTGAGACGGTAATTACTGTGTCCCCATGGAATTTTTCACATAAGGAATAGTTGAAGGAAAAGAAGTTTGTTTAACCTGAGGAAAAGACTCAGGTGAGATAGGATTATAAACTAGAAACATTTGAAGAACTGCCCTTGATACAAAAGCCCGTGTAGGGTGCAGAATGTGGACCGTCATTTATTAGGTGTTTAAATATGACAGCTGGGATTTATACAAACCACATAGCCTGAGACAGGTCCCACGCTAGTTTGGGTGTCATTTGAAGGTGGTTTCCTATCAATCCCCCTTGTACATGGGTAGACAAGGGATTCTAACCATCCTAACCCAAATTGCAGCAGGGGTCCAGCGTGCAGGACCCCAGCCCAGCACAGCTAGCCCAGAAAGCCAGGAACAAGTGGAAGTGAACTCTAGTTTTGAATGATTACCACAGTCATGAGATGTTAATCACAGCAGAACTGTGCTTGTCCCATCTCTTACTACAAATAGTATCACAGAACTGCGATATTGCAGGACAAATGAACCTTAACCACAGATTTTTGCCAATATGTTTTCAGAGGCCTTGGGCCCTAGTTTCAACAGGAAGTATACCCCTTTAGGTTGGAATTCATTTGCAAGTACAAGGATAATTTCACACTCTCAGATAATGGTAGACAACGCCATGCCTGGCTTCCCACTCAGAACACCTACACAGAGTCCACTTGGAAGGCAGGCTGTGTAGTGATCTTCAAGACCTACTTGAGTGCTGGAGGCAGTATAATCACCCCAAAACCAGAATCCTCAAGCCAGGCTGGACCCAATATCCAAGGTAACATGGGAAGTAGGGAATTCAAATATGAACAGCTCTGTGTGACCTTCTGCCTGGACATCCGGGGGTAAAGTCATCTACATGACAAGCTTTCCCACCATCAGTTGCCCACTGATGAATTCACCTTCCCACGTGGGATTTCAGCCATGTTAGAAGCTACATTGGGAAGCTATACCGGTAGTCTTTTAAATCTGGTTAATATTCTACAGTCCATCACAGCCATGGTCAGCAAGCAAGTTGCAGAGTCTCATCATTCCAAAGCCAGTGGAAACACTCTAATGTAAGTTGTCTATCACAAAAGAAATGAGGACACAAAGCTAGACCTGATCAGTTCCTCCCTTAGAGGGCAATTCAAAAATTACCCAACAGCTGTAAGTAATCAAGGAGTCTAAGATAACTACAGCATAGACAAAGCATCACTCTAGTTTCAAGCATCCAGCATTTAAGTAGGAAAGAACGCCTCATGCTGCCTGGGTTCTTCCTCATACATGGGCACAGACTATGCTAGGACCCCAGCAGATCTGATGAGCTGGTATGGGCAGTGGTCATTCTATCTTTTTACCAGTAACCATATACAAGGAGTCAAACTTGGACAGACATCCATATTAGCTTATTTTAAAAGGATCTGACTAGGTCCTTCAAGAACTGGGCACCTAAGGTATTAACATCCAAATAATAATAACATCCAAATAATAGCTAATGTGATCCTTTCTCATTTTTTTTTCTCCACTCTCCTCAACCAGAGATGACAGATGTACCCATGCCAGGATGGTTTATAGTCACTACAGCACTCCTACCACATAAGAAGTTTTCCCACACATGGAATTTCTTTGGTTTGCAGGTGAACATGACATTTTTCCACCTTCCCATTTAAGAAATACTACCAGATTTGACTACTTGATATTTTTAAATTCTGTAAATAAAATCATAGCCAAAATAAAAATGCAAACAACCAACTGGGAACAATATTTGCAGGAGAAATGAAAGATAAACAAATTATATCTTGGTTGTTTGAGAAGCTGATTGATAAGAAAAACACAAAGTCATAAAAGGCAATTAACCAAAGAGAAAATATAACTATCATAAAACACACACACATACATGCACTGGCCATCAGAAATATTCAAACAAGGCACAACACTTTATTATTACTTGGCCTCTCAACAGAATGTTTTCAATGATATTTCTCAACCCCTCAGAACTATAATTTCCATGCCCCTGAGCATGACCATGGGAACTTCTAAAGACCCCCAGGACAGCTAGAATTTAGAGCCGGAGTGTGCTCCTTTAGAAGGGATTAGTGACTGAGCAGCAACTGAAGACCCTTGGAGACTCCTACCACCTCCCACTGCCCTAGACCACTATCTCCTTCACTTTGTCCTCTTGGGCCACCCTGTGAGTAAGCTCACATGTGCCCCTCAGAATCCATAGTCCTACTGTGACACATCAGATTTATCAGCTTCATTTCACCACTGAATGCCCCCTATCTCTTTCTCTGGATTCTTCCATGATCAGCCTAGCAAGGGGGAAAAGATTCGGGAGATCAGCCACTTCATACCTGAAAATATATTGGCCCTTTCATAAAGAAAAGTCAGTCTAACTCTATAGCAGAAAGCAAAGCCCGTAAGAAATTGGAACTATGTGAACTGGTTTACTAAGCATACAACTGAATTTAAATTACTAATTCACACAGTGTAAGAGACAGTCGAGAAGCATAGAAGGTATATTGCTGGCCTAGGACATATCCTGGCTTTCACACTTTTCACAAATTTTCAAAACACAGGAATCATTCACTAACTATTGACAGGAATTCCTAACATAGAACAGAGGGTTCACTAGAAAAGACAAATTTGTCCCTGACCTTTGATTGCTCTGTAAGCAGGTCATTGGATTCCCTGACTACTAGTTTAATTAAACCCCAGGTAGCTGAGAACCACTGAGGGAGATCTGACCCTTAGAAACAAGGAAAGAGGCTTGGAGATCAGAATGTGTTCCAAGAAGGCGTTTTTGACTCTAGATAGAATAAATCATCAGAGATTAGAAATAAGTGCTCACCCTCGGCAGGAACCTTAAAATTTTAGATTGCAGAAAACCTAAAAGGGTATCTTAAGATCCAAGTACCTATGCAATGCATGAATGGCCTCTACAGCATTCTGGACAGGTAAGTTTTGCACAGCTTCCTTCCATTTCCTAAGCTAAAATCTCCCTTCGTGTAAGTTTAACTTTAGACTTGGGAGGTGTTGCTCATGTCACTTGGAAATCAGTCCTGGTTGCTTCCATCTAATACGGGATATGGGAAGGCAGGATGTTACTACTCCGAGACAGTGTAGGAAGTGAATGGAACCTAATGAGTGGAACTCAACTTCATGCATCCCATCCCTCCTCCCTTCCTTCACTTCGCCTCAGAGGAACGGGTTCTCTCCTCCAGTCAAAAGCTAATCTTTCCATCCGAACTCCACCCAATGATTCTCAAACATTAAGGTGCATCAGAATTACCTGGAGAGCTTAATATAGATTTGGGGTTACGAAAGTTTCTGATTCAGTAGGTCTGGGTGTGACCCAAGAATCTGCATTTCTAAATTCCCAGGTAAAGTTGATGCTGCTGGTCCAGGAACCGCATTTTAAGAACCACTGCTCCAGAACAGGGGTCAAAAGCCTTCTGTCAAGGGCTGAATTGTAAATAGGTTAGGTTTTGCAGGTCATATGGTCTCTTTTGCAGCTAACTCAGCTCTGCGGTTACAGTGTGAAAGCTGCCAAAGACAATATGTAAGTAAATGGATATGGCTGTGTTCAAATAAAACTGCATTTACAAAAACAAGCCATAGACTGGCCTGCAGGCTGTCATTTACCAACCCTTGCTCTAGACTCTATTGCTGCTCAGAGTTCTACTCTCACCCCTAACTTTTACAGGCCAGTTTCTTGAACAAGTCAACAATCTTTGTTTCCACCTCCTCACTTCCCATTCATTCTGCAATCCTTGTAATCTGGCTTCTACCCACTCCATTGCACTGAAATTGATCTCAGCAAAGTCATCAGGCCTGTCATATGAGAGTGGTCAATCGTTTTCATATGTACACTTTTTTCTTGCAATGACTCTGTTGACTTCTCCATCTCTCTTAGGACATCTTCTTCCATCAGCTTCTTTGACACCACTCTTTATAGCTCCTGTCATATTTCTTTTTCTGTTGCTTCTAAGTTTTCCTTTTCTCTGGCCAGGACCAGCTTCACGGAAGTAAGTCCAGTGCAATTGCGTAAGTACGAATGTTCAGAAGGGCCCCTGCTTGGGATTTATTGTACTGCAGTCACTACCTTGAAATTCTTAATACTTTTCCCTTTGAATTTCTGCTTTGTAAGTGAAGTCCAGTGGGACAATGGAACATGCATTGGGCTTGGAGTCTCAGCTCATGTTCATCTTGCCTCACCTACCTCCCATCCTGCCTCACCTACCTCCTCTTCTTGTTGCCCAATGTCATGCCACCTTGCATCTCAGGGCCTGCCTGGCCTCCCCTACTCACCTCCATCCCATGACTCTTGCCACTCTCTGACCCTAGAAAGGGCCTGGCACAGTTCTAGGAGGATCAGGATTGGGTACACATTCTATTCCTGTGCCACACTAGCATGTGTGGCAAGTGATCAACTGGAGACTCAGCCTTGGTCCACAAACCTCTTGGCCACCCCCCATCCAGGTGCTCAGTGTGTTGTGGTTTATTTATTTATTTTTTTAAGATTTTGTTTATTTGACAGAGAGAGATACAGTGAGAGAGGGAACACAAGCAGGGGGAGTGGGAGAGGGAGAAGCAGGCTTCCCGCTGAGCAGGGAGCCCGATGTGGGGCTTGATTCCAGGACCCTGGGATCATGACCTGAGCCGAAGGCAGACGCTTAACGACTGAGCCACCCAGGTGCCCCAGTGTGTTGTGGTTTAAAGTGCAGGGGGCCACCCATCTGCCAGGGAAATGACTGGCTGCCATGAGTTAGGGCAGGAGGCCATGGTTAGAGGAAATGACTGGCTTCACATCCCCAAACCCACCTTTGCCCGGGGCTTGCTGTGGAAATTCTATGGTGACAGAAGGGAAAACCTAGCAGCCTTCAGGTCCAAGCAAATAAGTATCCCATATCATGGGGCCTGCACTTGCCCTACAAGCATCCCGGGGCCCAAAAGTGTTCCTTCAGCCAGTTCAATGGGAGGATGGGATGTGGGAAGGAGAATCCTTTTCCTCTTTCATCCTTCCTGGGGTTGGCTTGAATTTGTCTCTTCTGTCCAGCTTGAGGCACCCTCCAGAAATGAGCCATGAAATATGAAATGTGTCATTTCAATAATTCCACATACTAGTTAAATGCTCTGATATTTGCACTTACAATTGGCATTGCTGAAAGAAGCCAGTCACAAAAGACCACATATTGTATGATTCCATTTATATGAAATATCCACAATAGACAAGACTATAGAGATAGAAAGTAAATTAGTGGTTACCTAGGGCTGGGGGGAGGGGGTTATGGGAACTGCCAATTGGTGTGGGGGATTTCTTTCTGGGATGATGAAAATGTTCTGAAATTAGATTGTGGTGATGGTTACATAACCCTGTGAATATACTAAAAGCCACTGAACTGTGCACTTTAAATGGGTGAATTTACTGTATGCAAATTATGTCTCAATAAAGCTGTTAAAAAACTGGCATTGCACAATATAAAGATGAATGATAAAATTTACGTTAATAATTTAAAGTTTCAATTTTGGGGGGCACCTGGGTGGCTCAGTCGGTTAAATGGATGCCTTCGGCTCAGGTCATGATCCCAGGGTCCTGGGATCGAGCCCCGCATCGGGCTCCCTGCTCAGCGGGAAGCCTGCTTCTCCCTCTCCCACTCCCCCTGCTTGTGTTCCCTCTCTCGCTGTGTCTCTCTCTGTCAAATAAATAAATCTTTAAAAAAAAAAGTTTCAATTTTTCTTTATTGGAATGATATTAAATAGCAAATAAAAGCCACAATAATGTCAAAAGAGAGACCATAAAAGAAAGGAAAAGCTTTGTAATGTAACTATAACAGCACTTTTTTTCTGTGTTTTGAGCAATTGGTCCTGTATTTTCATTTACCTTGCCTCCACCTCTGACCTCTTAAGTTTTAGTATTTCCCATGGTTTTACTCTAAGCCTTTTTTTTTCCCTCACAATCTCCCCAGGCAGTCTCATTCAAGACCCAAATTTCAGTTACCATATATTTATTCATGATTCCCAAATCTTTATCTCCAGCCCAGAAAACTTAAGATACAAATATCCAAAGGCCCAGTGAATATCTCCACAGGCACTTCTATCTCAACATATGTATACATGTACCCATAATCTGCTCCTTCTCTGCATTTCCTTTTCTGGTGAAGGACATTACTATCCACAAAACTGCTCAAACCAGAAACACTGGAGTCCTCTTGTTACTTCTTCTTGTTATTTCTCCCTAACCCCTTTCATTCAGTCATTCACTAAATTCTATAAATTTTAAAACCCCAAGTATCTTCTAATCTAGACCTTCTTTTTAATCTCCTCTGTTTCTGGGCTGGTTGCTATCTTCATCAAATCTTAACTAGACTATTCAAATAGCTTTTGTATGAATCTTTTTTTCTTTAATCTCAACCACATAGAATTCATCTTCACTTTCTAAAATGCAAAGCTGAACATGCCACTACCTGGCTCAAAATACAGGTATGTGTCACCATAACCATGATAAAATGGAAATTCATCATGGCATGCAAGATCCATGGATTCATAAAGTATTTTTTAACTTTCATCATAATATTTTTATAGTAGAAAAACACTGGAAATGAAGTAAATGTCCAATAAAAGGGGAGTGCTTAAGTAAGTTGTGGTATATCAACTTGATGCATGCATTCATCTGAAATGTTAAACTATTAATTGTAAAATAAACAGTGATATATTCACATGGTACTTTATTAAATGATGCAGTCATTTAAAACCAGATTATTAAAAATAATTTCTGGTAGTATCGTGCACTAATTGCCAAAACTGACCATCAATTAAGAAAAAAAACTAAAACTGAAAGAAAAAATTTGTATATCTTCTTAAATTAATATATGATATGATAAGAAAATAAGATACCCAATCCAAAAACTAAATAAAGGCAAAAACTCAGAGAAGAAAACAGAGCACTGAAGCTGGCTTTAACCATGAGAATATCTGCTGAATCAGCTCAATTTGAGTTTAATTTTTCACCACCTCTTGAGGACTGGTCAAGGTGGGAAAACTAATGGGCAATTCTTCCCATAAAGTTGAGATCTCAAAGGGCTATGCCCCCATGTAAGGAAGAACGAACAGAAATAAACTGACCCTTACCTTCAAAGAACTCATAAAGAAAATGTCCTGTGTGGGACCTTCATTATGAGTAGGGGTGACAACCAGCCCTTATTTGGATTTGCACCAAAACTTCTATAATTTGATAGGTTTCAAAGAAATAAAATCTCAAGCTGATAATTTAGCTTAAAGTGTCCCAGCTACACACTGATGTTACCCTCCCCAGCAGCACCTGACAGAAACAAAACCAAATTCTCTCTGAAAGAAACCACCTCCATCAGGTTCTCATACAGAGCTTACCCAGGAAGAGTTCCAAGGCACAAATCACAGATAAAATTCACAAAATGCATAATAAAATAAGATGAAACAACAGGCAGCAGAATTAGAGCTGCAAATAATTAAATACTGGGATCAACAGACCAAAACTAAGAACACTTCAAATTTTCAGGAAATAATAGACTTGAAAACATGAGTAAACAGCAATCAGGTTTTTAAAAAGAATAAAAATAATGTATTAAAAATGTAATCTTTTAGATATTAAAAATGTAATCTTTGAAAATAGAATCTCAATGGACGGGTTTAACAACAGATTAGACACAGTGGAAAAGAGAATCAATGACTCATTAGACAAATCTAAGGGAATTATCCAGAATACAGTGCAGAGGAACAAGCAGAGGAAAAGTGTGAAAGGTTAAAAAACATAAAATGTATGTAAAATTCTAGCATCTATTAACTTGGACTTATAGGATAGTTCCATAACCTTTTAAAATTGGACTAGTCTTATAACCATTAAAGCAACTGGATCAGAGATATAAAGTTTCCACATCTGGAGAAAACTCCAGATACAGAGGGCTTCTCTAGCAAATTCTACCAAATATTCAAGAAAAAAGAATTCCAAACTCATGAAAACTCTTCCAGACAACAAAAAGTAAGGGAATACTTTGCAATTCATTTTCTCATTTTATAAGTCTAGCATAGTCTTGATTCTAAAACCTGACAAGGACCTATGCCAAAGGAAAAGCACAGACCAATTTCTATGAAGAATTCTGAGGCAATGATCTTAAACAATATATTAATAAATTAACAACCTATAACAACTATCCACATATAGAAAGGATAATCTAGCCATATCAAGCTGGATTTATGCCAGGAATGTATTATTAGTTTAACACTAAAAATCAATATAATTCTCCATGTTAATAAAGGAGAAAATAATGCGATTTCTTCTTATAGATGAAGAAAATAAACTTTTTTAAATTCAATATCCATTCGCAATTTTTAAAAAATTTTGATAATCTAAAATTAGAAGTGAGCTTCTTTAACTTGATAAAGGATATTAACAACAAATATAAAGCTACAGAAATACCACAATTAATAGGGAAACTGTGAAAGTTTTCCCTCTGCCATAGGGAATAAGACCCACTATCCCCACTTCTATAAAATATTGTACTAGAAATCCAAACCAGTGTGGTAAAGGAAAAAAGAAACAAGTGATACAACAACTAGAAAAGAAAAACTGAAATTGTAACTTTTGAATGTGATCGAATCCAAAACAATTTACAGGTAAATGATTAGAATTAGACAGAAAATTTACATATTTTTCTGTATACAAAGTCAATTTACAAAAATCAATTACATTTCAATTACAGAAGAAACAGATGATTAGAATATGTATTTTTTAAATAGGCCATTTTTAATAACATTAAAAAGAAATTTAACAAAAGTTGTGCAAATCCTCTATGGATAAAATATTTTTTAAAAAATTACAAAAAGCATTCACTAAGACCTAGATAAACAAAACAATATTCCACATTCGTTGGACTAGAAGACTCAGTATCACCGAGATATCCATTTCCCCTAATTTAATCTATAAATTCAATGATATTCTAAATAAAATCCTAGCAGTTTTTTTTAATTGATTTTGCCAAGTGGTTTGTAACATTTATATGGAAGAAAAAAGGGCCAAGATTAACCAATACATTCCTAAAGAAAAACTAGGAGATTTGTTTTACCAGATATCAAAACTTCAAATAAAGCTGATATAATTAAGAAAATGTGATATTGGCATAATGACAAACAAATTAACCAAAGGAGCAGATTATAGAGCACAGAAATATATGAAAACTTGGTGTATGGCAGGGCTGGTATTACAAGTCAATGGAGAAAGAGTGAATTTTTAATAAATAAATTGTGCTGAGCCAACTGGTCATCCTTATTTAAGAGGAAAAAAAAAGAAAGAAAATGTGCTTTTACCTCACATCACACACAAAGTCAATTCCAGGTAGGTTAAAAACCTAACTGGATGACGGAACTATAACATATTCAGAAGAAATGTAGAATAGCCTTAACACCTGAGGGAGGCAATTTTACTTTAGACACAAAGGGCACAAATTTTAAAATAAAATTACATTTGACTCCATTAAAATTAATATTATCTGTTTACCACTAGATATCATAAAGACAGTGAGAAACAGAGTGGGAGAAGGATAATTGAACCCATATAGCCCAAATAATTAATATCCAGAATTTCTACAAACCAATCAGGAAAAGAGAACCCAAGAGAAATAAAAGCAAGAGATTTGAACAAGCTCTTCACTAGAAGATAAGCCATACTGAAAAGATGTTCTGTCTCATTACTAATTGGAAAAATACACATTTTAACCAAATGAGAAGGTATTTTGTACCTACCATATTAGTAAAAATTATACTATCTGATAATATCAAACATTGACAAGGGTGTAAAACAACTAGAATTCTTACATTTTGCTGTTGGGAGCGTAATTTTGTGCAACCACTTTGGGAAACAGTTTGGAATTACCTAAGTATTTGAAGAAGACTCTGTCTTAGATACACATTACAAAGAAACTCTTAAATAATTGTAATAGGAATTGTATATTACAATGTTCTTTGCCCTACCATTTATAAAGGGAAAAAAACTGGAATAAGCCCAAATGTTCACTATGGACAATAAGTTGTAGTATATTCATATACTGGAATACTTTACAGCCATGCAAATGAATACAATACAACATATGATGACATGGGAAAAAAACACAGGGGTTTAACACTGGGTGAAAAAAATCACAAGAGAATGCATCTACTATGAATCCATTTAAATATAGATTAAAAATTATTTACTAAACCATGTACTGTTTAGAGAAACAACCAAATATGTATAATAAAATTATAAAGAAAACCAAGAGTATAATAAACACAAGATTTAGGATAGTGGTCATATGACCTTCAGGAGGTAAGACAGGATAAGACAGGAAAGGCACATAGGGACTTTCAAAGATAATGGTAATGCTCTTCATCTTAAACTGAATGATAAGCATATGCGTATTGATAATATGTTGATTCATTATAGCTTACATGTAACTTACAAATTTTTGTATATATTCAACATTGAATAAACAGTTTTAAAAGAGTATCTACTGACATGAAAATGCATATTTGTTCAAATGGTCATAACAAATTACACTATGTAGCAACATAGAAACATGCTTTTTGATGTATTACTTAAAATTGGAATAATAAATTATGGACCAAAAACTATGGCTACAACTACACACAAATTACGGCTATAAATGGACACAAACTGAATATAAGCAAGGGAAAAGAAAAGGTACTTGATTTTTAGGTTAACTTCCCTTCCTTATTTTTATTTTCATTATAATGTGATCATAAGTCATGTCAAAAATAAAATGATATAATTAAGACAGAAAATTGATGCTTTGAACAGGTCTTCCATGAAAGCTATTTGGACTCTAGGCCAGATTAACCAAGGTACCACCATTCACCTGGTGGCAGCCTATCTCAATGGCAAACAAAGTATTCAAGGAAAAAAAATCAATCTCTTGATTGCTGCACTTAGGAACCTTGCTTTATATAGCAACCGAAACATGCCTCATCAGCCTTCTTCATCCATCTAACCTTTGACCATAATCCTGACAATCACAGAAACATGGTACCCAGACAGCGAAGAAAGGACACTGCCACAAAAATCTTTCCTAAAGACAACTGGACAACTCTATAACCCAATGACCTCATTTTATAAAAGACATTAGAAAAGAGAGATAATGATCAATTGACTCCTTGTTACTGGGGGGCTAAGAAGAAGGAATATGATTTAAGGAAACCATACCAAGTTCTATTTGATTTGCAACCAAAACTACTCCTACAATTCTGCATTTAAGTATCATGAATAAGCCAAGGTCATCAGACATACTTCACCTCAATTATTATTAAGAAAAAAAATCAAAATGTTCCTCAAGGAGAAATAAAAAGGAAACTTGAGGAACATTAATACTTACTCCTGTACCCATCCAAATATCTGAAGTTTGTGAAAGAATAGAAAATGAAGTACAAATTAGTGATGGTGTTGAAATGACTTTAAATCACAATTAAGCGTTCATACCATCAAACTTAGAAAAAAAAAAGCCAATACTGCTATATTGAAGTTAAGAATAAATTAGAGGCATGTAAAAGTCTGGAATAACAATATGCTATAAAAATTACTGATATAAAAATATGCCATTTAACAAATTTGATACTACAGAGGCATAAAATTCTACAGAGTCTGGAAGCAACCATGTGAGCATAAGGAGGTAGCTGGGGTAATGCCAACATGGTTAATTCAGAAAGAAACTCAAATTTATAACTGGTTAGTTTAATTTCTGTTTTGAAGATAAATTACATGCCAGAAATCTATATGTTTCAGAAATTTTTCTACTGATACTTAAAGGTAAAAGCTGGACTGTGTAAAAAATATTTTTCAGCAAATATCTTCCCTCTTTTTTCCTCAAATCTCATAAGCTCCTCAGTTCACACACATGTATGCACACACTCTCACACATACTCTCATGTACATCTCTTAAACTAGATTTTCAGTGATTAACAATTCTAAGTTACCAACTATCATGTAATATATAGGTATGAAACATTGTTATTGTTTAAAAACTAGTTGTACAATTGTGGTGTTCCAAGATTTTTAAAGAAATTGATTGAGGAAAAGTTGGAAAGGAAGCCCAAGTTGATTGACAGTCTGGAGTTTGTGTTTCCACCATCTGAGCATAGCCAAATGCAAATGTGATTAAGTTCTGAGAGACAGGAATCTGCGAAGTGTCTGCAGCTTATTAGAATCTTCTCTCTAGGTACTATCCCGCAAGGGCATCAAGGGTGACCTCCAGCTTGTTGTCTTAGGAGCCCCTTAGATTAGGGAAGAGAAAGCAATTTTTACTCCATGCACCAAATCTAATCCATTGGTAGAGTTGTTATTGGAAGGTAGGATTCTGAGTTCATGCCCAGGACCAATAGGAAAAAGAACTGAAACAATTTGTCTGCCATAAGCACACAAGGAGAAAATGGTGGCAGAGGTACTACATGGTTGCTATCTTTGTCCTAAGCAAATTTTGTGATTACTTACATCATTAGGTTAAACATACACACATATACACATCCTATGACAAGTGCATTTCCTTATGCGATTGTTTTTGTAAACAGAAATTGTATAAATGTACACCTATTTTGTATAATCACTCAACAAAGACATTTTACAGTTCATTTAGAAAACCCATTTTTATGTATCCATTTAACAAACTGAGTCATAATTATATGTATCACCCATCATTCTAGGTACCTGGAGATATAGAATAAGAAGAACAGGTTCATGCTCTCAACAAATTCACAATCTAGACTAAAAGATATAAAAAATCGTCGTCATACACTATGCCAGTGGAGAAAGGTGCAGATATGAAGGAGACACAGAGAAGGAGCAACTAACTCTTTCTAAGGGAACTCATAAGAGTTTTCTCAGAGGAGGTGACATTGCTTTTCGTCTTGAAAGACAGGCATTTGTCAAGTAAGATTGGTCAAGGCATTCCATTCAACACTTAATCAACAAACAGGGTCCTTTAGTATGCCAGAATCTGTGCAAGTTGCTGGGGATAGAAATAAATGCCAAGTCATACCCTCCAGGAGCTGTGGTCTACAAGTCTGGAGGCAGATGAGTAGAATCCGACAAAGAAACAGATTGGAGTGGTAATAGGGATTGGAACGGTAATAGGGATTGGAATGGTAATAGGGATTGTGATTCCAAGGAATATTACAAAAAGATATTTTACCAAGTGAAAAAATATCTTTATAAATCACCCTCTTGGGAATTCTGTTTCCATTTAGAGTACAAAAAGCTGGAAAGAGCTCAGTCCAAACCTAACAATAAAAAGCTGGGTGTACTACAAATCATAACTTCTCTTGAGCCATGAGAGAGCTGCAAATATAGGACAACCTAGTAACCTGAATTCTTAGAAAAGATGGGCCTTTCAAAGGAAAGGCCAAGGCAGGAACACTAGCTCATCAGAGCCAGGGCAATGAAGGAAGAGATACTGGGTGCTATGTAAGTGGTTAAGAATAATTCAGATAAAATGTTTAACCAGTTGCAAAAGGTCAAGCATGGGGTATCTTTTAGCTCTCTCAGCTTGTGACAGCTATACTGTGACCATTTGAAATAACAGGCTTGAGTAAAAAGACAACAATTTATTTAGGTTCTGGAATAGTTGGTTTTTCCAACCCTGACAGGCCCTACATTTCTAGACTCTATTTCCTCTGCTTCTGCTATCAAATCAGCTAATTCTTGCCTGAGCTCATCTCAGTCTTGAAAGATGTTGTTACAAGCAGCAAGTAAAAGCCAAACACATCAATGCTCTGACTCTTTGTAACTACTTTCCTTAGAGAACTCAAATGAGAATCCTATAAATGATCATGGGTTCAGTGAACACACACATACAAATCTTCAGGTGGTAAAAGATGCTTACTATGGGACTCCTACACTAATTCATAAGCCTCTAGAAACCTAAGACTCTCAATCCGTTCCTATTTCAAAATCATTACCAAACTTAGAAACCAGGTTTAGAAACAGAATAAAGAGTCCAGAAATACACCCATTCACATTTAGTCAAATGACTTTTGACAAGGCACCAAAGAAATTCAATGGAGAAAGGAAATCTCTTCAACAACTGTGTTAGAATAACTAGATACCCATACCAAAAGTGAGAGATAGGGAAAAAAATTTACCTCACACCATACACAAAAGTCAATTAGAGATGGGTCATATACGTAAATGTATATAAAGGTAAAACAATAAAGTTGGTAGGAGAAAAATTCATGGGAGAAAAATCTTTACAGCTTTGTAGTAGGCAAAACTTTTTCAAGAAGGATATAGAAAGTATGAACCATAAAGGAAAAACCTTGATAAATTGTACTGTATCAAACTATAAAATGCTCATCAAAAGACACCATCAAGAAAATAAATAAGCAAGCCATAGCCTGGGAAAAAAAATTCACAGTACATATATACACATATATCTGACAAATACATTGTGTCCAGAACATACAAAGAAATCCTATAAGTCAATCATACAAAGGACCAAATTTTTTAAATAGGCATAAGACTTAAACATACAGCTCACAAAAGAAGCTACACAAATGACCAATAAGCACATATAAAAAGTATTCAATGTCACTAGTCAGCAGGTTAACACAAAGTAAAATACAATGACATACCACTACACACAATGCACACACACACACCTGTAATTGAAAAAATACTAACAACAGAAACGTTGGGAGAGAATGTTAAGAAATCCAGATTTTCACTCGTTCTGGTGGGAGTATAAAATGGTACAACTACTTTGGGAAACTGTTTAGCAGTTTCTTAAATAGTTAAACATACATCTGCCCTGTGACCCAGAAATTCTATTTATAGATATTTTCCTAAGAGAAATGAAAATGTATGTTTACATAAAGCTTTATATAAGAATGTTCAAAGCAGTTTTATTCATAGTAGCCAAAAACTGGAAACAATCCAAACGTACATCAACAGGAGAATGAAGTTTTTAAAAACTGCAGTACATTCAAAGATTGAATACCACTCATTAATAAAAAGGAATGAACTACTGATACGCTCATGAATGAATCTCAAAAATATTATCCTCAGTGAAAGATTCAAAACACAAAAGAGCACAGACTGAATGATTATGCCTATAAGAAATTCAAGAATAAACAAAACTAACGGATAGTGATACAAAGCAGAGCAGTTGATGGATGAGTATGGGGACTGACCAGAAAGATGCATGAGGGAACATTCTGGACTGATGAAAATATATGTCTTTGTATGCAGTTGTCAAAACTGATCGAAGGTCTGAGCATTTCACCATACACAAATTATACCTTAGTTTTTTTAAAAAGGTTAATCAGTGTAGATAAAGGTTTAGATTTCAGATGGTACCTCCCTAGACCTGACTGACAAAAATGTAAACTTTTCCTGAAGTCCTGGCTTTGCACCTTCTTTTGATACACATAAAGTTTGATTCTCCCTACACTTCCATGAATCTCCTACACTTAGGTTGGAGGAGTGGTCACCCCCACCCATCGGAAATGTTGGCCTCAGATCCTGGAAGAGTGAAAAAAGTAGCATTTCAGAAGAAACTCTGAAAACAGGGTGGGATGAACCTAAGGGACACTACAAGAAGAAAAGGAGACTTGCCACCCTACTATGGGACAGTGACCCGGAGCCGACTCGCCAGATACAAAACCACATAAAGGTGGTCATCAGGGACTGACTCCTCACATCCACCCCCTCTGTGCTTAGATGCAGAGCTGCAATAAGGATATCTTGCCTTATGTTTTCAACTAACCATAAAATGAAAATTTACCGAAACCAATCACCGAATCCGTTGGCTTGAATTTTTTCCATTTTGTCGTTAGAGTACTCAACTTTGAACATAATCTTGGCTGGATGAAGCCACCTGTACTTCGATCTCACAGAAGACTTTCCATAGAAGAGAACACAATTGACTCCCACTTAAGTGTTTTGTCTCATAAGTGCTTTAAGACATTGGTGCCAGCCTCAAGTTATTTTCCTGGCCAAAAATAACCAATTTGGTCCGTGATTCCTGATAAAAGTTGGCACAAATCAAGCTACCATCTTTCAGAACTGACGTCTTTGGGCGTACTGGTAGGTAGATGAAAAAGTTTCAGCAGAGAAAGTTGATAACTTTATTTTTAATGTGCTTATTCAATACTGAGACAAGTGTTAGTGGATTTGAGAGACATTTGGAATAAGAATGAAAGTTTGGTGTTCTTTGGTCACAGGAACACACTGTGACTTCTCAAATAGAGAAGCAGATTACTTTTTTTTTTAAGAAAACAAAAGCATCTTAATGATTTTAGGGGGCTATTTATTTATGTACAAATGAATGTGTCTTGCAGAATCTGATTCTGGACCACAATATTCACTAGCAAAAACTACAACCTAAATGTAGTTTGTGGCAAGTAAATGCAGGGGTGGGGGGGGGGCCCAAACAGACTCTGAAAGCAACCATATTATGGTAACAACAGTGTTGCAGTCCACAGAGTAATTTCTTCCTGGTGGATGTCTGTTGTTATTTAATTCAGGGAAGTATATATGAGGTTGTAATAAATAAAAAAAAAGAACTATGTTTAGTGGTTACATTTTTTATTTTCTTGTAATAATACCCTTCTATTTCTGTGACCACTTCTTTGCACCTGTGCCCTACTTTATCCACTCACCTGACCTAGTGGTTCTGTTCTATACAGTGGTTGTTCTACACAACTCTGAACCCTCATTATTTTTTTTCACTATCCCCCAACTTGTAGATTCCTCTACTCACACCTTAATTACTATGACTTTATTGATAGGTCCCAATCTTACAACTGTAATTCTTTTGTCTTTTTTAAAAATTCTAATCGTACTGTTTACTTTTTACTTGGATAATCCATCATACCCGCAACTCTGCATATCAAGCCAGCATCACCCCCACTTTCTATAATATCTCTTAAAAGCACTTCCAGGCTGCAAGACTGCCACATCCACAACCTTGATGGCTGATTGCTTTTTCTCCTTTCTTCATCCACATCCTACCAGTCCTCAGTCAAGTCCTGGTAAATCTTCTCTCATCATTTTCTCTCTCCACTACCCTTTCCATTGTCCAATCCACCAAGATCTCCCTCTTGGACTGCTGCAGTAGGCTCGTCCCAATTTCCCTGAGGGTCCACTTCCCATCTATTCACATACAGCAAGAGTAGCCATTTCAAGATGCAAAATTGAACTCGTCACCTCCAGGTTAAGAATATTCCATTGCCTTCTTATTGTTCTCAAAATAACAAAAGAACTCAGTATTATCTGGCCCCTGCCTTTCTGTTCAGTCTCAAGTCAGCACCCTCTACTAGTCAACTTTCACTTTTTTTGAATGTATGCTCCCTGCTACCACAGGGCCTCTGCATATACTGTTGCCATTGTCTGGAATGCTTTTCTCCCTTTCCTCACTTCCCTTGGCATAGCTCAGTCCTATTCACCCTCAGGCCAAAAATCTTTTTTTTTTTCCCCAGAGAAAATATCCCTGATTTCTATCTACTCAAACTAGATCAGATTCCATCCTATTATACATCCTCATATCATCTTACACTTTTTCTTCATAGCATTATCCTAGTTTGTAATTAATCTCTGTCATTATTTAATGAACGTCTGACTCTCTTACTGGTCTATAAACTCTCAGATGGCAAGAATCATGTCTGTTTGGATCACTATTAAATTACTGGCATGCTCTAACTCATGTCCAGAGCCTCGCTCAAACCCCTTCGGTAACTAGACATAGTGATGTGCATTTCCAAATCCTATCATAGGTATTATCTGTGCAATTCCCTTGATAATATACTATAGACTAGTTTTAAAGATTTATTTATTTATTTGAGAGTGCGAGAATGAGAGAGAGAGAGTACATGAGAGGGGGGAGGATTAGAGGGAGAAGCAGGCTCCTCACTGAGCAGGGGAGCCCGACACGGGACTCGATCCCAGGACTCCGGGATCATGACATGAGCCGAAGGCAGTCGCTCAACCAACTGAGCCACTCAGGCGCCCCGGCTACATGATGGTTTTTAGCTTTCCTTGTTACTGTGGTGGAGTGGAAAGTGTACTGGAACTGGAGTCCAAAGACATGCCTAGATCTACTTCAGCAACAGCAAGGGCACATCAGACAACACAGCTGGGTGATCTTAGGCAAATGGCTTAATTTCCAGAGCTACAGTTTCCTGTCTGAAAAGTGGGAATAACGGTACCTCACAGGCGGCTGTGAGGGTACTTGGAGGATCTAGGCCCACAGGCTGCTGGAAGAATGGTCTGTCCGAAGACACTTTGCAGACAGGAAGCATTATGCAAAGTGTTTGCTGCCAGTTGGTAATTACCCCCAAATAGACTAGAAACTCCCTGCCAGAAGGGGCAAGTGTATCGCATTCCTCGGTGTCCCTCAGAGTGCCTAGTAGAGTGTCCTCCCCATGATAAGTGGTCGCTAAATATTTGTTGTATAAAGAGTGAAGTCAGCCCGGCAGCTGCAGGCAACAGGGTGTCCCACAGCTCCGCTGCTCCTGGCTGCCATCCGGTCGCCGCTCGCCCTCCTGCTGCACTCACCCCGAGCCTGCGTATTCCCCGCCTCCACCAGCACCAAACTCTCCATGCACAGCCTTGAGCCCAGCTAGTGGCTGTGTAATACGGAATCAGTAATTTATGGGTGCTTTTCACTTTCTTCACTTCCGGAACAAAGAATGGGAGCAATGATAGCATGCTAACCCTAGAAACTCTGCTGTGACACTTTCGGTACCAAGGAAATTAGTACAGAGAGCTCTTTCCTGAGGTCATTCAGTTCCTTCATCCGGGAGCTTTATGCCGCTGAGAACGTGAATGAGAAATCACAACTCAGTCTAATCAATAGAGACTGTAACGAGCTCTTACATAATCATTAAAGGGTCCATAGCTCCATCAAGAAAGTAGGGCTAAGGGGTGAGGATGGGGATGGACAGGCCATCTGAACACACACAAAAATATTTTCTTAGAATCTTAGAATTGAAAGAGATCCTTGATGTCATTTAGATCAAATTCCAAATCAAATACAGTAATGTCTACTCTGATATGTCTCATGGCCCTCTACTTAAACATTTCCAATGACAGGAAACCCACTGCCTAGGAAGACAACCCACTGACAGACCAACTATAAATTCCACTTTAGAGCACATCTAATCTAAATCCTGATTTCCCAGATGACACAGTTGAGGCCTACAGAGTGGAGAGACTTAACATCACACCGTCATTTGGAGGCAGACCTAGAACAGAGATTCTTCTGCCCATAACAGAAAGTTAAAACACTTCGGCACCCCACATCATCCCCTGTTATTCCTACTCTCTGCTCCAGGTTCTGTCTCCAGAGCAACACTCCAATTGCTTTTCCACATGACAGTCCTTCAGATTTTTCAGGAAAGCTTTATTTCAGCTCTTGAGTCTTTCTGCAAAAGAAGAAGTCATAGTCTCTATTCCAGCCCTTTCCACTTTTCTTCACTTGGCATGACTCTACACCCTTCATCACCTTCAGCACTCGACTGCCCACAGGGTGAAGACACTCTATTTTTTTTTTAATTTTTAAATTAGGGACACCTGAATTGAACAAAATCCCTGCAGTAAATAGTACAGTGGGCAATGAGATTCCTTGCATCTTGACACCTCATTTCTATCATTGTACCCAAAGATTGTTTTACCTTTTTAGCAACCAGATCACACCGTTTGAACCTGTTATAATAGTTATCTATTGAATACTTATTATATCCCAGGCATTGTTCTGAGTACATCACATGTGTTTAATGCTTGCAATTATTTCAACAATATTAGCTAGAACTAACATTATCATTCTCATTTCCCAGGTAAGGAAGATAAAACACAGACTTTAAAAAACATACCCTAGATCATACAGCCAGTAAGTAGCAGAGCCAGGATTCTAACCCAGGCAGATGGCTCCGAAGCCTGCACTCTTAACTTAATGCCACACATACTTAATGAAAAATAAACCTCTTTATAAAAATTTGTTAATTCTATTCATTTCTGTCAAGGTAGACCTCTCATAACCCGTGAAATGGGATATTTTGCTTTATTTTGCATCCATCCCTATTAAATTTCAGATTGTGAGTTTGGGCTTCTCCTTTTCAACTTCCGTTCTATAATTCATTGTATTAGCTTTTCTCCTTCAGTTTGTGTCATCTTCAAACATGATAACATGCTTCCTAGCTCATTTTAAGTTGTTGATAAAAATTATAACTAGCAAAGGGCCTGGTGATATAAAAACTTGATTGGCAGTAAAAAAATAATCTAAGGGTTGGCCTTGTCTTTGCTCTTCCTGCTTAGCCAGTTAGAAAGTTACATAAATACTCTAGATTCTGTCCCACATTTCTTCATTTTGTCAGAGGATATAATAAAGAAATTTAACAAATACTGTATAAAAATCAGGATATACTAAGACTACAGAATTCCTCAGACCTCTGTGCCTAGAATATCCTTATGGAAATGAGGCTAACGTGGTCTGATGTGTACTTTCTGAATCCATGTTACCTCTAAAGCACTACAACTTTTGGTAAATTACTTACAAACCATGTTTAATGGTCTATTTTAGAAATGGAGCCTACAGTTGTCATTAAGCTTACTGGTCTATAGTGTCTAATCTTCACCTTTCACTCTTCTTGAGGTTTATTGGAACTACCTATGGCTTTCTCACTCACCCATCCATTCTCAGGACCCCAATAAAAGTTTCCAGCAGTGCTACCTCAAACACATATGCACATTCTTTTAAAATCATGGGCAGCTGGTAATCTGAACCTAGGAATTGAAACATATTTTCACAGCTTCAGATTCTTGGATCATCTGCCTCTGTGACATCTTCATTTGGGCATCTATGAAGTGCTTCTGATTTAATATGTATCAAATAGAGCTTCTAATTGTCACCCCAGTCCCAAACTTGCTTCTCCCCCAGTCTTTCCCTTCTCCATACATGGGTAGGCCACAAACCCTGGAATCCTTCTTGATTCTTTTCCTTCTTTCACATTCTATAAGCAACCCATTACCAAATCCTGTGGGTCCCTGCCTTCCAAAATTTTCTGGAATCCAACCACTTCTCAACACCTCTACTGTTACATTCTAGTCCAAGCCACCTCCATCTTTCTTCTGGACTGTTGCATTAGCCTCCTAATGGGTGTCTCTCCTTCCATCCTTATTCCATGTAGAAGATGCTGTTGGTATGCTCAGTCAGGTCCCCTGAAATACCTTCTCTCTGTGTGGTTGGTGAGCCCTTGCCCCAGCTGTTGTGAGCACATCCATGAGAACTGCCCCTTCAGCAACAGAAGCCACTGTACCCAGAAGTGCCTGGGATTTACACTCTCCATCTCTCTCCCCAGAGTCTTTAGCCAAGAACCAGGGTGAGGGTAAAAAGCACCTCTCCCTTGCCTCAAGTGGGGAAAACTCAACGGTGAAATTTATGCTCCAGAGCTCCCCATGGGATAAGGCTGAAGCTTCACATCACCCAAAACCATTTTCTTGCCATTCTCCTTCTTCATTTCGACCCTGCTTCCTTCACCAGTTTCTTCATAAATCATATGCACTTACCATCTCAGGCTCTTCTTCTAGGTCACTCAGCCTAACTTACTCCCCTCGCAGCAGCCACAGTGATCTTATTAAAATGTTCACACCATTCCTTTGCTCAAAACCCTCCATTGGCTTCCCATCTCACCAAGAAAAAAAAAAAATCCAAAGTCTTTGCCTTACTCTGAAAGACTCTCTATGTTCTTCCCCAGCTAACTTTCTAGCATGCTCCCTTTCCCTCTCCCCCTCATCCATTCCCTACCTACAAATGCTGGGCAATCTCCTCTCTCAGGCCTGTGTACTCAACTTTCCTCCACCAGGAAATCTCTCCCCCCACGTAGCCACGAGGCATCTTCACTTCTTTCGAGTCTCGGGTCAAATGTCACTTATCCTCCTCTAATTACCCTATTATAAAACAGAATGTCCAATGGAAAAAAGATAGTCTCTTCAACAAATGGTGTTGGGAAAATTGGACAGCAGAAGAATGAAACTGGACCATATTTCCTTACACCACACACAAAAATAGACTCAAAATTGTTAAAAGACCTAAATGTGAGACAGGAGTCCATCAAAATCCTAAAGGAGAACACAGGCAGCAACCTCTTCGACCTCAGCCGCAGCAACTTCTTCCTAGAAACATCGCCAAAGGCAAGGGAAGCAAGGGCAAAAATGAACTATTGGGATTTCGTCACGATAAAAAGCTTTTGCACAGCAAAGGAAACAGTCAACAAAACCAAAAGACAACCGACAGAATGGGAGAAGATATTTGCAAATGACATATCAGATAAAGGGCTAGTATCCAAAATCTATAAAGAACTTATCAAACTCAACACCCAAAGAACAAATGATCCAATCAAGAAATGGGCAGAAGACATGAACAGACATTTTTCCAAAGAAGACATTCAAATGGCCAACAGACACATGAAAAAGTGCTCAACATCCCTCGGCATCAAGGAAATCCAAATCCAAACCTCAACGAGATACCACCTCACACCAGTCAGAATGGCTAAAATTAACAAGTCAGGAAATGACAGATGCTGGCAGGGATGTGGCGAAGGGGAACCCTCCTACACTGTTGGTGGGAATGCAAGCTGGTGCAGCCACTCTGGAAAACAGTATGGAGGTTCCTCAAACAGTTGAAAATAGAGCTACCATATGACCCAGCAATTGCACTACTGGGTATTTACCCCAAAGATACAAATGTAGTGATCTGAAGGGGTACGTGCACCCCGATGTTTATAGCAGCAATGTCCACAATAGCCAAACAATGGAAAGAGCCAAGATGTCCATCGACAGATGAATGGATAAAGAAGATGAGGTATACATATATACATATATACACACACACACACACACATATACATACAATGGAATATTATGCAGCCATCAAAAGGAATGAAATCTTGCCATTTGCAACGACATGGATGGAACTGGAGGGTATTATACTGAGCGAAATAAGTCAATCAGAGAAAGACATGTATCATATGATCTCACTGATACGAGGAATTCTTAATCTCAGGAAACAAATGAGAGTTGCTGGAGTGGTGGGGGGATGGGAGGGAGGGGGTGGCTGGGTGATGGACATTGGGGAGGGTATGTGCTATGGTGAGCACTGTGAATTGTGTAAGACTGCTGAATCACAGACCTGTACCTCTGAAACAAATAATACATTATACGTTAAAAAAAAGAAGAGAGTAGGAAGGGAAAAATGAAGGGGGGAATCGGAGAGGGAGACAAACCATGACAGACTATGGACTCTGAAAAACAAACTGAGGGTTCTAGAGGGGAGGGGGTGGGGGGATGGGTTAGCCTGGTGATGGGTATTAAAGAGGGCACGTATTGAATGGAGCACTGGGTGTTATATGCAAACAATGAATCATGGAACACTACATCAAAAACTAATGATATAATGTATGGTGATTAACATAATAAAAAAAGTCAAAAGAAAAACAGCACACCTGTCCCACTTCCTGTCACTCCCTTCATTGCCCTACTACCACCATGAGAATGTAAATTCCCTTGGAATGGGAGCATTGCTTTGTACACTTGTATCAACAGTGTCTGGCATATATTAGACACTAAATAAACTTGTTGAATTATAAGTAGACTATCTTTTGACTTCCTATACACAATCCACACAAACACACATACACATCCAACAACTACCTTTGATTTCAAAGCCCTATTAACACTATTTATTCTATTTTTTATAGCTTAGGAACCATTACCTGTGATGGCCACAACAGAAGCAAAATAGAAGTTGAGTTGTTATGATTTTTTGCTGTAATCTATTAATGCTGTTCCACTAGAAAAAAAATGGATAATATGTGGAAGTCTAGAAACAATAGAGCTTTGCAATCCAGAAAGCTTAAGAATTGTCCTCTTAGTTCAAATGGCTCATAGTCAAGTTGCTAGGCAGATAACTCCAAAATAAGGAGCATGGTTGCTATCACCAGTGAAAATTAAAGTGAAATTCAAAGTTAAGAAAAACTTATGTAACAGAGATCATTGATATTTAAAAACCAAAGAAAGTCCTATAACTATTTAATCATATAAAGAGTGGATAAATTTCTCTTATTACTCATAGAAAGGCTTTTGTGGTAGGTTCCTGGAATGGACAAAAACTAATACAAAAGAATTTTGGGTTTGTAACACATGGACCATGGAAATGAAACTGAAATGTTTAATCTATAATTTTTAAATGTATAAAATTGACCCTGAGGCAAGAAGTATTGATGGTATGAGAGGCACAGGTTGATCTATGAAGGAATGTCACACTTTGCTTAGATAAAATCATAAATCTAGGAAAAGCTGTCCCTACCCACAGCTTAGGACACCTTCCTTCCATATCCCAAATTCTTTTAATACTCTTGTTATTTTTCCAAACAGATGAGTTGATCAAAAATGTCATAAAAAGTCAGTGTACATATTAGATAAGTGACCTATAGGGAGCATTCTAGCTTGTTGGCAGTTGGTGGAGGGAGTGGTTAGCTCTGGGCTTCTTCCTATACCAAGGCCTACAGAGCCTCCCTCGTACTTCCTTGGCTTCATAGACTTCAGACCCCTCTACGATATGCCTGCTCTATCCTGAGGTCTTCTCATCACGCCCCTCCAGCAAGATGCCCCAGAAGCTGCCCATGTCTCATGTCCCTCTGGCATAACTGCCCACC
Source organism: Eumetopias jubatus (assembly GCF_037043125.1). Lineage (NCBI taxonomy): Eukaryota > Metazoa > Chordata > Mammalia > Carnivora > Otariidae > Eumetopias > Eumetopias jubatus. Next base: position 63,320,938 of record NW_028274821.1, read on the forward strand.
CCCACAGTCTGCCCATGTGAACACTTCTCCAGTGTGCTCTGTGCTTTCTAAAGCCAGGCTTGATAGCTCTCCCTCCTACCCTCTGCTCCCTCAACCACCAGGTCCCTGGCTCTAGGTTTTTTTGTTTGTTTTTTAATTGAAGTATAATTAATGTACGGTGTTATATTAGTTTCAGGTGTACAATGTCATAATTCAATCATTCTACATCACTTGGTGTTCATCATGATAAGTGTACTCCTTAATCCCCATCACCTACTTAACCCGTCCCCCCACCCCCCTCCAGGAACAATCAATTTGTCTCTGTAGTTAAGAGTCTGTTTGTCTCTTTTTTCTTTGTTCATCTGTTTTGTTTCTTAAATTCCACATGTGAGTGAAATCATATGGTATTTGTCTTTCTCTGACTGACTTATTTCACTTAGCATCGTACCCTCTAGGTCCATCCATGTTGTTGCAAATGGCAAGATTTTATTCTTTTTTATAGCTGAGTAATATTCCATTGTGTATTCATATCACAGCTTCTTTATCCATTCATCTGTCAATGGACACTTGTGCTAATTCCATACCGTGGCTATTGTAAATAACAAGGGGTGCATATATCTTTTCAAATTGTTTTCTTCGGGTAAACACCCAGTGGTGGAATTACTGAATCATACAATAATTCTATTTTTAACTTTTTGAGGAGCCTCCATACTGTTTTCCACAGTGTCTGCACCAGTTTGCATTCCCACCAACAGTGCATGAGGGTTCCTTTTTCTCCACACCCTTAGTGGCTGTCTCTACCTATCCTCTGCTCTCTCGGCTACTGGGATAAACCTCTCTCTCTGACACAGTCTTCACTGTTCCCAGAAGGAGTCATTATTTATTTCCCAAAGGTACCTCTTTTACCCTTTGACCTTCCCCCAACAGCTCCCTCTGCAACCTGTTACAGGGCCTTTCAAAGAGTAGTCCCAGGTCCCCTGAGAAAAGATCTTGGGTCTGAGCCAGAAATTCTCAGTGTGTCATGTGTCATTTCTAACAAGCTTCCTAGGAGATTTTGTTGTGCATGTAAGTTTAAGAACCACTGCATTCATGTACCTTGAGGAAGTATCTCTGTAAAACTCCCTCCTTCTCTCACAAAAGTCTCCACCCCTCCCCATGAGTAGCATCAGAGACAGAGGTGGTCTACGGTCAGGGCCTCTTAGAGGCCAGACCACTTCCAATTTCTGAGAATGACAGTATTTTAGAAAATGAAAAAAATGTCAAAACAGTATTACAAAAATTGACATATTTTAAATGTTTGCACTCAATAAATATATATAGTGCAATGTTATTGTGCTATTCACAGGTTTACAAAATATAAAATTTATAGTACCCAACAGCTAATGTGAGCTGGTCATAGAACACAACCTTAAAGTCATATGGAATGACTTTTTTGTTTTTGTTTTTTGTTTTTTTTAGATCAGTGTATGTTTGCGGCTATGTTAACCCCATTTGGAAATAACATCAAAAGTCTAAATTTGAGGCCTTGGCAATATGGCCCTCCTGATGCTCACTGTGACTGGCCCTCTCCCTTATCTCTTCAAAAGTGGCAAGATCCCCTTTCCTGGGACACAGTCCTAGATTTGTTGTGTGGTGAAAGAAACAAAGTTCCCTCCCCTGGAAGGGTGAGTAGAACAAGAATTAGCTGGTGGGTTGGGGGGATATTGACAAGGTGAGCACTCCCCAGGTGTGCTCTTTTGTTCCAGGCAAACCCAGCAGACATCACTGACCAGCCTAGGGAGCAAAAACTGCCTCTGTGGAGCCAGATCAGCGTGCATTTTCCACTCTGTGGTTGACACCTGCTCCTTACCCCCGTTCCCTCCCCCATCCCAATTAAGATGGGCTACCTGTCTGAGCCAGGGTGACCCTCCTGGTGGCTGCTGTAACAACTAGTGATGGAGGGAGGTGGGTGGGGGATGGGCTAGATGGGGGATGGGCATTAAGGAGGGCACTTGTTATGATGAGCACTGGGTGTTGTATGTAAGTGATGCATCACTGAATTCTACTCCTGAAACCAACATTACGCTATATGTTAACTAACTAGAAATTAAATAAAAAATTGGAAGAAAAACAAAAACTAGTGAGAGATTCTCAAAGAGGAGTGGATGGCAGGGTCATGGGCTCCTCATTACACTTCCCAGTAACACCCTGGAGGTCTGGGATTTGGTTTCAAGAGGTGAGATGGTGGGGCTCATCCCAGTTACATAAGTTAAATTTTCCCGCCATGCTTACCTTGCATTAATCAAGAAAATCTGAATCTTTACAATCAGTGACACTCACTAGAGAAAGGAAGTTCTAAAGGAAAGAGGTTTAATTTCTTCTTTTGGGTCTCATTCCCACTTTACACTGAAAACCCAGGACTCAAATTTACACTACTTGGCAGACACTTGGAGCTGAGGTTGTTCCGTTTTCATCCATTTTCTCCCCAGGGAAAAATAAAAATCCTTTCCACACCTGAAGGCTTTCTGTTTTCCTGCCATTATACCAAAGTAAAGCATCATCTCCTTGGCAACTGGTGCCCAGGCTGAGAAAAGGTAAGCCCCTGGGCGCATGGGCCCAGTGCCTCTGTGGGAGGAGAGGGGTCTCCACAAACATACTCCTTCCTCTTCCCAAACAGACGTTCTGGCCTTACGTTCAATCCATAACTATGTGGATTTATTTAGCTGCAGTGTTATCTCCATTAAGCCACAAGAGACAATTCTCTGCTTTTATTTATAACCTGAAGGGATTATTTTTGAGTTAAGGCTTTAAGAATTCAGATCTATCAGGAAAGAACAGCTTGTGTAATGAACTTCCTGTTTTCATCATATTTGGACACCGAGCCTCCTTGTTGCCTGTTATTATTACCCAGTTAATATGAACTGCCTGGAGTTTATTTTTAGCTGCGTTGACTCTATTGTAAGGACTGCATAACTGCTTTCAAAATGAGAAAATGTAATTACGGGATCTAACACTAAGTTGGGGATATTCTTAGGTCCTTTCACAAGGCAGTGGCTTAAAAAATGAAAATAGACCATTTTAAATGGCTAAAGAAAACACAGTTATTTGATCCAAAATAGCCCATTGATCCTTTTACAAACTAAACACTTACTTCACAGAATAAAGTTTCATTTTTGTTTAACTGACCTAAACATATGAATTTATTTCCAAGTTCAGAGTGGGGGGAGGAGAGTGAGGAGGAGAATTGAGGCAGGAAGGGTTTAAGCATCATTTACCAAAAGAATACAAGTTTAACACTGTGCTGAAGGCACCTAAACTCCTACCTAGGGGGTTAACAGTTGAGGGCTGGAGAAGTGAATCTCAGCACGTCCTGGGTCATCCTATTGCGTGCACAAAGTGCCTCGTTCACCGGTGTCAGGGGCAGGGAGGAAGTCAGCACTCAGAGGGCTGCATAGGCTTGACCTTCACATTTAGTGGCCTTGAATTAGTCACTTGTACAGCCCACTGCCTCAACGCCCACCTCCTCCAAGACTCCAGTTACTTGCATGCCACTATCCACTCATTCAACAAAAATGTACATTTCCCTCTTATCGGGGGATTCGTTCAGAGATCCCCCCTGGATGCCCAAACCCCAGAGAGTACAGAACTATATAGATATATGTATACACACACACATACCTATGATTAAAAGTTTAATTTGTAAATTAGGCACAGGAAGAGATTAACAACAATAATAGTAAAATAGAACACTTATAACCACATATTGTAATGAAAGTTATGTGAATGTGGTCTGCCTCTCGAAATAACTCACTGTACGGTACTTGCCCTTCTTTGAGTATGTGAGATGTTAAAATGCCCTCATGATGAGATGAGGAGAGTGACGTGGGCATTGTGTCATTGCTTGAGGCTACGTCATGCTGTGTCAGAAGGAGGAGCATCTGCTTCCCTACCTCTGTAGTCACCGTGGACCATTGCCCACAGGAGGGTTAATCGAATCTGCAAACAGTAACCCTGGATAGGAGGGGGAACACTGTATTGCGCACTCAGAATGTACTGGGATCCAGGAATGAAATGGAAAACGAGACATCATCTTAGCTCTAAGTGTGACAAGTGCATTGGTAGAGAGAAGTCCGGGGGATTCTAGAAGCACTATTTGTACACCTAACCCAGCCTGGATGAGAGGGGGGAAAGCTTCTTGGAGGAGTTGATGTCTTAAGCTGAGTCCTGAGGTATAAGCTGTGCTTGTTCTGAAAAAAAAAAAAAAAAAAATGGCATTGTAAGCAGAGGAAGAAGCTGGACAGAAATTCCAGATGTGAAAGGAATCGTGGTAAGGTCAGGTAGCCTGACTGAAGGAAAGAGTGTAAAGGGAGATAAATAGAATGAAGGCTGCTGGGTTAGGGGGCAGGGTGTTGTAAACCATAGTAAAGCCTTTAAGGTTTATCCCGAGAGTAATGGGGACAAGTTACTATAAGGTTCCAAGGGGGATAATACATAGTAAATATCACCATGGTTCCATCGATGTATGAATGGATAAACAAGATGGGTAAACAATGGAATGTTATTCAGCCTTAAAAAAGGACAGAAATGCTAACACATGCTACAACATGAACTTTGAGGACATTATGTTAAGTGAGGTAAGCCAGTCACAAAAGGACAAATACTGTATGATTCTATTTATATGAGGTCTCTAGAGCAGTCAGATTCATAGTCACAGAAAGTACAATGGTGGCTGCCAGGGGCTAGGGGCAGGGGGTATGGGGAGCTAGTGTTTAATGGGTACAAAGTTTTGGTTTTGCAAGAAGAAAAGACTTCTGGAGATTGGTTGCACAGCACTGTGAATGTACATAATACCACTGAACCGTACACGTTAAAATGGTTAAAATAGCCAATTTTATGGTATGTATATTTTACCACAAATTTTTAAGTTTTTAATCAAAAAAAGAAATATCACAGGGCGCCTGGGTGGCTAAGTCAGGTAAGTGTTGTACTCTTGGTTTTGGCTCAGGTCATGATCTTACGGTTGTGGGATCAAGTCCCGAGTGGGGCTCCATGCCCAGTGCAGAGTTTGCTTGAGATTCTCTCGCTCTCCCTCTCCTTCTGCCCCTCCCCCGGCTCGCATGCACTATAAATACATACATACATACATAAAATATTTAAAAAATACAGAAATATCACTGTTGTGGCTGGGTTTATATATGTGTGTGGGTGTATATACACATGTAAATGTTAATACGTACATTTATTGTATTACAGGCATGTTTCTGTGTATATATACACATATGTATCCATATACATACCTATATATGTATGTGCCTATATAGGTACATGTATGTACGTATATATGTGTACATAAATATATATATACCCACACACTGCAGTGGCCATATTAATATCTTGTTATCTAATATATATGTATTACATTTATTATCTACATATCCAGTTACCACAGTGATAACTGGCCATACATGTGTATACAGATATATAGCTATAAATAGGTAGACTGATGTGGGTGAGTACATCTATACATCTGTGTGCGTGTGTGTGTGTGTGTGTGTGTACAGAGTGAGAGAGAGAGAGAGAGAGAGAGAACATAAAGTAGAGGTGAGGACACCAGTTAGGAAGCTGTTGCAATAATGCAGGAAGAGATCAAGGGGCCTGAATTTTAGGCTGCGTGAATAAAAATAGAACAAAATCAAGGTTCATTTGGGCAATAGAATAGGAAGACCGAGTATTGACTGTAAGTGAGCACTGAGAGAAAATTCATTTGCTCTTTTCAAGGAACCCCTCCAGCATGAAAAGAGACACAGATATAGATATGTATGTAGATGTCTCTCTCTCTATGTAATATATATATATATAAAACTTGTTGCTAGTGTCTCTCTTAAAATGTAGTGCCACAAGTACATTAATATTTAATAATACCACAGTATATTGTTTATATATATTAAACGTAGTATTAATTTTGAGTTAAGATATATATTATCAAACCATCAGCACTTGGACATCTCAAATTTAGTCCGTCCAAAACTAAAGTCCTGATCTCCCTCCCACAGTCTTCCTCATCCAAGATATGGCAACTCCATCCTTTGCATTCATTGACGTACTTGCTCAGACCAAAAACTTATCTTTTTTTCACAACTTCTATCCTACCAGTCACCAATCCTGGTGGCTCTACCTTCAAAATAGATCCAGAATCTGACCACTTCTCCTCATTCTCCCTACTACAGCCCAAGTCCCACATCTCACTACTGTCTGTTTTGCACAAAGCAATCAAAGTGATCCTTTTAAAACATGTCAGATCCCATTACTCCTCTGCTCAAAACCCTCCATGTGGTCCCTGTCTCATTTTTAAAACCCTTTAAAATGGCCTACCTGATCTGGCTCTCTCCTCCCTCAGTGGCCTCCCAACCACTGTCTTCCCATGCTCCATTCCTGCCACATCCATCTCCTTGCTTTCTTCGGACATGCCAAGCACATGCCTGCTTTGGGGTTTTTGCACAGACTGTTCCCTCTCAATGGAAACTTTTCCCAGAGAGGCTCACATAGCTTTCTCCTTCCAATCTCTGCTCAGATGCCACCTGGTCACACTATTTAAAATAGAAATTCCACCCTCACATCCTGTGCCCCCTATCTCTCCCTTACCTACTTGACTTTTCCCCAAAACGCTTATCACCAACTGTCACACCATGAATATTTTTATTTGTTATTATTGACTGTCTTGCCCCTCTCCCCACCAGAATGTAAATTCTGTAAAGGCAGGGAGTTCTATCTGTTCCATTTACTGATATATCCTCAGCACCTAAAATGGTCCTTGGAATACATTAGACTCATATATTGATGACTGAAAGAATGAACAAGGGAATGAATGAGTCTGTTCCCAACTAGACACACTGGGGTCAGACCTACAAAAACAACTCTATTCAGTTGCCTGCACTTGTCCTAATAAACCACCATAATTCTACCCACCATCTTTTACTAATTTCTTCTTAGGATTTGGGCAAAAGGTATTGGCTTAATTCGATTATGAACCTTATGTCATAACTTCCTTAAATAGTAGAGCTGAAGATGCTATAATAAAATGGATCTCTTCAAGGCTTAAAAAAAATCTATGAAGAACATTCTCATCTAATTTTGAATTTTAATGAATAGTTATAACGATGAGTAATTAATTTTGATATTTATAGAAAATGAAATGCATTTCTTCCTTTATGAAAATCTAGCACTTCAGGAACAACAGATTCTTGAAGAAAAAATCCTAATGAGATCATTAAAGTTGGAAGGATTGTACCAACCTAAGCCATAACAGGCACAGCAACTGAATGGACACCAAATTGTACCTCCCTGTTGTGCCCAACTCTGCTATTTCTGCTCATTAATTCCTCTAATCTGTATGGAACTGCCAGTGGAGGAGTACTAGGGGCAAAGCATGAGTTTCCTGGTACCTAAGGCACAAAGAGAAATGCCTGGTTGCTAACCCATGTTACGAGCAAAGAAAAGCTCATGTCCTGAATCCAACAGGAATTTATCACATATATTTTTTAATAACAAATTTTAGATGACATAAAGCACAACATCCTCAGCAATGATATTTGCCAAAAAATGCAAAAGCATTGTTCCAATGAACAATTCTGATATTGATTCTCACAAAGGCTCAAACCAGACTACTGAATTTTTAACCCAGTGCAAGAATTTCTATCAGGTACAGAGGTAACCCAGCCCAGATATGTTGCTTCCCAATATCACAACGAACCACAAGAACGGAGATTAGTTTCCTGGAAGGAAAATGGAGAGACCACCCATTTTAAATTGTCTCTCTCCAATACCATGTGTCTTCGGTGAGCCTTTGGCAAGTGCCCAGTTACAAGTCACTTCGGGATTGAATTCACCGACAAGTGTCTGAAGTGCCAATAGTCTATGCTGTTGATTATCCATAAGCTTTAAACACCAGATGTGCAGGAAGTGAGGCTGACATTCTGTTGTCAAATTTTTAAGAACCTAACTTGTATTCTTGCCATTCCATTTCTGCACAAAGATAAGCTGCAGGAGTTCCTGCAGGTGACAACAGTATTTCCTTCAAAATGGAGCTTGAATCCACTCACACACTTTGACACTCTTTTGAGGACCCTGAGTTTTTCACGATATTGCAGAAGATGATTTGGTCCAAGGCTGTTCTTAGGGCAGGTATAACCACTCAATCATTTTAACTATTTTTAAAAATAAAATAAAAACAGCAAAATGAAACACGTTCCTTGTGAACCCAGTTGAACCAATATCTGGTAATCTGGGTATGCCTGTCACAGGAGTTAGCAGAGGAAGGAAGAAAGGAGGGAGGGCGGGTGGGCTGGAGGAAGGTAGGAAGGGAAGGGGGGCGGACGGAAGGAAGAAATGCTCCTATGGACCAGAGGAGTTGACTTCTTGATTAAGGTTATCTGACATAGTATCTATCTGATGTTGAGGAGCATCTGCCAAAAGCAGCAATTTTAGCTCTGATAGAGTAGATGCTAAGCTGCTCTTTCTAACAATAATTAGTCAGCAGGTTCAGCTGCTTCTTTTATAGTATTGTTTATTACAAAACATTACAAAAACATTGACAAAACTCAAAATAAAAGAAAGAAAAATCCACCCAAAATCCTGCCATCCTACAAACCAAACTGTTTACATTTTTTTCATGCTCCCTTTTAGTCCCTGTCCATATGCAGACAGAATTTTTACAGTTGTAATCATAGCACAGATACAATTTTGTAGTCAGGTTTGTCTCAATTAGAGTTTCTAAAGCATTTTTCCATTTACTCCATCATCCTTGGTTCCACTACTAGGAACACTTCACCCCCACCATCCTTACTGACCTCCCGTGGGATCCTAAATGATGAGGAAGACTTTAGAAGAATAATAATCAACAGAATAAGGGGAAAGGGCTATTTTAAATTCTCTGTTGAAGGATGGGGGCATCTAGAATGAAACTTGTATAGAAAGGATTTCTCTCACCCTTTGTTTGCTCCCATAGCTGGAAACCTTTATGAAAATAACTCCATTTCCCCACTCTCAGGCATGTTTTTGTTATCTTAAGAAAGAACCCTTGCAGGTATTTCCTCTTTACCTAGTTTGTTTTGAAGGCCTGCTTAGTATTTAGGACAATGGCATGAACAGAAATTTTTTCCTCTATCTGCTATATGGATTTATGTAACTTGGAATTTAAGTGTGGACACTAGATACTGAATCCATATGAACATGAGGTGAAATACTCAACTATCAAAATGTTGAATACCTGGATGCATCTTTTTACCTTTTCCTTTGCAGCTATGTAGTCACTGGCTTCCACACCAGATGGCACCTGAGACTCATCTTGGCCGGAGCTGGTAAAAAAAAAAAAAAAAAAAAAATACTCATATAGATAGATCCTGAGACTCACCCTTGACTTTGTGAAGCAGAATCTCTGGGACTTGGCTACGGACTGATGTTTAGTAACATCATACCCCATAAAACGTCAAAGGTCTCTCTTTCTTGATAATAGCTCTGATTATCATGGGTTGTAGATTTTTATGGGGATGGAAGGGAAACTAGCTGTAAGGATTCGGAGAAGGGATGGTAATATGAAAGATGAATATGGCCTATAGAAGCTTTGTTGAAATTTCTTTTTTTGAGCAAACAAAGAAGTTAGAGGACAGAATGACAGGATATTTTCCTCTCTCCCTACATTAGACAAAGAAGGAGAAAAGCTTTCCAGGAACAAATAACAAAAAAAGCAAGGAATAGAGGTACTACATACCCTAATATGTACAGAGTTTGTATTCACCACCCAACTCCTATCTACAAACCAGGTGGGTTTTGGCTTGTTCCAAATGTTCCCCTGGGGAACATTTAGCAATGGAGTTATTTTTGGTTGTCATACCCAGGAGAAGGGTATACCACTGGCATCTAGTGGGTGGAGCTAGGGATGCTGCTAAATATCTTAAAATGGCACAGGATAGCCCCGCCACAACAAAGAATTATCTGGCCCAAAATGTCAGTAGCGCCAAGGATGAGACACCCGCTGTGAAGTGAATGGTAAGCAGGAAATAAACCTGAGAGGCTCATACAAACCAAATAATGGGAGGCCGTGAATTTTGTGTCAGGGAGCTTGGATTTTTTTCATTGTATTTTTATTTATTTATTTTTTCACTGTGAATGATGGAGAGTCACTGAAAGGAAATTACCTGATTGAATTTGGATTTTAAATATATCACTCCGAAGGCATTCTGAAGGGTAAATTGGAGGATGCCATAACTGGAGACAGAGAAAATCCTTAAGATGCTGTTATAAAGGCTCAGAGAGAAATGTAAGGGCCTGGGCTAGCACAGTGCCAGGAGGGACCAAGCGAGAAAGGGACAGCATACATGTAAGATGTAAGTCAGCAGGTGTCAGGAAGTGAATGGGGATATGAGGTGGGCAGGGAGGACTCCAGGAAAACTCCTGGATTTCTCTTTCAGATGACTGGATGCATGATGCCTACGTAACAGGAAGGAAAATTTCTGGAAGAAAAAAATAATGTGTCTAGATAAAAGTTTCACAAAATTATTATTTGGAGGAGATAAAGCAGATAATAGTATCGACTCATTCAACAAATATTTTCATAGCCATTATCTGTAGAAAATAGTTGTTACCTAAAGCAGGTTAGCTCCTTATGCAAGCAAGCTATTAGACTGAGCCTTGAGTCTTTCAATTTAAGAAGAAATTTGATGTTATTTGGACGAAGTCTCTAAGAGCCTTAATGGTTCTCTAATTTCAGGAGATGGAGAGTTTCCCTTTTAGAACCTAGAGTCAACTACACTTAGGGTTCATCTTGAGGGAACCATACCTGTGGAGTTAATTAAGGTAAATAGGTTGGCAAGGACTTCAGCCAACTACTCAAGCAAGATCAAAATAATTCTGTCAGCAAAGATTTTCTTCTGGAGCTCCTTTCAGCCTTGAAAGACTGGACTTTTTTAGAGTTGATGAAAATAATGGATTCTGGCTATGGAGAATACTGGAGACAACAAAATGCAGAGATACAGAGTTGAAATTGAGATGATTTGTTTAGTACTCAATCCATGCAAGTGATTTTGAATTTCCTCATACTGAAGTGACACCAAAGAAGATATAGTCCCAAATCCATACGGTTGATGTCCCTGAGGTTGAGCACAAAATATTCCAGAATAGTTTATGTAATTTAATTTTTGGAAAGGATAAGTTGTTTTTAGAAGAACTGTAACTAAACGAGTCTTTGGATGACTTGATCTCTTGTTATATTTGAGATAAGATCTTGACAATATGGCCTGGAATTTTTTTTCTTTCTGATCTCTTTTGTGAAGCAAGAGATAAAAGAACTTCTTCTTGAATAGTCCAGCAACATAAGTACTACAACTGCAGTTTGTTAATATTATAGTTATTTTTTAAGACTTCCAGAATAGGGGGCGCTGTGGTGGCTCAGATGGTTAAGCATCTGCCTTTAGGTCATGATCCCGGGGTCCTGGGATCGAGCCCCACATCAGGCTCCCTGCTCAGTGGGGAGCCTGCTTCTCCCTCTCCCTCTGCCTCTCTCCCTGATCATGCTCTCTCTCTCTCTCTGTATCTCTGTGTCTCAAATGAATAAATAAAATCTTTAAAAAAAAAAGACTTCCAGAATAAAATGTGTGCTATAAATTCTTTGTTATCATAAATTTAGTTGCTCACTTCAGTATAACCGTATCCCTAAAATCTCACTGATTGAGTTATGTGTAGGGACAGATACAAGGACAATTTTGAAAGTTCAGATTAAGTTTAAGGGAAAAATATTTACTTTCCACCAGTCTAAAATATCCAACTCAAGGTTGTAGATAAGCTCCGAAGAGCTAATTCTTCAATCATCAATAATGCTGCCTCTGGTTGGAAATGTAAGTGAAAGTCCACAGATTTATCCCACAGCCTGCCATTTACCATTATTGGACTATGATTATAAATGAGTTTGACCAGATATTTTCCTCTTTGATTCAGACAGTTATTCCTGGAGAAGTGCCTTAAAAGGAAGAATCTGACAATTGCTGTTTTCTGATAGATGTAGCTCTGGTGGAACTTCTGCCAATCCTGGCATTCAAGTCCCCTGAAATTATGTCAGCTAACGCATACTTAGAAAACATAAAGTTCAGAAGGCTGCCAAATTACCGTATGATTTGAAGTATCAGTATGTACATTGTAGGAAAAACGTATGTGTTAAAACCCAAATCAGTCTTGCCAGGAGCTGGATTAGTCCATAAATTCCATAGCTTATAAATATGATTTTTACTCAGTGAGTGCCTTCTATGTGCTGGCCACCATGCGAGAAGTTTTCATGACAAAGTTTCTCCATTCATCTCTGCAACAATCCTTTGAAGTAGTCACTGTGGTCTCCCATTTAGAGATGAAGAAGAGCTAATGTCCAAGGTCATCTTTCTAGTAATTGTTGGAGCCAGGATTTAATCCAGGTCTTTTGACAATAAATCTACCCTTTTGGCATTATACCATTCTCCCTCCTAAAACTCCAATTTCAGGAAATCAAGCTTGGCGTGTCAGACTGAGTTCATCGTTTTCCTTCCCAATTTAGCTCCTTCTGTTGAAAACTCACCATCCCTCTGTCTCCTCTCCCCATGACCAATCAAATGTCAACTCCTCTGAATCCTATCTTCAAATTCCTTGTTATTCAGTGTGCTCCTTGGGCCCGCATCATTGGTACCACTTCGGATCTTGTTATAAATGCAACATCGCAGGCCCCACTCAAACCTACCAAACCAGAACCTGCATTTTTATAAGATCCCCAGTGATTCATACAATGAAGTTTGAAAAGTATGTCTCTAGGCTAAGTGGTCCCTCTCCATTCCTGCTACCAGCATTATTCATCAGGTTCTTAGTGTCTCTGATCCAGAGTGTTTAATAATCCCTTAACTGGTCTTCCTCACTTTGGGTATCTCCCTAATTCTTCACCACCCAATTCCTATTGGTAAACCACCAACACGTTGCACTTTTCTAAAGAAAAAATTGAGTCATTCACTCTCCTCCATCCCCTGGCTCAAAAACTTCCACTTGCTCCTCAGAGCCTATGAAAAATAATAATAATAGTTAACAATGACATACTTTGTGCCACATATTTTATAAGTCCTTTACATAAACTAACTCTTTTACTCCTTACATCAACTATGAAATTGGTACTATTATTACCTCTATTTTAGAGATGAGAAAACTGAGACTGAGCAAGGTTAAATAATTTGCCCAAGATCATGAAGCTAGTAAATAGTAGAAGCAGGATTAAGGCTCCCCCAAACTCCTTAGCCTGGCCTCATATGTCCTTCACAGTTACATTAAAAAGGAAGGGAGAGTTTTTGTCCAAGCATCCACTCTTTGCCAGAAACTTAGCTAGAAATGTCCATTTGACCACCCCTCACAACAACCCCACAGCAAGGTTTTGAGGTTATTATCCAATTTTTATAGATGAAACTAGGAATTAGAGAAAATTGAACCAAAGCTCAGTTAACTCCAGGCCAATATAATTTCCACTCTATAGCTCTACTATTCCTTCCACTTAGGATGTGTTCCCTACATCTCTGAGTGCCCAGATTTTACTATCTTTTAAGCCTAGTATAAATCTTACACACAAATTTTTCCCTTTTCCTCCAATTTGGAAGTACTCTTGCCCGCCTCTGAAAATTTAATATCTCTTTACCTCCTTTTTCCTTTGGTGCTACTTTGTATTTTTTTATGGTTATCTCTGTATATGTATAATGAGGTATATGCATGAACATTTTCAGAATACTGTACTCTACTTCCTTTCAGTAACTCTGATTATTGTTCCTGAAGTTTTAGAAGATTAATCTAAGGAGACAAATTAAATTAGAACCATGATATTGATAAAATTTAATATAAATTCATGAACAGAAAAAACTATGTGTGATCATTCGGAATTGAAATAAGAATTATTATCCTGGATAAGACAGAATTTGAGAAACAGGCAAAAATTTATATTTACTATTTAATCTCTTCCCATAAAATCAAGCAAATCCCTGTTATGTTTTGATTTTCATGCAAGATGTTTTCTGGATTTTCCACCAACTCATCAGTTATTTTCTGTCACTTTGCTTACATCTTTCATTCTATTTTATTTTTCCTGACAGCTTTCACCTGTTACAAACAATCCTTTCGGATAGCTCCATTCTGATAATAATTCCAAAATTACCTCAATATAATTCCAAACTTTTCTTACTACCTGACATCAAACATTCCCACAAATAGCCCACTTTAAATTAAAAGGGGTATGAAGGGTAAAGGAGAGAAGACTTGGCTTAAATATTCTTTTAAGGACTTCTCTTGTGGTAGTTCCTGCAACACTAAAAATCCATTGGCAAGTAAATTTAAAAGTTTACCAGCCCATGTTAATTATATTGGAATAAAAAAAAAAGTTTATCAGTCCATTATTTTTCCAGGATATATGTCACATACTAGATTGTCAACCAAATAATAAATTTTACACATTTTGCTATTCGTACTTATTTATCATTATTACTGATATCCAATAGAGAGCTTTAGAGTCTAGAGCTGAATGCAATTTTATAACTCAATAAGTATTAGCATACTGGCAGCAACCAAGAAACTTTCATTTCCTCTTTCACTGATGTTGACTCTCAAATCTAAATAAAGGTCAATCTTAATTATTCCAGTAATTCCTTTTTTTTAATGTACTTCAAAAAACAGAGCTCTGAAATGTATTTCTAAAGGTGTCCTAAGATATACTTTAAGAAGAGGATGTAGTATGCAGCTTTGACCTAAATCCTTTCCAGAAAGAGCATCTCAAAATGGTTTCCATGGAACACCTTCTAGGACAAATTGTAAGGTATTTATTTTAAGCCAAAGGAATCCCCAAAAGCCAAAAACAAACTTCAGATATATTGCATTTTTTTTCTATTCTGCTCAAAAGAGAATTGGAACTAAGTGAAAGTGTCACACACAGTGCCATGAACTCCAAAAAGCCTTGGAGTTTATATCATTTAATGGCACTAGAATATATATCCCATGAGAGGAGGCACCTTGACTTTTTTTGTTCACTGCAGATTGTCCAGCATCTAGCACAATGCCTACAATTTAATACTTGCCTAATAAACACTTGTTGAGTAAATGAACAAATTCCCTTCATTTCACAGATGAGGAAATTGGAAGCCAAGCAGTCAAATGACCTAACCAAAGTCACACAGTAACTTTGAAGCTGTCCCAGCACTAGAATTTCAGGCTACATCCCTCATCTGGTAACATTTCCACTGGTTGCAACATAAGCAAATGCAGGTATCAGGTTGGGAGAGAAATGAATGAAAATATGAAAATAAAATAGAAGCCTGGAGACTTTTTTCAAATATCTCATCAGAAGCCAAAAATAAAATTGTAATTATAAATAGCATTGGGAAAGGAATAATAAAAAACAAAAATTTTTAATTAAAACTCTTCCAAAAGCAAACAAGCAAACAAAAACCCCACCTGTCTGATTGATGGCCAAAACAGCAATTACAAAAAATCAGTTTTTAATAATAGAAAAGTAGTCCATATAAGGAAAACAAGGAAGCTAACAAACATAGCCTGTTAACTATAAAACTGAAAACTAGACCAAATATAATTTGAGAAATACTTTGAAAATGACTCCAAAGGCAATAAAACACTTTTTATAACACATTAAAAAAGTACTGGGCTGAAGAACCTGAATAACAAAAAAAGGTACACTTATCAAAAGATCAGATAGCAAACTGGGTAAATGAATCACTTTCCTTGGTCTTCTGGGGGAAAAATGCCAGAAGGGAGGTTCATGCATCATAAATATCTTTTGAAACATACAAGTCAGGTCTAGTATATCAAATAGTGGCAAATGTCAATGAGTGAGCAGGAAAGGGGCAAAGAGGTTTCAGTGTATGTAAAGTACATAATTATGCAACTGAGGAGATAAAGCTACTCTCAAACCTCTATCAGGACACCACACCTACCCAGAAAAGGACACAGAAATTCCCTGAAGGGTACTGCCTCAATGTGATACTGCAGCCAAAAATTCTACTAAAATACTACTAAAGAGAATCAAGTAGAGGAAACCAGGCAAGAAACTCATCTATTTCTATTAAAAACTGCGATTTATCCATGCTGGAAGAAAACAAACATTTCTGACACTGGTGTTAAGATTATTATAACAGGCAGTGTCTGTTGGTTCAGTTAAGCATCTGACTTAGGCTCAGGTCATGATCTCAGCGTCTTGGGATGGAGCCCTGCATCAGGCTCCATGATAAGCAGGGAGTCTGCTTTTCCCTCTCCCTCTGTCCCTCCCCTCCACTCATGCTTTCTCTCTCTCTCTCTCTCTCTCAGATAAATAAATAAATAAATTTTTTTTAAAAAGAATGATATAATAGAACTGGACTGGAAAAAGAAAAAAAAAAGAGGTATTCATGGTCAAGGAAACTATGGAACTAAGATAGACTATCAAGGCAAAGTTCAGGCTCTTGAGACTTGTACTTAACCTAGGAATTCCATAATCTCTCTGGGCAGTCTACTCCAGTATGTACATGTGGCTACCATTTTACTAAGCACTTCATCATGTGCCAAGCATTGTGCTAATCAATTTATATCCATTAAATTCATAATAAATTTATATCTCAAATTCATAACTCATTTAAACTTCAAACTAATATGAATATGGAAGTATTATTATCCCCACTTTATAGATAAATAGACTGAGGTTTAGATAGATTAAAAATTTGTCCTTTTCACACCACAGATAAGAACCTGGATATGAACTGTGACTGGTCAGACTTCCATATCAAGGTTTTATCCAAACTGCCCTCAGCAGTTTTCCAAAGCAACACCAGGTCTCCCACAGCAGACCTGCACAAACCTTGCTAACCTCATGTAGCCTGTTCCTGTGCTCTCCTGCAGATGTCCCCATCCAGTGTGCCCTTGGCAGGAGCCCATCCAAAGTGGTTCCACAAGTATGGCAGTGTGCAAGTAGCCCCAGCAGGAGCCACCACCACTCCAAAATGAGGGGAAGATAACCACTCACACCAGTTTGACTGTAGCTCCAGCAGTGGGCCGGAAGCAGACATCTAGTCTGACAACAGGCCCCACCTACCAACAAAACTCTCCCATGGGACAACACAGTGAGAGCACCCTGCAGGTTGGTGCAACCACAGTTCTGGAAAACACCTGGTCTGACCCAACTCAAGCCCAGGGTCGACCCAGATGCCCACTAACAACCCAAGGACCAAACACTGTCCATAACAGGCAATGAGAGCCATTGCAGAACACTGGACTGAAGGCAGATGCAGCTCAGCCACAATGGTAGGGTGCATGTACCACATATAGACGACATCCCTGAAGCTCCAGGCTCTGGTGAACAGGGGACATTGCACTACAGGGCACCAAAGGACCTCTTCTCCACAAGTCCACTACTTGCAAAAGCAGGAGATGTATCTGACTTTCCTAACACATAAAACAGACACAGAGAGT
The DNA here is from genome assembly GCF_037043125.1 of Eumetopias jubatus. Taxonomy (NCBI): domain Eukaryota; kingdom Metazoa; phylum Chordata; class Mammalia; order Carnivora; family Otariidae; genus Eumetopias; species Eumetopias jubatus. Next base: position 63,338,386 of record NW_028274821.1, read on the forward strand.
TAGACAAACTGAGGAGACAGAGGAAAATGTTCCAAATGAAAGAACAGGACAAAATCACAGCAAGAAAGCTAAAGGAAACAGAGGTAAGTAATATGCCTGATAGGGAATTTAAAGTAATGGTCATAAAGATAATCACTGGACTTGAGAAGAGTGGAGGACCTCAGTGAGACCCTTAACAAAAAGAAAGAAAACATAAAAAAGAACCGATCAAGGGTGACTGGGTGGCTCAGTCAATTAAGAGTCTGACTCTTGGTTTTGGTTCAGGTCATGATCTCAGGGTTGTCAGGCTCCATGCTCAATGGGGAGTCTGCTTGAGATTCTCTCTCTCCCTCTCCCTCTGCACCTCCCCCCACTTGCATCCTCTCTCTCTCTCTAAAAAAAAAAAATCAGAGATGAAGAACTCAATAGTGGAAATCAAAAATACACTAAAGGGAATAAATAGTAGACTACAGGAAGCAGAAAAATGGATCAGCAACCTGAAGAACAGAGTAATGGAAAACAATGCAGCTGAACAGGAGAAAGAAAAAAGATTAATAATAAAAAAAAAAGAATAGATTAAGGGAATTCAGCAACACCATCAAATGTAAAAACATTCACATTATAGGGATCCAGGAAAGAGAAAGGAGGGGGGATGGAGAAAATGTATTTGAAGAAATAATAGCTGAAAACTTCCCAAATCTGGGAAAGGAAATGTATATGGAAATGGAAATGTATACAAAGCCAAGGTAGCAATATTTATATTGGACAAAATAGACTTTAAAACAAAGAATATATGAAGAGACAAAAGAAAGACACTACATAATCATAAAAGAGAACAATCCAACAAGAAGAGATAACAATTGTAAATATGCACCCAACATGGGAGAACCCAAATACATAAAGCACCTATTACCAAACATGAAGGAAGTAATTGATAGAAATACAATAATAGTAGGGGACTTTAATACCCTCTTACATCAACGCATAGATCATTCAAACAGAAAATCAACAAGCAAAGAGTGGCTTTGAATGACACATTGCACCAGATGGATCTAACAGATATAGTGAGATCATTCCATCCTACAACAGTAGTATATACATTCTTTTCAAGTACACATGGAACATTCTCCAGAATAGATCACATGTTAGGCCAAAAAACAAGTCTCAACAAACTCAAAAAGGTTGAATTCATACCATGTATCTTCTCCAATCACACCATTATGAAACTAGAAATCAACCACAGAAAAAATCTGGAAAGAACACAAATACATGGAGGCTGGGGCACCTGGGTATCTCAGTCAGTTAAGCATCTGTCTTCGGCTCAGGTCATGATCTGAGGGCCCTGGGATCGAGCCCCATGTCGGCTCTCTGCTCAATAGGGTCTCTTCTCCCTCTCCCTCTGCCCTTCTCCCCTGCTTATGTGCTCTCTTTCTCAAATAAATAAATAAAATCTTTTTTAAAAAATATATGGAGGTTAAATAACATGCTACTAAACAATGAATGGATCAACCAAGAAATCAAAGAGAAAAAAAATACATGGAGACGAATGAAAATGAAAACTCAAAGGTCCAAAATCCCTGGGATGCAACAAAAGCAACAGCTTATAGCAATACAGGCCTACCTCCACAAGCAAGAAAAATCTCAAAGACCCTTACACCTAAATAATCCTAACCTTATACCTAAAGGAGCTACAAAAAGAACAAACAAACCCAAAACCAGTAGAAGAAAGGAAATAATACAGATTAGAGCAGAAATAAACAAAATAGAAACTAAAGAAACAGTAAAAGGGGTCAATGAAAACAGGAGCTGATTCTTTGAAAAAAATCAACAAAATTGATAAACGTTTAGCCAGACTCACGAAAGAAAGAAAGAAAGAAAGAAAGAAAAGAAAAAGGAAGGAAGGAAGCAAGCAAGTGGGCTCAAATAAAATCAGAAATGAGAGAGGAGAAATAACAACTGACACCACAGAAATAAAAAGGATTTTAAGAGAATATTATGAAAAACTATATGCCAACAAATTGGACAACCTAGAAGAAATGGATAAATTCCTAGAAACATATAACCCTCCAAAACTGAATCCAGAAGAATAAACAATTTGAACAAACTGATTACCAGCAATGACATTGAATCGGTGATCAAAAAACTCCCAACAAACAAAAGTCCAGGACCAGATGACTTCACAGGTGAATTCTACCAAATATTTAAAGAAGAGATAAGACCTATTCTTCTCAAATTATCCCCAAAAATAGAAGAAGAAAGAAAGTTTCCAAATTCATTTTATGAGGCTAGCATTACCCTGATACCAAAACAAGATAAAGTCACAACTAAAAAAAGAGAACTACAGACCAATATCTCTGATGAACATAGATGCAAAAATCCTCAACAAAATATTAACAAACTGAATCCCACAATACACTAAAAAACTCATTTACCACAATCAAGTGGGATTTATTCCTGCGTTGCAAGTGTGGCTCAATATTTGCAAATCAATCAATTTGAAACACCACATTAACAAGAAAAATGATAAAAACCATATGATCATTTCAAAAGATGCAGAAAAAACATTTGACAAAGCACAACATCCATTCATGATAAAAACACTCAACAAAGTAGGTTTTGAGGGAACATACCTCAAATAATAAAGGCCATATCTGAAAAACCCACAGCTAACATCATCCTTAATGGGGAAAAACTGAGAGTTTTTCCCATAAGATCAGAAACAAGACAAGGATGTCCACTCTCACCACTTTTATTCAGCATAGTACTGGAAGTCCTAGCCACAGCAATCAAACAAGAAGAAGAAATAAAAGGCATCCAAACTGGTAAGGAAGAAGTAAAACTTTCACTATTTGCAGATGACATGATACTATATATAGAAAACCCTATATGGTGAATAACATAACATAATAAAATAAAATTTAAAACAAAAAAATAGTTTAAATATTCTTGCCATTAAAAAAAAAAAAAAGAAAACCCTAAAGGCTCCACCAAAAAGCTACTAGAACTGATAAATGAATTCAGTAAAGTTGTGGGATACAAAATCAATATACAGAAATCTGTTGCATTTCTATATACTAATAATGAAGCACCAGACAGAGAAATTAAGAAAACAATCCCATTTACAATTATACCAAAAATAATAAAATACCTAATAATAAACTTAACCAAGGAGGTGAAAGACTCTGAAAACTATAAAACATTGATGAAAGAGATTGAAGATAACACAAAGAAATGGAAAGACATTCTATGATCATGGATAGGAAGAAAAAAATACTGTTAAAATATCTATAGAACCCAAAGCAATCTACACCAAAATACCAATAGCATTTTTCACAGAATTAGAACAAATAATCCTAAAATTTGTATGGAACCATGAAAGACCCCAACTAGCCAAAGCAATCTTGAAAAAGAAGAACAAAACACAATCCTGGATTTCAAGATATACTGCAAAGCGGTAGTAATCAAAACAGTATGTACTAGAACAAAAATAGATACATAGATCAATAAAAGAGAATAGAGAGCCCAGAAATAAACCCATGATCATATGGTCAATTAATCTATGACAAAGGAAGCAAAAATATACAATGGGAAAAAGTCTCTTCAACAAATGGTGTGGGGAACACTGGACAGCTACATGCAAAAGAATGAAACTGGACCACTTTCTAACACCATAACAAAAATAAACTCAACTGGACCACTTTCTAACACCATATACAAAAATATATTCAAAATGGGTTAAAGACCTAAATGTGAGACTGAAACCATAAAAATTTTTACAAGAGAGCACAGGCAATAGTTTCTTTGAAATCAGTTGTAGCAACATTTTTCTAGATATGTCTCCAGAGGCAATGGAAACAAAAGCAAAAATACACTATTAGGACTACATCAAAATAAAAAGCAAAAGAAAACAAAGCTTCTACAAAAGAAACAGCAAAGGAAACAACCAATAAAACTAAAGACCATCTACTGAATGGGAGAAGATATTTTCAAATGATGTATCTGATAAGGTGTTAGTGTCCAAAATATATAAAGAACTTATACTACTCAACACCAAAAAAAAAAAAAAAACAAAAATAACCCAATTAAAAACGGGTAGAAGGCAGGTCACCTGGGTGGCTCAGTCAGTCGAGTGTCTGACATCTTGATCTCCACTCAGGTCTTGATCTCGGGGTCATGAGTTGAAGCCCCAGGTTGGGCTCCACACTGGGCATGGAGCCTACCCCCCCAAAAAAGGGGGGGTGCAGAAAACATGAACAGAAATTTCTCCACTGAAGACATCCAGATGGCCAATAGGCACACGAAAAGATACTCAGTATCATTAATCATCAGAAAAATAGAAATAAGCCACAATGAGATATCACCTCACACCTGTCAGAATGACTAAAATCAAAAACACAAGAAACAACAAGAGTTGGTGAGGATATAGAGAAAAAAGAACCCTCATGCACTGTTGGTGGGAATGCAAACTGGTGCGGCCACTGTCAAACACACTTTGGAAGTTCCTCAAAAAATTAAAAATAGAATTAACATACGATCCAGTAATTCTACTACTGAGATTTACCCAAAGAATATGAAAACACTAATTTGAAAAGATATGTGCACCTCTATGTTTGTTGCAGCATTATTTACAATAGCCAAAATATGGAAGCAGCCCAAGTGTCCATCAATAAATGAATGGATAAAGAACATGTGGTATAGGGGCGCCTGGGTGGCTCAGTTGGTTAAGCATCTGACTCTTAGATTTCAGCTCAGGTCATGATCTCAGAGTCATGAGATTGAGCCCTGTGCCCTGTGCCAGATTCTCTCTCTCCCTCTTGATCTCTCCCTCTTCCCTTCCCCCCACTGCTCACGCTCTCTCTCTTTCAAAAAAAAAAAAGATGTGATATATATTTATATATATAATATATATATATATTACTCAGTCATGAAAAAGAATGAAATCTTGCCAATTGCAACAACATGAATGGATCTAGATGGTATAATGCTAAATGAAATAAGCCAGAGAAAGACAAATACCATCTGATTTCACTCATATGTGGAATTTAAGAAACAAAATAAATGAACAAAGAAAAAAGGAAACATACAAATAATACATTATACGTTAGTAAATTTTAATTAAAATTATTAAAATAATTATTAAAATAAATTTTAATTAAAAATAAATAATAATAAAAAGAAAAAAGGAACAAACAAACAAAAAAACCCAGACTCCTAAATATAGAGAACAAACTGATGGTTACCAGGGGAAAGGTAGGTGGGGGATGGGTGAAATAGGTGAAGGGGATTAAGGGTACACTTATGGTCATGAGCACTGAGTAATGTGTAGAATTGTTGAATTGTACACCTGAAATTAATATAACACTGTATGTTAATTATATTGGAATTAAAAATTAATTAAATTAATTAATTAAAAAATATATTTTAACCACCATGTTATATTGCCTTCCCCAACCTTAATCCTACCCATTCATTTTTCCCCTTTGGGCGTGGCTGAATTGGTTTGCCTGAATCACACCATGATATAACAAATTAAGCAGCTCTAATTCTAAATACAAGCAGGAGGAACTGTGCCTTCCTTGACTTTGTGTCTCCAAAGCCTGACCATTCATTGCCTTATACAATGTTCATTAGGTGTTTGGTAAATTGAAATGAGTTGGATAGAAATAATGCATATTGTAGTCTTACAGCAACTTCCTGTGTCTGGGTACACAAAGTCTGTGCTACAAAAATTGAGGCTTAAAGGACTGTAAGAGATAAAGGTCAGACTTTTCTACAATGGATACATTGACTCTGACATAAACAGGCAGCCGTAGTAGTAGTGGTGGTAGTAGTAGTAGTGGTGGTGGTGGTGGTGGCAGTAGTAGTAGTAGTAGTGGTGGTGGTGGTGGTGGTAGTAGTAGCAGTGGTGGTGGTAGTAGTAGTGGTAGTAGTAGCAGTGGTGGTGGTGGTGGTGGCAGTAGTAGTAGTAGTAGTGGTGGTGGTGGTGGTGGTAGTAGTAGTAGTGGTGGTAGTAGTAGTAGTAGTAGTAGTAGAACAGGATCAGTGGTCACAAAAAAACAGTGCACTGGGCAGAGTTTCAGGTTGCAAACAATAAAGCCAACCCTGGCTAATTACTAAGAAAAAATGAACTGATTAAAAGCTACTGGACAATTCATAGAATCAACACAAAGACTGAAGAAGTAGGCTCAAAATATTAGCAGAAGCCAGGAAAATATAGGTAATCAGAACTACTGCCAAAGGCACATGCTGGGAAGAGCCTGGTTAGGTGCTAAGCCATCACCACTGAATGTTGGATGGGCACCACCTGCAGCTTAGGGAACTCTGCTAAAAGTGCAGACACAACCACAGCTGGATGCTGGATGCCACGGGCACCATCCACCACCACAAGAAATTCTAAACTGACCCTGCTTTTTTAGGTAACTCACCACATTCCAGTTCTTAGGCAGGAGACTCTATTACAACTGAAGCTAGCCAGCCTAAACTCAAGCTGTAAGGAAGAAAACAAACACTGACTTTTTGGCTTCAACTTTGGGGTGAACTCTGCTTCTCCCCAAATCTCAAACAAGATTCCAAAAACATAGGAAGTGAATTTGAATGTGGGTGACCACAATAAAAAAAAAAAGATATGTATTTACTGTAAAATTATAATCTGAGAAAGGGATCTAGAACCAGATTAGGACTGCCCTCCCAGCTAAGGGGGTCTCCAAAATCTAGTAAGGGGGACAAACAAAAAACAAACAAACTGACCAAAATCTAGTAAGGAGTAACTACACCTCCAAGTGAACTGTTTCTCAAGTGGAAAAGGGAGCATGAACTGTATCAGCGCTGAAGACGGTCATTACCACAGAGGTCCCATGAAGGGAGGCACATTTCCTACATCATAGACTGGCAATTATGGCTTCCCTCCCTTCAAAGTCCCTGAAGTTATGACATGCCTGTGGCCATCATTTCCTGCCACCCCTGTTACAGACATTTGCTGATTACTTCCTCCTAGGCTGCAGTGAAGCTTCTGATGCCCTTCATAATAATGGTGATGGTTACATTCACTGAGGATCCAGAGCTGTGCTAAAGGCTTTACATGTTCTAAGTCATTCTATTTTCACAAAAACCCTATGAAGTAGGTACCGTGATTACACTCATTTTAGGCATGAAGAAAATAAGGCAGAGAGCTAACTTACCTAAGGACACACAAAAGCCAGCAGTACCAAGGCTGGAACCAGGCAGTCTGGCTACAGAACCTGTCCTCTTCACCACCTCCATTTTGAGAGAATTTCCAGCAAGCCCTACTGGACTGCTGCTTTATATCATTTATTTCCTTGATCAGATCAACCACTCCAGAAAATGAGCATTTTACACATCCAGCATAATACCGACATGTCCACTTCCACACTTTTATCAGTCCCTGTGCATCAAATCTCTTTATCAGAATGAGACAGTGGAAACAACATTGGAAAGAGAAAGAACACAGTAGAAAGAACAAGCAAACAGGGTGGGGAGTCCCACTCACAGGCTCTAGCTGTGAGCCTTTGATGGATCTCAATATGCTGCACTCCATCCCAGTTAAAGGAACCTTATTACCATAGTGGTCAGAACTGCAATAAATGTATGTATACACTTTGTACATACCACACATATACTATGTATATACTTCTTTGTTTCCATTGCATTCTGTGGTCTGGATGTCCCTGTTCATTTCAGAGCCAGGAAAGCTCAGACTCTTCCTCCTGCCCACAATTCCCAGGCAAACTTCTGTTTCTCATTCTTTGTTACCTTCTTTCAGGAAGTAGCCATCCTCAGTTTAAAAAAACCAAAAACATTCCATCCATGATCCCTCTCTATGAAGATTACATATTTCAGGCAGGAATCAATCAGGAAAACAGGACCATTCTAAGTATTAAAGGAGAAAGAATTCAATGCAGAGAATTCTTTATACAAGTAACAGAAGAGCCCCTAAGTCAAAAAGCACAGTGAAGCAACTCAAGAGCTTCCCAACAAGAAGCCACTACCACCTCTAGGCTGGAGGGACAAAAGAAGGAGGTAGTGATATGGGTTCCCAGAGTTTAGGGTCCCTGGGAAAATCAGAGACCATGGCAGGCATGGCTGATGGGAACTAAAGTCACAGAGAAGACTGTAGCTACTGCTGAAGATGCTGACCATGTCCCAGAAGAGGAGAAACCCCCTGGGCTCTCCTTTTTTCTTGCTCTTGTCCTGTCTCTGCCTCCCATGCTGTAACCCAGCTGACAGAGGTGCCTGAGAAAAGATCCTGCCAGGTCAGCCCCATTGTGACACAGAGTAAATCAGGGGAAAAGCCAAGGAATGGATCTGAGAGCAAACAGACCATGGACAGCACATGCTTCAGGATTCAAAACACATTTGTTAGAGGATTATTTAATTTCTAAAACTAAATGAATTTATATGTATTAATGAATACATAGTATTTTTATATAAAAATATTTCTCAGTGGGCACCTGGGTGGAACAGTCGGTTAAGCACCAGACTCTTGGTTTCGGAGCAGGTGGTGATCTCAGGATTGTGAGATCGAGCCCCGCATCCCTCTGTGCTCAAAAGGGAGTCTGCTTGAGATTCTTTCTCTCCCTCTCCCTTTGCCCCCACCCCATGCTCTCTATGTCTATCTCTCAAATAAACAAATCTTTAAAAAAATATATTTCTGAGATAATAATCACTATTTCAAATCAGCAATGTTTGAGGCAGCCCTAAATATTATTTGTAATTTATTATGTGGTGGTAACACATTTATGTTCAAGCTGGTTGTTTAATGAACCAGCTTTTGTATAATCCATTTAGTAATATATAATCAGTTCTCATTAATATATTCGATGTCCTCTTTTTTCCATTTTGCTATTTATTTTTTCCAATATCTTAGCATGAAAACTTTCAACTATAGAGAAAAGTTGAAAAAACTCTACAGTGAACATCCATACACATACCTACTGGATTTTATAATTAACATTTTGCCATGGTTGCTTTATCACATATCTACCCATCTTTGCATCCCTCTACCCATCCATCAATCTATCTTATTTTTTTTTCGTTTTAAAGTTTTTATGTCAATTCCAGTTAACATACAGTGTTATATTATTTTCAGGTGTAAAATTCAGTGATTCAACAATTCTATACATCACCCAGAGCTCATCACAAGTGCACTCCCTAATCCCCATCACCTATTAAACCCATTCTCCCACCCACCTCCCCTCTGTAACCATCAGTTTGTTTTCTACAGTTGAGTCTGTTTCCTGATTTGTCTCTCTCTCTCTTTTTTTTGCCTTTGCTCATTTGTTTTGTTTCTTAAATTCCATATATGAGTGAGATCATATGGTATTTGTCTTTCTCTGACTTACTTATTTCACTTATTATAATCTCTAGCTCTATCCATGTTATTGCAAATGGCAAGATTTTATTCCTTTTTATAGTCTATTAATATATATACATATATACACAATGGAATATTATTCAGCCATAAACATATATACAGCCATATGCATATATATGTATATATATGCCACTTCTTCTGTATCCATTCATTAACTGATGGACGCTTGGGCTGCTTCCATAATTTGGCTACTGTGAATAATGCTGCTATGAATATAGAGGTGCATGTATCCCTTTGAATTAGTGTTTTGTATTCTTTGGGTAAATACCCAGTAGTGTGATTGCTGAATCATAAGGTAGTTCTATTTTTAAATTTTTGAGGAACCTCTATACTGTTTTCCACAGTGGCTTCACCAGTTTGCTTTTCTACCTACAGTGCATGAGGGTTCCTTTTTCTCCACATCCTCACCAACACCTATTGTTTCTTGTGCTGTTGATTTCAGCCATTCTGACAGGTGTGAGGTGATATCTCATTTTAGTTTTGAATTGCATTTCCCTGATGGTAAGTGATGATGAACATCTTTTCATGTATCTGTTGGCCATCTGGATGTCTTCTTTGGAGAAATGTCTGTGCATGTCTTCTGCCCATTCTTTAATTGGATTATTTGGGGGTTTTTTTGTTGTTTTTTGGTATTGAGCAGAATAAGTCCTTTATATATTTTGGATACTAACCTTTTATTGGATATGTCATTTGCAAATATCTTCCCAGTTTCTTTTGCATGTTGCTGTCCAGTTTTCCCAACACGACTTGTTGAAAGGACTGTCTTTTTCCCATTGGATATTCTCTCCTGCTTTGTTGAAGATTAATTGATCATATAGTTATGGGTTTATTTCTGGGTTTTCTATTCTGTTCCATTGATCTATGTGCCTATTCTTGTGCTGGTACCACTCTGTTTTGATAACTACAACTTTGTAGTACATCTTGAAGTCTGGAATTGTGATGTCTCCAGCTTTGCTTTTCTTTTTCAAGATTGCTTTTGCTAGTTGGGGTCTTTTGTGGTTCTATACAAATTTTAGGATTATTTATTCTAATTCTGTGACAAATGCTGTTGGTATTTTTATAGGGATTGCATTAAATGCGTAGATTGCTTTGAGTTCTATAGACATTTTAACAGTATTTGTTCTTCCTCTCCATGATCATAGAATATCTTTCCATTTCTTTGTGTCATCTTCAGTTTCTTTCATCAGTGTTTTCAGTTTTTCACAGTATAGGTCTTCCACCTCTTTGGTTATATTCCTAGGCATCTTATTATTTTTGGTGTAATTGTAAATGGGATTGTTTTCTTAATTTCTCTTTCTGGTGCTTCATTATTAGTGTATAGAAATGCAATAGATTTCTGTATATTGATTTTGTATCCTGTGATTTTACTGAATTCATTTATCAGTTCTAGTAGCTTTTTGGTGGAGCCTTTAGGGTTTTCTATATATAGTATCATGTCATCTGCAAATAGTGAAAGTTTTACTTCTTCCTTACCAATTTGGATGCCTTTTATTTCTTCTTCTTGTTTGTTTGCTGTGGCTAGGACTTCTAGTACTATGCTGAATAAAAGTGGTGAGAGTGGACATCCTTGTCTTGTTTCTGATCTTATGGGGAAACCTCTCAGTTTTTCCCCATTAAGGATGATGTTAGCTGTGGATTTTTCATATATGGCCTTTATTATTTGAGGTATGTTCCCTCAAAACCTACTTTGTTGAGTGTTTTTATCATGAATGGATGTTGTACTTTGTCAAATGCTTTTTCTTCATCTATTGAAATAATCATACGGTTCTTGTCCTTTCTCTTATTGATGTGATGTATCATGTTGATTGATTTGCACATACTGAGCCACACTTGCAATGCAGGAATAAATCCCTCTTGATCATGGTGAATGATTTTTTTAAATGTATTGTTGGATTAGATTTGCTAACATTTTGTTGAGAATTTTTGCATCAGTGTTCATCAGGGATATTGGCCTGTAGTTCTTTTTTAGTGTCTTTTTTTTTTTAATATTTTATTTATTTGACAGGGAGAGAGAGAGGACAAGCACAAGCAGGGGGAGTGTCAGAGGGAGACGGAAAAGCAGGCCCCCCACCAAGCAGGAAGCCCAATGCGGGGCTCAATCCCAGGACCCTGGAATCATGATGTGAGCTGAAGGCAGATGCTTAAACAACCAAGCCACCCAGGAGCGTTTTGGTGGTGTCTATCTCATTTCGGTATCAGGGTAATGCTAGCCTCATAAATGAATTTGGAAGTTTTCCTCCCTTTCTATTTTTTGGAATAGTTTGAGAAGAATAGGTATTAACTCTTCTTTAAATGTTTGGTAGAATTCACCTGTGAAGGCATTCAATCCTGGACTTTTGTTTGTTGGGAGTTTTTTGATTACTGATTCAATTTCTTTTTTTAATGTTTTATTTATTTATTTGAGAGAGAGAGAGAGCACAAGGAGGGTGAGTGGCAGAGGGAGAAGGAGAAGCAGGCTCCCTGTTGAGCAGGGATCCTGTCGTGGGGCTGAATCCCAGGACCCCAGGATCTCAACCAGAGCCAAAGGCAGATGCCTAACCAACTGAGCCACCCAGGTACTGCAACTGATTCAATTTCTCTGCTGGTTATCAGTATGTTAAAGTTTTCTATTTCTTCCTGTTTCAGTTTTGGTAATTTATATGTTTCTAGGAATTTATCCATTTCTTCTACATTGTCCAATACAGTTTTTCATAATATTCTCTTACAATTGTATTTCTATGCTATTGATTGTATTTCTGTTCTCTCATTTTGTGATTTCATTTATTTGAGTACTTTTCTTTTTGATAAGTCTGGCTATAGGTGTATCAATTTCATTTTTTTTTTCAAAAAACCAGCTCCTGGTTTCATTCATCTTTTCTATTGTTTTTTTGTTGTTGTTGTTGTCTAGTTTCTACATCATTTATTTCTGCTCTAATATTTATTATTTCCTTCCTTCTGCTGGTTTTAGGTTTTGTTTGTTGTTCATTTTGTAGCTCCTTTGGGTGTAAGGTTATGTTGTTTATTTGGTATTTTTCTTGCTTCTTGAGCTAGGCCTATATTGCTATAAACTTCCCTCTTAAAACCACTTTTGCTGCATCCCAAAGTTTTAGACCATTGTGTTTTCATTTTCATTTGTTTCCATGTACATTTTTATTTCTTCTTTTATTTACTGGCTGACTCATTCATTGTTTAATAGCATGTTATTTACCTCCATGTACTTGTGGTCTTTCCAGATTTTTTCTTGACTTGTACTTTCATAATGCTGTCATCAGAAAACATGCATGGTGTGACTTCAGTCTTCTCGAATCTGTTCAGGCTTGTTTTGTGGGCTAATATGTGATCTATTCTGGAGAATGTTCCATGTGCACTTGAAAAGAATATGTAGTCTGCTGTTTTAGGATGGAATGTTCTGAATATATCTGTTAAATTCATCTGGTCCTGTGTGTCATTCAAAGCCACTGTTTCCTTGCTGATTTTCTGTTTAGATGATCTGTTCATTGATGTAAATGGGATTTTAAAGTCCCCTACTATTATTGTATTATTATTTGATTAGTTCCTTTATGCTTATTACTAACTGTTTTATGTATTCGGGTGCTCCTATGCTGGGTGCATAAATATTTTACAATTTTTATATCTTCTTGTTGGATTGTCCCCTTTATTATCATAGTGTTCTTCTTTGTTTCTTGTTGCAGTCTTTGTTTTTAAGTCTACTTTGTTCAATATAAATATTGCTAAGTATTGCCTCTCCAGCTTTCTTTTGACATCCATTTGCATGATAAATGTTTCTCCATCTCCTCACTTCCAATCTACAGATTTCTTTAGGTCTAAAATGAGTCTCTTGTAGGCAGCATACAGATGGGTCATTTTTTTTTTTATCCACTCTGTCACCTTATGTCTTTTGATTGGAGTTTTTAGTCCATTTACATTCAAAGTCATTACTGGTGGATATGTATTAATTGTCATTTTATTATTTGTTTTGTAGTTATTTTTGAAGATTTTCTCTGATACTTTCCTGTCTTTCATGGTTTGCTGATTTTCTTTAGTGATATATTTGGATTTCTTTCTCTTTATTCTCTGCATACTTATTAGTGGATTTTGATATATGGTTACCATTAGGTTTGTATATAAGCTCTTTTACATATAATAGTCTACATTAAGTTGATGGTCATTTAAGTTTGAACCTATTCTTTACTTCTCCCCACATTTAGGTATATTTTGTTACATTTTACATCCTTTTATTTTGGGGGTTCCTCGACTGATATTTTACAGAAATGTTCATTTTTATTGCCATTGTGTTTCCTATCTTCATACTGTCATTTTTTGTCTTTCCTTTCCACTCAAAGAATCCCCTTTAATATTTTTTGCGGGGCTGGTTTAGTGATCATGAACTCCTGTAGTTTTTGTTTGTCTGGGAAACTCTTTATCTCTCCTTCTATTCTGAATGATAGTCTTGCTGGATAGAGTATTCTTGGCTGCAGATTTTTCCCATTCAGCCCTTTGAATGTATCATTCCCCTCTCTTCTTGCTTGGAAAGTTTCTGCTGAAAAATCTCCTGCTAGCCTTTTTTGTTTTCCCTTGTAAGTTACTATCTTCTTTTGTCTTGCTGTTTTAAAATTTTCTTTTCTTTTCTTTTTTTTAAGTAGGCTCTACACCCTGAGATCAAGACCTGAGCTGAGATCGAGTTGGGTGCCTAACCAACTGAGCCACCTAGGTGCCTCTAAAATTTTTTTTATCAGTATATTTTGCCAATTTAATTAGAATATGTCTTGGTGAGGATCTGCTTTTATCAACTCTGATGGGACTTTTCTGTGCCTCCTAGATCTGGAGGCACAGATCTCCTGTTTCCTTCTCCAGATTTCGGAGGTTCTCAGCTATTATTTCGTCAAATAAATTTTCTGCCCCATTTTCTCTCTCTTTTTCTGGGCCTCCTATAATACAAATGTTCCTACATTTGATGGAGTCACTGAGTTCCCTAAGTCTATTCTTGTTTTGAATTACTCTTTTTTTTCTCTCTTTTGTTCAGTTTGATTACTTTCCATAACTCTGTGTTCTAGGTCACTAATTTGTTCCTCTGCTTCTTCCATTCTGCTGTTCATTCCATCAAGTATGTTTCTCATTTTCTTTATTGTACCCTTTTTCTCTGCTATATTATTCCTTACCTCCAGGCTTTAAGCCCTCCTGGTCGCCAGAAGTCACAAAATTTGGCACCTCTCACCTTCCAAGCAATTGCTATGGGGAATCATTTTCTCTGTGTTCCCCTATGCGTTAGTCTATCTCTCACCCTTCTCCATGACCATGGCTCCTTTCTGCAGCAGCCATGATCTGTTTCTCTCCCCAAATCATCTCCAAACTTCCTACTTTCTTCGATGTGGCCTCTTCTCTACCTTTAGTTGTGGAGTTTGTTCTGCCAGTCTTCAGGTCAATTTCTGGGGTTTTTAGGATGATTTGATAGTCATCTAGTTGTATTTGTGGGACAAGGTGGGACTAGGGTCCTCCTACTCTGCCGCCATCTTCCTAACCCCCCTCTATCTTATTTTTTAATGCATTTCAAAGTAATTTGCAATATCAGAACACTTCCCCCAAAATACTTTGGCATACACATCATTAACTAGAGCTTAATATTTGTTTGCAGTTCTTTTTGAGATAAAATTTATGTAGAGTGAAATGCAAAAATATTGTGATAGTTGATGAATCTGACAAATGTGTACCTGTGAATCCCAACCCCTATCAAGTTATAGAATATTACTGTTAACCCAAGAAGTTCCCTTTGTTCTTTCCCTGTCAACCCCAGCCCAAACTCCCCTAGAGGCAACCACGGTATAAACTAGTTTTGCTTGTTTTTGAACTTCATATAAATGGAACCACAAAATATTTGCTCTTTTGTATACTTCTTTCACTTAGTATAGCATTTTTTGGTGTTTTGGGGGTTTTAGTTTCTTTTTCATGTCATTGTGTATATGAGTAGTTTCTCATTTTTGTTGCCCAGTAGTATTCATTTTTTAATATTCTCTAATGGATGGACTCCTAGGTTGCTTCCAGTTTTGTTTTGTTTTTTTTTTAATGCTGTACATTATTCTTGTACAACTGTTTTTGTGGTGATTTTTTTTTTCATTTTTTTCATTTTTCTTGGGTAAATACCTGAAAGTAGAATTGCTGGGTCATAAAGAAGTTGTATGCTTAGCCATTTAAGAAACTTTCAGACTGTTTTCCGAAGTGGTGAAACCATTTACACACCCACCTGCCAACAATAAATGGGTGTTCTGGTGGTTCCACGTCCTCTCCAACATTTGGTGATAACAGACTGTTAAACATTACCCATTCTAGTGGATATTAAATGTTAGCTCACTGTGGTTTTAAATTACATTTCCCTGATGACTAATGATGTTGAGCACATTTTCATGTCTTTATTATTTATTGGCCATTTGTACATTTTCCTTTGTGAAGTATCGGTTCAAATATTTTGCTCATTTTTATTAGGTTGCTTTTATTTTTATTATTATTATGTCTTTTGTAAAATCCAAGGTAATGAATTCTTTTAATCCCATAAAGCAAGATACATGAACTGTGCTGCCCAAGTCACATTTTTGGTCATATTAGTATAAAAACCTTAATTTCCCTTTGAAAAAAAACCGAAGCCTAATTTTTTACCAAATTATTTTTAAAACAAACAAATTAAAACTTCCTCCTCCTCCCCTTCATGTTGAACCTGTATATACAGCAGGTATATACAAGTGCCAAACTCCTAGATAATTGTTAAACTCCCTGGTCTATGTATACATTTCTGTAAAACAATATACCACTTCCATCCATTATAAATCAGTGCTTATAACCTTTTTTCCTAGGTCTTTTTAGGTTTTCTAGGTTTTTTTCTAGGTCTTTGCATAGTTTTCTAGACAAGGTATTTGTCTCCTATTTTCTAGAGAACAAAATTTGACCAACCTTAGATGTGGATCAGCCCTTCCAGACTACTCTTCTAGTTATTCTTAAATCATATTACTTATTCTATCGGATTTCCTAATGATGTTTCTCACTTTGAATACTCAGTACACACTCAGCAAAGTATTATGCATGTCATCTAATATCTTAAGGACATTAATAAAAGAATATTAACAAAATGAATCAAACAGATTATATAGAGAAAGAGATGAAAGTGGAATGGCTGGAACTCTTCAGGTTGCAGGGTAACAGAAACCCAGCTTGAATTAGATTAGGCAAAAGAGGAAATGTATTGGTTTGGGTGTTACAAGAAGGGAAGGACTACAGGTGGACCTCAAAACAGACTTGAATATAAGCAACTTTGGGGCCAGAAACCTGAGTCCCACCAGGATTTTCTGTCTCTTCATTGTTTTTCTCTGCAAGTTTATTTTTTTCTTTTAAACCAACTGCAAGTATATGATAAGGAAATTGGCTGCCAACAGCTACCATACTTCATCTCAGCTTTACCACCAAAGAACAGACCATGCTTTCTCTGGTCCCTAGTTCAAAACTCCAAATGATGAGTTCTGACCACTTTTCAGCCATCAACTGTGGCCAGGTTCAAAGTCTGTCAAAAGAACATGGCAGCTCACATCCAAATCAACTGTCTAAAGGGCAGTAAGGAACATTTTGCCCAAAGGGGTGAATAATGTTCCCAGAAGAAGAGTCAAAACTGTGGACAAACAAAATAATAGAGATTCACTACAAATAGCATAACCAGAGACCCAAAAGGACTTAATTCAGTAAAGGAAGAGGAAGATTCTGAAAGGAAGAGAAAGTTTAAGGGAAACACTTAATGTGGGATGATGAGAGCAAAAGTCTATTTAGGTGGGAGCATCTGGGTGGCGCAGTTCAGCACCTGACTTTTAGTTTTGGTTCAGGTCGTGATCTCAGGGTCCTGATATGGGGGACTCCATGCTCAGTGTGAAGTCTGTTTGAGATTCTCTCTCCCTTTCCCTCTGCCTCTCCCCCCACTCACACGCTCTCTCTCTCTCAAATAAATGGGTAAATATTTTTTTAAAAAAGTCTATGTGAAGACAGATTTCTTTCCAGTGCCTTTTTTCAGATACAATCTTTTATTTTTTTTCAGATACAGTCTTTTAGATAGACATGTAATACTAGTCCTAAAATATCTGAGCTCACTTCCCATATCTAACAAAAACGCCCGATGTAGTACAGACCAAATTTTAACACACTTAATCCAACCAACCCCAGTCTATTTGTGTGCTGTTCCTTCTCAACTAATACGCCAAAATACTACACTAGATTTTGTCCTGTCCTATAGGCTCAATCTCCTATTTTCTGACAAAATTATAAGTAAGCAGGAACATGGAAATGAGTCACAACCTTAAGACTCACTATTTGCTTAAAACAAAAATAATTGCCTTTAAGGTCAGTTGCATTTATTCTTCAACAACACTATTATATCACAAATGATTTGAGGGAAAATGCAGGGACAGTTGAATCAAACAAGAATTAGGTTGCGTTTGGCTAAAGCTTAGTAATTTATCCCGCTCTACATGGCTAAGCTAAATATCCAAAATAAGGAGGGTTTTTTTTTTCATTTTTATTTTGTTAATATTTATCTAAAACAAATGTACTCATGTGCTGAATCCAAAAATCATTTAATTTTAACCTTATTTCTCTGTATTGCACATCCTCAGCAAATACTTGTTAAATAAGTAATACAGATCCATGGAAGCACAGAAATAGAGAAACCTAACTCTTCCTTTAGGGAAGAGGTCAATAAAAACTTCATGAGTTCACTAAGGGGAGGGGCAGGTAAAGGAAGAACATAGGCAGAAAGAGATGTCTGCACAAGCATAAGGAGCCAATTACTTCACAATACTAAGGAGGAAGACTGAAAACAGGAGAGCAGGGAGAGAGATACAGTAAGAAAAGTTGGCAGAGGTCAAATCATAAAGGGTTTTATAAGCCATGCCAACAAATTAGATCTTCATTCAGTAAATGATGGGGAGTCCCTGAATATTTTTAAGCTGGGAGTGGGTGAGGGAGAAGAAAAAAAAATCATATTTTCAGTTTTCACATTTTATAAAAATCATGCTGAAAGCATTAAGGAGATAAATTGAAGAGATCTAAGCCAGCAGCTTAAGGAGAGCAATTAGAGGTAAAGTATTATATTAATTCATGGGGTAAATGATGAAAGGTCTAAATTGAGAGATTCCAAAAGTACTTCATTAGAAGAAATAATAGGATTTGAATCTTGGAAATAGAACAGAGGGCAGAGACTAGAAATACTATCAAGTCCCCAGCTGATATGTTGGTGTCACAATTCAAGATCAAGAATATGGAAGGAGAAAGCTTGTAGGGAGGCAATAATGAGCTCAATTTAGGACAAAGTATGCTGCATGTGGTAGGTCCAGGGGAAGCTGCCTGGGAGGCAGTCAAAATTTTATGTCCATCATGTGGGAGAGAGGTCTGAACCAGAGAAAGAGACTTGAAACCATGAGCAGAAAGGTGGTAATCCAAGCCCTACAACTGGATGAGATGATCTAGGGGAATGTGCAGAATAAAATAAAATAAAATAATTTTTTTAAAAAAAGGAGGTCCTAGGACAGAGACCTGGATTGTATCTAACTTATTTTTACTTAAGCCTGTTTCTCAATTTTACAACATATAATAAAAATAAATAAATAAAAATAAAAACCTAAATTATAAGAAAAATTGCATACTAGATGAAAAATTGACATATGACATAAAGGGACGATTTGTTGCATGAAAAATATAAATAGCTAAGCATACACATATATATATATATGTATGTTTATACGTGTATATATATATACAATAGAAGGTGTGGTTGATTCACTTGGAGGGGGAAGACAACATTTGACAGAGCAAACACCTCAAAAGACCTTGAGTGGAAACCCTCTGCTATCAACTCAAGTGGGTAGTGGGTATGGGAAGAGACAGGTCGCATAACCC
Source organism: Eumetopias jubatus (assembly GCF_037043125.1). Taxonomy (NCBI): domain Eukaryota; kingdom Metazoa; phylum Chordata; class Mammalia; order Carnivora; family Otariidae; genus Eumetopias; species Eumetopias jubatus. The sequence continues at coordinate 63,357,656 of NW_028274821.1, forward strand.
ACGTAGTCTCCTTAAAGGCCAAGTGTAACCTGAGTACTTCTTGTACTGCTATACCAGTGGCTTTGATAACTAAAGAGTGTCCTGAAGGCCCTTCTGAATAGCCTGCATTTTGCCCAGGTCATGAAAGACATCTATGATGTGAGAGATGCAGTGAGTCAAAGGGAAGGAGCAGAGCCACCAACAACCGCTGGTATAGAGCTGAATGCCATATGAGAGCAGCAAGAAAGACGGACCCTAAAACTTCCTGTGGACGAGTAGCAATAGCTTGAATGACAATGTAGAATTGTTTACACTATATAGTTGGAACAATTGGGAATGGACATAAAGCCAACCACCGCTTTACTGACATATTTCGTTGACTTGGCAAATCCATGAAGAGAAAAATGAGTCTCACCGTTGGGCTCTCAAATACACATTTTTTAGAGTTGAGCTAGAGATACTAAAAGAGACTTGTAAAACCTATCCAAACCAGGGACTTATATGACAGTAAGTCATTGAAGTATGTCATGTCACCCTAGAAAACCATGATTCCTCAGTCCCCAGCATTCACCTAAGATGTTGTTCAACAGGTATTGGAAGATGGCCAAGGAGTGCAGATGCCAGTCTTACAATATATTCAGACTTATCAAAAAGATGCCCGGAAGGGTACTCCTGGGTGGCTCAGTCGGTTAAGCGTCTGACTATTGATTTTGGCTCAGGTCATGATCTGAGCATTGTGAGATAGAGCCCTGCATCGGGCTCCTCACTGGGCATGAAGCCTGTTTAAGATTCTCTCTCTCCCTCTGCCCCTGCCCCCCTCTCTCCCTCTCAAAAAAAAAAAAAAAAAAAAAAAGCCTGAAAGGATAGTGTCTGCTTGCCACTTTTCCAAGAACAAAGTTGTACGTGTCCATAAGTCAAATTCCATAAAGATCTCAGCCTATGTTCAGGAAGATCACTGGTAATGATGATGATAGCTACCATTATTACCTATCATGTGCCAGGCCCTATGGTAAGAACTGTACATGTATTAGTTCATTTAATTCTCACAACAGCCCTGTGATAGATAACACTTACAGCAACTTCTACAAGTCACATAGTTAAAAAGTAGTAGAGCCAGAAGTCAAACCCAGATATTATTGGTTCCATTGACTATGTTCTTTACTTTATGCTACATTGCCTCTTCTACTGAGAGCTTGGTATGGATTATATATGATGAGCTTACTAAAATCACAGTTGTCTTGCTAGAAAAGGTAAATGCCATTCTTTTATTTATTAAAGAGAACCAAGATAGACCCTGCAGGAAATGTGGAAAACTGATCCATCCTCCACCATCAGTTATTGTTGTACTTGAAAGGAACTTGAGCCTTTGGTTCTGCAGCAGTAGAAACACCAGGTTCCAGCTCCATAATACACCATCCTGGTGATGGGCACAGAACACTGGGGCCAAGGTAGCTCTTCTGCCTTCCCATTCGAGAATTCTTATCTATACATAGTAGAATTATTCAGAATTCCTGGCAGAGGTAGCAAATGGGATAGCATATAGACAGGTACCAAGAAAATATTGGTGGAAGAAATTTGAAGTGAACTAAAAGGTGTCTGGAACAGATTTAGGGGTAAGTTAAAAGAGTCTGAGCATCCAGTGAAAAGTAGCCCCCAGCATTCTTGATTCACTCTTCAGACACAATTTAAGGGGGGGCATTCTCTTTAGAATGTCACCTTGCAAATAAGGACATCTAGGGATAATGTCCAAGCTTTTGAGTCAGAGAGCCTGGTCTGCCAAACCAAGGCTCATCCACAGAGCTGTCAATACTTCATTGTGGAAGCTGGATTCTTTAGCTAGGAATACCTCTGAAATGCAGAACACCCTTTCCTAAATTGAGACCTAAGAGGTAGTAAGTGTCAGAGGCGAGCTGTCCCCTTGTGGAGTTAAAAGTGTGGACTCCCAGCAGCAGTGAACACATACATATACACACAAACACACACACACGTTACACACACACCCCAGAAGAGACAGGTGTATCACTAGCATTGCATCTATCTAACCAGAGGACAAATTCTACCAATTCAGAAAAGTGACAAAGGCTTCAGTACGTTTCAGTGTGAAGGGCTCTCCTGAGGTCTCCTTGGAATTCAGCCAGGAAAACTGAGTCATTCCATTCCATCTCCTGGGCAAGAGGCCAGAATGATCACTGACCCTCACCTCACGCTGAAGCCTATGGATATCACTGATGGCATTCCCATCTGCTGTCACAGCGGGATAAAAAATAACCAACAATTACAATGTGCTTTGAAAACACAAAATATCTAATAAAACTTTCATCTTTTTTCTGGAATCGCTTCCTATTTTGTTTCAACAACCAAAAACCAAAAAAAGAAAAATATCTAGAGAATTTTCTAACCAGAAGTGATAATAATATTCTGCCTATTGCTGTGGCGATTCTGTCTGTTCAGCCTGTGGCTGCTAAAATTGAATGTGAAAATGACACAGAAGGGCTGTGGTCATTTTATTTGGCCCCTAAAGGTCACTACTGAAGTTCAATATAAAGTACATATTTGATCCTGTTCACAAAGATAAATAAGAATATTATTTCACTATTACTTCTAAGAGAATTCAACTTTTCTTGGAGCTCTGCTGAAAAAGGAATCCTCAGAAATGCAAAGCTTCATCTTTAAAAGATTTATAGAAACTTAAGGGATTAAGTCTCGAAACCTGGAAATAAATTAAATATTTCTTAAAACATTTTAAATCATGTTCTCATTCCATTTCTAGAAATGACTGATTACTTCTGAATGTGTAATAATTTTCCAGACTATCTTCCACAACTATAGCTTTCACACTGAAAACTGGACTTACATTATAGAACAAGCACAGTGACAACTGAGTTTCTTTTAGATAAGACAATTGGCAGTCATTTTGTCTGAATCAGACATTTAAATATATGCAAAACCAGAATTGTTTAAAAGTTTGAAAAAGTATTCTTATGAGGCATACACACTATAATATTCCTGAATCATTTCCTGAGACTCGCTGACCAGCTATCAGGTTTATTCAACAGACATAGGGACTGATCTTTTGGTTGGGTCAATTTTATATTTTCTAGATTTAGTCAGATTTCAGATTTAACCAATTCCCTAAACTAACCTTAGAGTTAACTGTCAACATCTCTTTTCATGCAGAAAGAAGGGGGGGGGGGACTCCAACAGCTTCATGAGTAAATTGCTTGGAATTAAACTCTTTATCTGTAAAATAGTGTGGGTGGGGGAAGGAGGAACTCGGTGAAATTCTTTTGAGTACTACTACTTGAAATAGTTTTCATTTTCTTGATTCATCTCTCATCTTCTCACCCTTATTTGTCTCTATTACCACTGAAAAATCCTCTCATTTACCTTTTATTAATTCCCTGTTCCATTCCCTTTAGTGGCCTTTCAAGACTTTCTCTTCCTCTATGTTCCCAAAATCCCCAATCACAAGACTTCACTTCTAGCCTGCTACTTTTCTGAGAAAATAGAAGCCATCTGAGGTATTTTTCTTTCGACTCCCTTTCTCTTCCCCTCTGAATTCCTCTGTATTGTAAGTTGTATTCTTCCTTCCAATCTTGGGCTCCAGCATGAAATAGCTCTCATTCTGGTAACATTATCCTCTTTGCCTTTACACTTGATCATAAATCCTCCTCTCCTTACATCCTTGCTCCTTCAATTCTCTTCCTTGATTTTTTTTAAAACTCTCCTGACCAATCATCTCTTCTTCTGCCTACTCAGGTAGACCCTGTGTCTTAAGATAAACACAAATCTTCTCTTGATCTTACCCCCCCCCCCAAGTTTTCTTTTCTTATCAACCCTTCAACAGACAAATTATTAGAAGCGGAATTTACATTTGCTTCCTACCTGTCTTCACTAGCCCTTTACTCACACATGCCTTCTAGGATCACGATGAGTTCCTACATGTGAAATCCAGCTTCATTCTCTCAAGCTCTTGCAGTATTTAACACTGTATCCCCTGAAACCCTCCCTTCCCTTGGTTTTGTGATATTATAGCACTCCATTTTTCCTAAGCATATCCTGGCCATGCCTCCCCTTGTCCTTCCTTCTCCTAACCTATGACACCAGGTATTCCCCACAGTTTTACCCTTGGTTCTCCTCTTTATACCCCCTCACTCTATCCTTTAATAATCCAGTTCTGTGGGGGCTCTTTTGACATCTGGATCTCCAGTCCAAAAGTTCTCTCTCAAGCTGTTCTATACATACGTCTACCTGGCAGACAACTTCATCCATAACACTAGGGGCTCCTCAAAGGCACAAACCATGTTTTATTTTATTTTTTGTACTTCAATCTCCCACCTTCACCATTGAGGGGCAGCTCAATAACTCAATAAAAGCTCTTTAAGATGAACTAAATAGTATTTCCCACCTGTACCTAAAACTAAACAGACACAAACTGAACAGCTGTCTGGCCCTCCATAACTCAAAACACCCCAGCCTCCTAACTTCCTTATTTCTCTTAACTTCTAACCTCCAAACCTACAACCTCAGCTCCAACTCTGACATGTTCTTTTTCCTTGTCTCCTCTATCCAATAAATTATCACGTGTTATTGATTCCTCCTTTGTTATATTTTTACATCTGTTTACTCATTTACCTTCTTTCTGTCATACCTTCAAGGCCTTAATTACCTCCTACCTATCTTATTGTAATAGATTCCCAAATCAGTTTCTCCATCTCTCCTGCATACCACTTCTAGATTAATCTTTATTTAACACACTTCTAATGATACTAGTTTGCATCTCAAAAATGGTTAAGATTTATCCTTTGCCCAGCAAACTCCAAACATCTTGCCCTAGCATCAAAAGTCCTTCCTAATATGGTCCCAAGATACCTGTATGTTTGGAAGCACTAGAGATCTACGCAAGTTACTTTAAGAGAAGAAAACGTTTAAAAAAGGATATTCACTGATCAACTGATAGCTGTCAGAATGAGAAAGCTCTAAAACTGAGCCACTCTCTTGCTCTACCCATGTCCCTTCTTCTCCTTTCAGTTTCTCTTCTCTCTGTCACTCTGCTCCCTCATTATTCAGTTTCCATTCCTCATGGTTTCAGCCAGCACACAGCACAACATGACCACTCCCAAGCCCTTCTCCACCTTGTCCACTCTCAACACTTCCTTGCAGTTTCTGCCCACACTGCTAATTGATTCAGTCTTTGATTTCCCGGTTCCAAATTCTGAAGAGGCCAAATGGCCTACTCCATCTTTTCATGCTGGACCACAGCTATGCTACAGAACAACCGATGGAGTGTCTGTCTTTGGATCAGATGCCCATCCTCTTCCACTCAGCTGTGATCCAATCATGTGGGGGATGGGCAGCATAACAGGTTCAGAGAATGGACCCTTTAGAAGCAGGCCTATGGGCAGAAGAGATTCCTTTAAAAGGAATCCTTTTTAGCAGGACAGGCAATGATCAACATCTCTAAGGCATTACTTTTTCCTGCCCTGTTCTCCTACATACACACCATGATCCTGTCAAACAGGATTTGCCCTCTCACAAACCCAGTCCACAATTGTATAATCGTATGTCTGCTTGTGTCATTATCTCCGCTTAGAATAATCTCTGTTATCACCTTACCATCCTGAAATCTATCATCCAAAGGACACAAACAGACATAAATTCACAAAACAGTCAATACACAACAAGAAAAGGAAGTTATGAAAAATTATTTGAGCACAAAGAAGCAATACTCCAAATAAGGTGCATTTTTTGTCAATTAAATTAGCAAAAATAAATTTTGAATGATTGGGGGTACCTGGATGGCTCAGTCAGTTAAGAGTCTGCCTTTTGCTCAGGTCATGATCTCAGGGTCCTGGAACTGAGCCCAAAGTCAGGCTCCCTACTCAGCGGGGAGTCTGCTTTTCCCTCTGCCCCTCCCCTCTGCTTGTGCTCTCTCTCTCTCTCTCTCAAATAAATCAATAAAATCTTTAAAAAAATTTTTTGAATGATTAATGTACCTTATGATGACAGTTTCTTGTCTTCCAATAAAATATAGCTAAAAGGAAATGCCTTTAATTCCTGTCAAAATTTCACAAAGATGTCCAAATATAAATAAAGAGAAGCAAGCCTAATATCAAGAATTTAAAAAATAATAGCACTTGATGAAGTAATGTTAAGAATACAATAAAGCAAGGGGCGGAGCGGAAGATGCATGGAGCTGTGTGAGGACCCGAGGGCAGTGCAGTGCACCTATGATTTACGTTTTAGAAATAGATGTTAAACTTTGGTTTGAATGAAAAATGTCTCTCAACCCACCTGTATTTCTCAAAGAAAAGGAAGAAAATAATTCAAAATCTGTAGAAATACAACACTCACAAACTACTTCCATAGCTGCAGAAGATCCTCTTCAAAACTTATGCTTAGCATCTCAAGAAGTTCTTCAAAAAGCTCAGCGAAGTGGAAGATCAAAATGTCTCAGATGTGGTGGCTCAAGAATGTTCTATTGCTATACATGTTATGTCCCAGTTGAAAATGTACCTATTCAACAGATGCCACTTGTGAAGCTTCCACTGAAGATTGATATCATTAAACATCCAAATGAAACAGATGGCAAAAGTACTGCTATACATGCAAAACTATTAGCACCTGAATTTGTAAATATTTACAAGTATCCTTGTATTCCAGAATATGAAGAAAAGGACCATGAAGTTGCACTTGTTTTTCCTGGACCTAAGTCTGTCTCAGTAAAAGATATTTCTTTTCATCTGCAAAAAAGGATTCAAACTAATGTTAAAGGCAAAAATGATGACCCTGACAAGCCATTTATTTAATGCAAGAAAACTGAAGAACAGGATTTGAATGACAGCAACTGCCAAGACACAACACTGAAAAAAATTATATTTATAGATAGCACCTGGAACCAACCAAACAAAATATTCCCTGATGAGAGACTTCAAGGATTGTTACAAGTTGAGTTGAAAACAAGAAAAACTTGCTTTGGGCGCCATCAAAAAGGAAAGCCAGATAACTTCCTTTCCACAATTGAAGCCATTTACTATTTTCTGGTAGGCTACCATACTGATATATTAAAAGAAAAATACTAAGGACAATATGACAATCTCTTATTTTTCTACTCTTTTATGTACCAGTTGATAAAGAATGCCAAATGCTCTGGAGACAAGGAAACAAGAAAACGTATCCATTAGTTTTTAAGAAGATACTTATGTCATTTTATTTTGCTAAAAATCAATAAACTTATAATTGTGGAAAAAAAGGAATACAATAAAGCAAAAAGTAAAAAATAAAATAAAAAATAAAAAAGAATACAATAAAGCTACTTGTCTTATAAATGGTTGATGGTATTGCAATAATACTAGAACCCTTTCAGAAAGCAATTTGCCAACTTGATTCATTTTGGAATATACAGAAAAACCTTAACAGGAAAACTAAATTACTTTTCAATACTGTCAACTAGAGAAAAAATACTTTTAAAGTTTTGGTACATACCTTTCCATACCTTCTTAATATGTGCATTTTTTTTTCTTTTTCTAAAATAACATTGGGTCAGACTAGGTATACTGTTAGAAATTAGCTTCAGGGCACCTGGGTGGCTCAGTCGTTAAGCGTCTGCCTTCGGCTCAGGTCATGATCCCAGGGTCCTGGGATGGAGTCCCACATGGGGCTCCCTGCTCGGCGGGAAGCCTGCTTCTCCTTCTCCCACTCTCCCTGCTTGTGTTCCCTCTCTCGCTGTCTCTCTCTCTGTTAAAAAATAAATAAATAAATCTTTAAAAAAAAAGAAATTAGCTTCATTTTTTCTTGTATCATGAACCTTTGTCTATGCTATTAACAGTCTTCCAAAACATTATCGTTTTTAAGATTTTATTTATTTATTTGAGAGAGAGAGTGAGAAAGAGAGTGCATGAAAGGGGTAGGGTCAGAGGGAGAAGCCAACTCCCCACTGAACAGGGAGCCCAAGGCAGGACTCAATCCTGGGACTTCAGGATCATGACCTGAGCGGAAGGCAGTCACTTAACCACCTGAGCCACCCAGGCACTCCTTTTAATGGTTCCATAGTAGTCTATCATATGATTAGGTAAAAATAGATTTTTTTTTGTAAAAATAGATTTTTACCAAAAAAATTCCTTAATGCTAGACTTCAGATTTGGTCTACTTTTTCGTAATTACTGATGGACTGAAGTGACTATCCTTACATATAAATGTCTTGTGCATTATCTCTGATATTTTCGTTTTCTTTTTTTTTAAGATTTTATTTTATTTATTTGACAGAGAGAGACACAGCGAGAGAGGGAACAAAGCAGGGGTAGTGGGAGAGGGAGAAGCAGGCTTCCTGCAGAGCAGGGAGCCCGACATGGGGCTCGATCCCAGGACCCCAGGATCACGACCTGAGCTGAAGACAGACGCTTAAGGACTGAGCCACCCAGGCGCCCCTCTCTGATATTTTCTTAAAATAAATTCCCAGAGATATACTTGATAAAGCAAAGAATACAACCGTTAAAGATTTTTTAATAAAAGAACTTCTAAATATCTAGTTAACCAAAACTATAACATGACAACATTAGGAGAATAAGGAGTAGGGGAGGAGGAAGGGAGGGAGGAGTGGTATAAGAGAGCTAAAGCTCCATCATCCATAGAAAGAACCCATGGTACATAAAAAAAAAAAAATTAACTAGTGTAAGGGTGTGATTTAGAAATAAGGAGGTGAAATAGCTAATAATGAGGAATAGTGGATAAGAATCAGGTGTAAGAAAATATGACACAGAACGCTGCTGTTTTCATTATACGTTTTGTTCTGTTTGTCTTTTTAACCATCCATTTATACTGGTTTGATAAAAATACAAATTAAAAACATAAAACCAATAGTCTAATTCGGCTATAAAATACAAAAGATACACAAGTTGGCTTCAGAGCCCACGATTCTCATCGTTAGATAGAAAAAAATCCTTTTATGTACATACCATTGTTTATAAAAACCTTAAAAGTTACAATTTCGTGAACTCGTATTGAGAATCCCCTGTAAACAAAGCATGCGACTAGGTGCCGTGGGAAGTACTAAGAAATACTCCATCTTTTCATTCTCTCCAGAGAGAAGACAATTACTGTCAACACTAGAAATATTCTCTCCACATGACTTAGCTATGGAATGTTAGTAAACTGCCTATACAGAAAAGAAGATCAAGTTTTCTCCCCCAAAATTTTAAAAATAGAGGAAAACTAAGATACCAATGCCTCAAGGTAAAGTTTGAGAAAGCTGTGAATTCTTCTTCAGGAGAAATGCTTCCATTTTTCCACATACAAACACATGCTATAGGCAGCCCTCACCAAAATGTGTCAGAAAATTGGAAAAACAGAAGGAAAATTTGGATTGTGGGAATAAATAAAGTGTTAAAGAACCTTAATTTTTCATTTAATTTCAATTCATTTAACTCATTTCATTCCATTTTTCAGGCAACCTCCTCACAGATCTTGCCATGTATCCCTGGTAAATGTTTAGTTCTTCCTAGTTCACATCATTGTAGGGCCAGACATTTTCTCAGAATATTAGCACCTTCAGAAAAAATCATCATAGTGGCACCAGACTGGTTCCCTCTCTTGATTCAACTGATTTGAAGAGCACCTGTGTAGTACATAAGGCATCAGATGAGTCTCCACCGTCGAAGGTTATTGAGTATCTGCCTCCATCACATTATCTCCTACTAGTACACAAAGTGGAGCTAGTAGACCAAGAGCCCTGTCCCTTGCTCCCTCCTCAAAACCTCTCTCTGTCCCCTTCCTCTCTTCACTCCACATTTCTCCTTTAATCACTTTCTCTCTCTCTCTCCACTTCTTTTCCTCAAGCCTCATTCCTGGGTTTTCCCCTCTCTCTCTTTCCTAACACTCTCCCACCCTTACCCCATCCACTTCAAAGAACTGAGGTGAGGACGGAGAACCTCTCTTGTTCTTCTTCTACTTCCCTACATGAAGAAAAACCAAAAACTTTACCTATAGGTGACTGAAGTCTAGTAATGAAGACATCTAACAAAATGCCAGCTAACATTTTAAGTATAATTCAAACTAAATTACTTGTAAGTTTATCAGAATTGCATGAACAATTTTTGCATTTGAGTGACTACCATTTGGGCATATTTATTTTGATTTACAATGGTAAACTACATGTGTAGTTGTGTTCTCTATTCCTACAGTTAATATGCTCCTTTCAAAATGTTTTGTCTAATGACCATTATATAACATCAGCATCCACTTACATGGTGCTTCCTTTCCCAACTTTTACCAAAATCTACCCCTCTCCCCCAAACAGAGGGTATTTGGAAGAAAAAAGAGCGACTGTTCCCTGTCTTCATCTGAGCCTCTATACTGGTCAACGTGGGTCTCTGTGCCAAAGATAAACAATATAATGTTCATTCCTTGGGAGCAGCCACTTCCAAATATCATATTGAGTAAAGTTCAAGTTTACAGACTACATGAACCTTTGAACTCTGAAAAATGTGGCTTCGAATCCCAACAAATATGACTTTTGGAATGGATGTTCCATCTTCCAGTCAGAACGGAGATATTACAAGAGTCTGGAAGGAGAGGATGAGAGTAGTCTATCTGATGAACACATCAACTAAGAAATAGGAGAGAATGCCAGAAATAGTTGGCTAAAAAGTAATACATCAAGCATTTAGATTGTACAAGCAAGTCTTTACAGATAATCTAAATTTCAAAAAAATTATGTTCAAAATTATGTTTATAATAAATCCCCGAAACACCACCTAAAAACAGTCTTATAAATTGGGGTGGCACCCATGGGTCTAGGACTAAGGCAAAACCCATCGCCAATATTTGTTGGTACATCAAACTGCTGAAAAAGCTTAGTACGTAAGTGCATAAGTACCAGAGCAACTGGGACAAACTGCTCCCACGTCAACAGTTTTTCTAATTCTTCTTTTTCAGTATCATGGGCTAATGAATTCACATTTATGAAAAAACTTATGACAAGTCCACTATATGCTAAGCATCGTGCTAGGGAATTTAGGGCACTTCTCTGCTGTAAATGATGGGACAAAATATCAAAATTCTAAATAAAGACAGGATTAGTATCACCTTGGGCTCCAACAGGGGTAGGCACAGTACTATTACTGATTCTATTTTTATTTAAAATTTTGGCATTTTGTTCATCATGGATTTTTAACATTAATTTTTTTAATATTGCATTCAAATGTTATTTGATCTTGATTACTGAGTTTTTCAGTGCCCCTTTAAATTTTGTACCCTGAGCAAGTGCAAGTGCCTCACACTCCTCATCCTAATCCTGGCCCTGCCTAGAGTTTGCAATCCACACAAGGGGTTGGGAAATTTTTTCTGAAAAGGGCCAGATAGTAAATATTTCAGACTCTGTGGGCCATGTCATCTTTGTTATACCTACTCAACTCTGCCATTATAGAGCTAAAACATCACGAATGATATTTAAATTAAAAGTGTACTTTGTTGTGATGAGCACTGGGTGTTATATGCAACTAATGAATCATTGAACACTACATCAAAAACTAATGAAGTACTACATGGGGGCTAACTGAACATAATAAAAAAAAAGTGTGCTTTGTTCCAATAAAAATTTATTTACAAAAACAGGCTGTGGGACAGATTTGTCCCATAGACTGTAGTTTGCCAACCCCTAATCTACACTAAATCCTCATTTAGTTGTCAGTGCTAGAGTGTCAAGCAATTCTCATTAATAAATTGTCTGTAAATAGCTACAGCTTACCCTTGAAGAGCCAATGATAATAATGTAACCAGTTTTGATCAAAATTTCCCTAAAATGAACTAAAAATGTTTTTAATGTTTTATAATACAGAAAATTTTTAAAGAAAATTGAAAGCACCCATAATCACACTATTGCACAATTATCACTATTACAATTTCGGTGAATTATCTTCAAGTCTTTCTATACATATTTTAATAAAGATAAAAGTATTGGGCAGGATAGGCCTGATTAGGCTGTGGTGACAAATTAACCCCTAAATCCCAGTGGCCTAACTCAGTTAAGGCTTATTTTTCACTCATGCTACCTGTCCATCATGGGTCAACAGGGACCTTAAGTCCATCAAGGACCCAGGCTGATGAGGAAACTTCACAATCTTGTAGCTGCACCTGGAACATGTGACCTCTTCAGTCACCTTAAGAGACAAAGCAACAGCTGGAAGCTCTCACACCGGTTCTGCTATGCTTTGGCCCAGAAGTAACACACCACTTTCACCCACAGCCCACAGTCTAGAAATGGTCATGTAACTATAGATGGAAAGATAGAAATGTCAAGGACATAAAGAGAAATGTTTGATGGCCACCATCCTCCTTGTCACATTAAAAATCACATTACATATATATAGATACATAAATATATATAAAATTTTATTCCTTTCTTTGCCCTTAAAATTATATCATAAGCTTTTCCCTACATCATTAAATCTCTTCATAAACATATAGATATCACCCTTTGTTACTCAGTCAGTTTCACTATTATAGTTTCTGCACAGTGAAGGAAACAATCAACAAAACTAAAAGGCAACCTACAGAATGGGAGAAGATATTTGTAAATGACATATCTGATAAAGGGTTAGTATCCAAATATAAAGAACTTATAAAACTCAATACCCAGAGACACCTGGGTAGCTAGTCAGTTAAGCGTCTGACTCTTGATTTCGGCTCAGGTCATGATCTCAGAGTTGTGAGACTGAACCCCACGTCAGGGTCCACACTGGGCATGGAGCCTGCTTAAGATTATCTCTCTCCCTCTCCCTCTGCCCCTCACCTCCTCCCTAAAAAAAAAAAAGAAAGAAAGAAAAGAAAAAGAAAAAGAAACTAACTCAATACCCAAAAACCAAATAATCCAATTTAAAAATGGGCAGAAGACATGCACAGACATTTCTCTGAAGAAGACATCCAGATAGCCAACAGACACATGAAAAGATACTCAACATCACTGATCATCAGGGAAATACAAATCAAAACTACAATGAGATATCACCTCACACCTGTCAGAATGGCTAAAATAAAAAACACAAGAATAAACAGGTTTGGCGAGGATGCAGAGAAAGGGGAACCCTCATGCACTGTTGGTGGGAATGTAAACTGGGACAGCCACTGTGAAAAACAGTATGGAGGTTCCTCAAAAAGTTAAAAATAAAACTACCCTATGATCCAGCAATTGCACTACTATTTACCAAAAGAATACAAAAACACTAATTCAAAGGAATACATGCACCTCTGCTGTAAATAGCAGCATTATCTACAATAGCCAAATTATGGAAGTAGTCCAAATATCCATCAATTAATGAATGGATAAAGAAGAAGTGGTATATATACACAATGGAATATTACTCAGCCATAAAAAAGAATGAAATCTTACCATTTGCAATGACATGGTTGGAACTAGAGTATTGTGCTAAGCAAAATAAGCCAGTCAGAGAAAGACAAATACAATATGATTTCACTCATATGTGGCATTTAGGAAACAAACAAATAGCAAAGGGAAAAAAGAGAGACAAACCAAGAAATAGACTCTTAATTATAGAAAACAAACTGATGGTTACCAGATGGGAGGTGGGTGGGGGAATGGGTGAAATAGGTGATAGGGATTAAGGAGTACACTCGTGATGAGCACTGGGTGATGTATGGAAGTGTTGAATCATTATACTGTACACCTGAAACTAATACTACACTGTATGTTAAGTAACTGAAATTTAAATAAAAACTTTAAAAAAAACAATCATAAACATTGCTATGTGCCAGGCATTCTCCTAATACTTTATGCAGATTTTGTCATTTAATTCTTACAACTAGTCTATGAGGAAAGTCCGATAGTATACCCATTTTATGGTTCTGCAAATAGAGGCCTAGTGAGCTTAAGTAAATTTTCCAAGGCCACACAGCCAGTAAGTGGCAGATCTGAGACACATGCACAGGACTGTGAGACTTCAAAACCCATTTTCTTACTCCATGAGTGTGAACTAAAGAGCTGAGCTGTGGTCCAAGTCTGAAACACAGCACCACTGTGCCAGGCTATTGACCAGGAGGCATATCATCGCAGGAATGGAAGAGGATGCATGAGACCATGAGGATTTGTTGTTACCAGTAACTGTGGACAATAGAACAATGACAGATGAAAAATGGGACCCAATAAGAGACTGGTCAAATTTTCTAGTTTTTTCTCTTTCTTCCTCTGTGAAGTACTTGGAAAAATGACTGGTCTCTTTGAATTCATCAAGGTCCCTGGATTCTTAGACCATTTTGGAGGGAGGGGGAATAATAAAGATATAATGGACTCTGCTACTCTGGAGTTTAACAGGTTTTAAATTAAAAAAAAAAAAAATAGAAGAGCTAGCAGTCTTGGAGAGCCACCACAGAGAACAGAGGCAGGGCAGGGCAAGAGGAAGAAAAAGGAAAAAGAAAATAGAGAGTAATAAGAGTCTTCTTTAAAAATTTAACTATATCTAATCTATCTTAACTTAATACATGTTCTCTACTTAAAGCAAGGATTGATATGCACAGATTTCTGTTGCACAGTTTTTAGCATTCTTCATAAATTCTTGTCTTGTCATAGAAATTCTAAAAATTGTGGGACTTGCTAAGTATCATCACATATCTTAAAATTCTTAATGAACTGGAAGGTTTATATTTAAAAAGCACCATCGACTGTTGAATCACAGACTTGTACTTCTGAAACAAATAATACATTATATGTTTTAAAAAAAATAGTAAGAAGGGAAAAATGAAGGGGGGGAGTCAGAGGGGGAGACAAACCATGAGAGATTACGGACTCTGAGAAACAAACTGAGGGTTATAGAGGGGAGGGGGGTGGGGGGATGGGTTCGCCTGGTGATGGGTATTAAGGAGGGCACGTTCTGCATGGAGCACTGGGTGTTATGCACGAACAATGAATCATGGAACACTACATCAAAAGCTAATGATGTAATGTATGGTGATTAACATAACATAATAAAAAAATAAATAAAAAGCACTATCGATATAATCACTTAAATATTATCACCACAATTTTGTCTTTCTTTTTAAAGATTTTATTTATTTATCTGACAGAGAAAGACACAGCAAGAGAGGGAACACAAGCAGGGGGAGTGGGAGAGGAAGAAGCAGGCTCTCCGCTGAGCAGGAAGCCCGATGTGGGGCTCGATCCCAGGACCCTGGGACCATGACCTGAGCCGAAGTCAGACGCCTAACGAGACTGAGCCACCCAGGCGCCCCACCACAATTGTGTCTTAAGACTAAACCACCTATCAAACTTAAGCGTGCTATCTTAGTCTGTTCAGGATGCTCTAACAAAAATACCATAGATGGGTAGCTAAAACAAAAAACATTTATTTCTCACAGCTCTGGGGACAGGGAAGTCCAAGATCAAAGTGCTGGTTGATTTGAGATATGGTCAGGCACTCGTCCTGGTTCATAAGTAGCCATTTTTTTCATGTGACTCACATGGGGGAAGGAGTGAGGGAGCTCTCTGGGCTCCCTCTATAGGGGCACTAATCCCATTCATGAGGCTCCACCCTCATGACTTAATTACCTCCCAAAGGCCCTACCTCTTAATGCCATCACATTGGAGGTTATGATTTCAACATTTGGATTTTAGGGAGACACAGACGTTTGGTCCATAACACATGCGAAGTTCTGTTTTAGTAGTAACTCCATTCCTAGACTTCCTAGGAGCACACAGACACATAAGAAATTTCTGCTGGTCAAGTTCTGTTTATTTAGAAGGTGTATTAGTTGCCTAGGGCTGCCATAACAAATCACTACAAACTTGGATGGCTTAAAA